>NC_045791.1:34805045-35125490 GCF_009873245.2 Balaenoptera musculus | reverse complement strand
GGGGGTGGTGCATCTGTGTTTCAGAGTGTATCTCCTGCATTTGGATACCAAGATGATTGTATTTGTTTCTGAGGTTCTTAAATGTTGGCAGATTATCTAGGATTCCCTCAACTTGTCTATATTCTCACATTACATTGCTTGAACAAATGGCTGGCACTGGAGATCATGGTCAAGATTAGGACAAGTTTCTTGTTTTCTTTCCTTTGGACATGCGCCTGAAGGGGGCTTTTGTGCCCTCACTTAAAGCTTCTGTCATAGCTGGAATTGAAGGTGCAAAGCAAGGAGGGCAGAAGGAGAAGATGAGGTTGCCAGCATTCATCTAGCCCCAGCCCCTTCCTCTTCCTCCCGCGTGTACATTAAATACACGCGTGCTCACACACATAGTCACGGATGAGGCATGAAGCTTCTAGCTTTTTTCTTTAAAAATGTGTTGGCACATAGGTAGCTGGAGGTTAAGAGATGAATGAGGGTTCTGGAGCAGCAGGTATCTGGGGAATGATATACTGTCATTATTATGATGTGCATCTTTCTTTTATTATTTCTGTCTCTCTCCCCCCCCCTTCCCTCCCTCTCTCTCTGAGGGCAGGGACCATGTGTTACTCTTTCTTGTATCTGTCCCATAGCCAGGAATGTAGTCGATGCCCTATGGATATTTTTGAATGAATAAATGAATGAGAAGAAAAGATATCCTGAAAATGTATGCAGTTTCCCTGCTGCTGTCATAAGTTACTATGAATATTTTGTTTATGAAATGTCAAGCTGCGATTTTTCTAAAGAGAAAATCGATTTGTGGAGCTATGTCATAATATCTGTAATAGAGACGAGAGCAAAAATAACCTGGAGAGTTACTTTATCACTTTATTTCACTCCTACAGGTAAAATACAAAGAAGACTATGAAAAGAATAAAGGAAAAGCAGATTATAATGTACTTCCTGCTTCAGAAAACCCACTGCTCAGGCAGCTGAAGGCGGCAGGAGTTGCCCTAAACGATGTAAGTATATTCTTGTCAAAAGTGTGTTTTTAACCTTAGCAGCAAGAGAGATGAAACTTCTCTCCTTCTATAATGAATAAATGCAAATAGAACTTTGCAAATACTTTAAGGTTATGGTGTAACAGTTTCCCTGGAGCTGTCTAACCACAGGAAGGCATTAGTGCCTCTGAGTATGATGTGTGGCAATTTGGGGAGCCTGTGGACTTGGTTCAGTGCGCAGGGAAATCCTCATTTACTTATAAGCTCCAGGAGCCTATGCCTTTGTGTGGGCAAAGAGTACATTGTAGGAGTTATGTTGTGATTCTGACAGAGGCAGAAGGAGACTTTGAAAGGGGAGGAGAGAAAGCTGAAGCCATTTAGTGCCCTACCCTTGTGCTCTTCAAGCCTGCTGCTAGGAGAAGAAGCAAAAGGTCCTGTGTTTCACAACTTCTCTCCACGAACTCTGCCATTTTCTACTCAGGTCTTGGCCCCAGAAACCATCATTTGCAGATAGCAGAACTTGAAAGATGGCTCCCTAAGTCTTCAGAGGAACTTCTACTTGTGGAATATTAAGAGCTTGGCTAACCCATTAGGTTTCAAATAGATTAGATAAGTGAGAACTGGGCCTGACATTAAAAGACTAACAGCCCAAGACCACTTTGATTATATATCAATATATAAAGAGACTAAACATAAGATCAGTTGAGTTTTTCCCTTTTGGTTAGGCAGTAAAAGTTTTCCAGTATTTGAGGATTATATGTAGCTCTCTGTGTGAGTTGTCTTTTCTTTGTCCCTTGAATTAAGTCAGCACCACAGAAATGTGTACATGTTACTGAGGAGTGGGGCGAGTGGAGTGGCAGGTGAGAGGATGTAAATGGATCTGTTCAAATAGCTGTACTGGGAAATCAATGCAAAGCACATCTCCTGCTTCCTAAATGAAGGTCATCTTTATCAAACGTATAAAAACTGAAGTTCAAATCCATTTTGTTGAAAAAGACAGCAATATAAAAATATTGAAAATGAATAGCACTATTTACAACTTCAAAACTGAACATGAAAAAATCATGTTGTGCACTGTAAAATCCAGTAACTTTTAGAGCTAAAGATAAATCCTAGCAGAGAAGAGGAGTTAGTAGACTCTTGTATATACCTTATTTTTAAGGTGTACTGTCTGTTCGTATGATAAGGGATTTTTTCCTTGGTGGAAAGAGGAAGAGTGTGTATTTCTCTGTGTGCTAGACTTTTTCCATGAAGGTTTGTTTAAAAAAAATGAAAAATTTGCTGTTGCTCAGAGTATTCCTGTTTATTGGGGCATCACTAGTGAGGGAAGAGTATTGAGTTGGGAGGTCTAAAAGGCAGCAATTCAGATATGCAAGAACCTCTACAACTAAGGTCTTGGTCTGAGGCAGTATAGTGGTTTCTTAATTTTTTGGAGAATATTAAAAACTTAGGCTTTACAATAATTGCTAATAGAAAAGGTTTATCATTTATGACACTCCAATGTTTGATTGTCAGTTTTTAGACAGTTGACAGGTAATATCTTTTTTCTTCTTCCTTTGTTTAGTGTTGGAAAATACAAGTGTAATAATCAGGGTGGGAGTGACAGGAATCTACTTTAACTGATTTTTTTTTCTTTGACAGAAACTGTACAAGGAAAACTATGAAAAGACAAAGGCAAAGAGCATAAATTTCTGTGAGACCCCCAAATTTAAGCTTGATACAGTTCTGCAGAACTTCGTTAGTGATGTAAGCCACCCCATGGTCATTTCCTCTGTTAAATCAAAGACCCATCACTTTGCCAATAAACAAATGAAATATGTTTTGTCTTTCAGACTAAATATAAAGATTCCTACTTAAAGAATATTTTGGGACATTATGTAGGCAGCTTGGAGGATCCATATCATACACACTGCATGAAAGTCTCAGCTCAGAACAGTGATGTAAGTTCTAAGGCAATTGTTTGACTTTCCAAATAACACATTTTTAGGGCATGAATACACTGGTTGCATCCTTATGTCTGATTTCGTTTCCTCATAGAAAAACTACAAAGCACAATATGAAGAGGACAGAGGCAAAGGCTCCTTCCCCCAGACCATAACTCAAGAATATGAAGCAATCAAGAAACTAGATCAGTGTAAAGATGTAAGTCTGTAGTATAAACTGTGAATGTTACCACCCTCCACAGTATCTAGTGATCAAGATGTGTTTAATATTTTGACACTTTTGCAAACAAATGCAAGCAAGGAGTCTGTAAGGAACACAATTTATTTTTCCCTGTTGTCACCCACATGTCTCAAACGCTAATTCTAGCTCATTTTCCCAAAGAAAAGTAATCAGGAATCTGAAGATATGGGAAAGTTTCCTATATAGATGTAAGAGCATCTCTCAAAGAAACTGAAGTCTAATTAGAAAAAATGTGTTTTGCTTACTGCAAGTTTCTTTTCTTTTGGGGGATGGGGTTCTGCTTGCTTGGCCTATAGGCCAACTCGGATTTGACAAGTGATACTACTAAACGTGATTCTCTCTCCCCCACAGTACACCTACAAAGTCCATCCAGATAAGACAAAATTCACTCAGGTCACCGACTCTCCTGTTCTGGTGCAAGCCCAAGTCAATTCCAAACAGCTGAGTGATGTAAGTTCCCCTAAATATCCAAGAAATCCAGTTATGAGGGATAGCATATCATAACTCTATACGTGAAATCCAGTGACTTGTCACATTTATAAAAAAGGCTACATAACTTTTAACAAGTTTAGCTTGTATATATTTGTAATCACCTAAAATACTTCCCTATTTAGTTACCTTACATCTTCTTGGGTGGATAACAATTATAGTAAAAGAGTTCTGCAAGGGAAACTAACATAGCTTAATGCACTGGAAAGAACATGAGTTTTCGAGTCAGACAGAACTGGATTCAAATTCCAGCTCTGTCATTTATGACCTGGGGCCTAGGAAAGTTGTTTAACCTCTCCATACCTCATAGTTCCCTTTGATAATTTGTGGTGGTTTTGAAGATTGTGAAAGAAGATAGTACACATCCTGGCCCAGAGCAGGTATTCAGTACATGGGATTTCTCTGTCTCTCAAATAAGTTTTTGGGAAATGGAGTCTTTGAGATACATTTTATCATATGAATTTTCAGTGTGAATGTCCAAACTTGTGTTGAACTAAAAAAATGAAAAATAAAAGTAACCTCAGTAGATTATGGCCAGAAATGAAGGCTTCAGTTAGAGTATCCACAAACCATAATGCATGTGAGGGGACATAACCAGATTTGTTAGAAAAGATTTTCCAGTGAGTGAGCGTTGACAGCAGAAAGGAAGAAAGGCTGTCACTCTCAGAACCTACAGGACCAATTGTGATATATAAAGAGGGGAGCTCCCACGTATGAAAGTGCCACCTCTTTCCATTAGGGCCCTACCACGGTGACAGATGTGATAACAGCTTCAACTATCCACCATGCAGTGTCAGTAAGGCAGAGTGGCCCACCCTAGATCTGGATTTCTCTTTTGATCGTAACAACTCTGTCAGTTGTTATTTAACAAAATGTATTTTACATTTTATCTCATGAAATGTACCACACAAGATTTTTTTTTTTTTTTTTTGTATTTTGGAACAATTCTTCTTCTGAATTGAGAACTAATTGGCTCATTCTCTCTCTCTCTCTCTCTCTCTCTTGCTCTCAGCTAAATTACAAAGCAAAACATGAAAATGAAAAGTTCAAGTGCCATATACCTCCAGATACTCCGGCCCTTATCCAGCACAAAGTCAATGCCTATAACCTGAGTGATGTGAGTTCCTCGTGCACTATGCCATGTGTTATACTGACAACTATGCTTTTATTTTTGAATTGCCTCATTGAATAAATATTTCAATGTTAAAGATGGGAATAACACTTAACATTTGTATCGTGTCCCTATGCTTCTGCCAGGGTAACTTTAAACTCACCTTATAAAATGTGTGTAGCAATCTTGTAAGTAGCTTCATACAATGAGACAATCTTAATATATTTTAACCAACCCTCAAAATACCACCATTCATGTATGTCTAATTGCAAATCTTAATGTAAGCTCTTTTAGCCATATATCCTTTTATACTATACTATAATTTTCTTTCAGGACCTCATACTTTAAGATACAGTTTCATTTTGTTTATTCCCCAGGCATATAAAGTCCCTTATTTCACACAAACGATACTTATTTCTACATGTAAGAGAACTTGCACTAACAAAGATATAGGGTATTCAAAAGGCATAAGGCCAGGTATCCATTGCTATCTTTCATTTCCAAACTTAATTTTATAGAAAAGTCAAATTACCCTTGAGGGTTTCAATTTCTTCAACAATTCTTTAAATAAGTACTAAAATTATCCAGCATCAATGAGTATTGCAATGATTCGTGAAATAACCTTTTCAGAGGACTTTGAGATCAAATGAAAATGGTGCCTTTATATAATACAGAGTAAGTTAACTATAGAATATTTGTGCCACTTTATAAAATATTCAGTGTTAGGAATCAAATATTAGTATGATAACTAGAATGAAGTTAATATAATGCAATATTCTCATGGAGCGTAGAGAAGCTTAATCTTAGAGAATTGGAAGATTCATCTTGAGGAGAATTATCCAAAATATGCACAATTTCTTAAACAAAGAAAATGGTCTATTTATATTAAGACAAGGTATTGGGTTACCCTCTAGTCTTTAAAGTGTGATAACATGCATATTACTTTTGCCCATTCCTGTGCTGAAATTTTTCTGTCCAGAATGCTTATAAGTATGACTGGGAGAAGACCAAAGCTAAGAAGTTTGACATTAAGGTGGATGCCATTCCCCTGCTGGCAGCCAAAGCCAATACCAGGATCACTAGCGATGTGAGTATGGCCTGGGCACCTGGACGGGGGGGGGGGCCTCAGCAATCTTCCTGATGAGTGAGATCTGGCACATGTTATGTCTTTGTAGGTGATGTACAAGAAAGACTATGAGAAAAGCAAAGGAAAGATGATTGGAGCCCTGAGCATTAACGATGATCCCAAGATGCTGCACTCTTTGAAGACGGCCAAAAACCAGAGTGATGTGAGTGCTTTTGTGAATCTGTCTTGTTTTCAAGATTGTGTCCCAGTCAACATGCCCAAGGGTAGTGATGTAAAAAGATTCCATATCCATGGGCTCTCTCAGGTTCACAACAATGAACTGCTGAGGAGAACTTTAGAAGTAGAATGATTCCCCAGGCTCTTGCACCTCTCATGTTTGAGGAGAGAAATTAATGATTTGTACTTGATCTCCATTTCACTTTGAAAAAACCTGTATTCATATTTAGTAGAATATTGATTGTAATTCTCAACACCTTTTGGAAAACAATGTTTTCATATTTTCTAATTGAAAAGTAACTTAAAATTGTGGTTTAAAAAGTGACTATTTTGGAAGAAAATCATGAATCAGAGATAAAAATCTTAGTATAGCTAACATTGCTCTTTACTGACTTTAGTAATTAGTATTGGCCTAGGTCTAAGATAAATATTCCATTAATTATAGGCCCCGTTGAGAATCTGATAAAAGATCTGGTCCATCTCTTTAGGAAAATGGAGTTTTTTTCACATCTTTTGCCTGACTTTCATAGAGAATTCATGGATTCCCTAAGGACTGCCTTTAGGATATCTATCATTTTCCAGTTAAAATTCTTACCATAGAGAGGCAAACATATACTATTGAAAATTACAATATACACTGTGTTTTAAAATGTTTGAAGAATCCCTTAAGAGTGGTAAGAATGTTCAACATAGCTTGCAAATATTAGCTTTTCATGATGAAAGAGAAGGGTGTTTGTATCATTTACTTTCATTTTAGCCATGTGTTCATATTGTGAGCTATTAAACCTTCTTTAAATCATTTCACATTTACTATATAGTCATATAGCACTTTAAACGTCTTATTTAGTTATTTTCTCTAGTAAATTCACACTGAATTAGGTACAGTGTGATTATATACAGTCAGTATACAGTGCTCACATACATAATACTATCTTCTTCACCAGTTCCTTATTTTGTCTCAACTCAAGAAAGTTATAGCTCCCATTGACAGCACATGTATGTTTATCTTTGGTTTTTACCCTACCACAGAACCCATTAGAACACTAAGTTATTAAGTGCATAATAAGTGTTCAATAAGTACTTGTTAATTGATTCATGTTGGCAACCAAAAGAGATAGTCAATGATGAGTCATTCTCAAATAATATTCAGGCTAAAATCTAAGCTGCAGATACAGAACACACATCGCTTTTAAAAAGAGTCTTTTAAAGCCATTTGGGACTAAACAACATGCTACTAAAAAACCAGTTAGTCAATGAAGGAATCAAAGAGGAAATCAGAAAATACCTCAAGACAAATGAAAATGGAAACACAACACTCCGAAATCTATGGAATACAGCAAAAGAAGTTTGAAGAAGGAAGTTTATAGTAATATAGGCCTTCCTCAAGAAACAAGACAAATCTCAAATAAATAACCCAATCTACCACCTAAAGGAATTGGAAAAAGAAGAACAAACAAAACCCAAAGTCAGCAGAAGGAAGAAAATAATAAAGATAAGAGAGGAAATAAATAAAATGGAAATTTAATAAAACAATAGAAAAGATCAATGAAACCAAGAGTTGTTATTTTGAAAAGAGAAAAAAACTGATAAAGCCAAGATCACCAAGAAGAAAAGAGAGGACCCAAATAAACAAAATAAGAAATGAAAGAGGACAAATAACCAATGCCACAGAGATACAAAAGTTATAATACTATGAACAGTTATATGCCAACAAATTGGACAACCTAGAAGAAATGGACAAATTTGTAGAAACATACAACTTGCCAAAACTGAATCAAGAAGAAACAGATATTTGAACAGACCAATCGCTAGTAGTGAAATTGAATTTGCATTAAAAAAAAAAATCCAAGCAAACAAAAGTCTAGGACCAGACGGCTTCACAGGTGAATTCTACCAAACATATAAAAAAGAACTAATACCTATCCTTCTCAAACTATTCCAAAAAATTGAAGAAGATGGAACACTCCCAAATTCATTCTATGAGGCCACAATTACCCTAATATCAAAACCAGAAGACGATACTAGAAAAAAATTACAGACCAATATCTTTAAGTATAGATGCAAAACTCCTCAACAAAATATTAGCAAACTGAATCCAACAGTATATAAAAAGGATCATATACCATAATTGAGTTGGATTTATTCCAGGGAGGCAGGATGGTTCAATATTTGCAAATCAATGCGATTCACCACATTAACAAAAAGAAAGGATAAAGATCACATGATCATCTCAACAGATGTAGAAAAAGCATTTGACAAAATTCAATATCCATTCATGATAAAAACTCATCAAAGTGGGTATAGAGGGAACATATCTCAACAAATAAAAGCCATTTATGACAAACCCACAGCTAACATCATACTCAATGATGAAAAGCTGAAAACCTTCCCTCTAAATTCAGGAACAAGCAAGGATGCCCACTCTTTCCATGTCTTTTTAACATAGTATTGGGAGTCCTAGCCACAGCAATCAGAAAAAATAAATAAATAAAAATAATAATAAAAAGCATCCATATTGGAAGGGAAGAAGTAAAATTATCACTATTTGTAGATGATATGATACTTTATATAGAAAACCCTAAAGTCTGCACCCAAAAACAATTAGAACTAATAAATGAATTTAGTAAAGTTTAAGGATACAAGATTAATATACAGAAATCTGTTGCTTTTCTATACACTAATAATGAACTATCAGAAAGTAAAAAAAAAGCCACATTTAAAATTGCATCAAAAGAATAAAATAGGAATAAATTTTTTTTTAAATTCAAACAGAAAGTCATAAAATTATAATCATCCTCATCAGTTCACTCAGTCCCATGTAATTAATGTTTTTTTCATCTTGATCTTTTGTTAGCACTTTTATGAATACATCAGTTTTCCATTAGAGTTCTGAAAATGCTTATTCATTCAGTTCAGCAGTATAGTCAGTTACCAGAAACCTGTACTCGTCAGAGTCTTTGCCATGAATTCCTTGAAGATGAAATCCTTTTATAGGTACATTTTTGCAAAAGCATCAGAGTACACCCAGAACTGTCTGTAAATGACAAAAGACTTAAAAATGACCGTGGTTTGATGAAAGTTTTGATGAAACTTGAAAACTTGAAAGATTTGATGAAAGTTCATAATAATGCAATTGACAAGGAAATTTAGTTATTTCTGAGATATACATTTTAAAGTAATAACTAGAATTATGACTTATAACATTATACCAGAACATATAAGAGTTTTAGAAATTTCATGTAATGTCTGAAACATTTATATTAACATATTTCCATACAAATAACCCAAAGAAAGTTTAGTATTAGTTGTTTTTTTTTTTGTTTGTTTGTTTGGTTTTTTATACTGCAGGTTCTTGTTAGTCATCAATTTTATACACATCAGTGTATACGTGTCAATCCCAATCGCCCAATTCAGCACACCACCATCCCCACCCCACCGTGGTTTTCCCGCCTTGGTGTCCATACGTTTGTTCTCTACATCTGTGTCTCAACTTCTGCCCTGCAAACCGGTTCATCTGTACCATTTTTCTAGGTTCCACATACATGCGTTAATATACGATATTTGTTTTTCTCTTTCTGACTTACTTCACTCTGTATGACAGTCTCTAGATCCATCCACATCTCAACAAATGACTCAATTTCATTCCTTCTTATGGCTGAGTAATATTCCATTGTATATATGTACCACATCTTTATCCATTCGTCTGTCGATGGGCATTTAGGTTGCTTCCATGACCTGGCTATTGTAAATAGTGCTGCAATGAACACTGGGGTGCATGTGTCTTTTTGAATTATGGTTTTCTCTGGGTATATGCCCAGTAGTGGGATTGCTGGGTCGTATGGTAATTCTATTTTTAGTTTTTTAAGGAACCTCCATACTGTTCTCCATAGTGGCTGTATCAATTTACATTCCCACCAACAGTGCAAGACGGTTCCCTTTTCTCCACATCCTCTCCAGCATTTGTTGTTTGTAGATTTTCTGATGATGCCCATTTCTAACTGGTGTGAGGTGATACCTCATTGTGGTTTTGATTTGCATTTCTCTAATAATTAGTGATGTTGAGCAGCTTTTCATGTGCTTCTTGGCCATCTGTATGTCTTCTTTGGAGAAATGTCTATTTAGGTCTTCTGCCCATTTTTGGATTGGGTTGTTTGTTTCTTTAATATTGAGCTGCATGAGCTGTTTATATATTTTGGAGATGAATCCTTTGTCCGTTGATTCGTTTGCAAATATTTTCTCCCATTCTGAGGGTTGTCTTTTCATCTTGTTTATGGTTTCCTTTGCTGTGCAAAAGCTTTGAAGTTTCATTAGGTCCCATTTGTTTATTTTTGTTTTTATTTCCATTACTCTAGGAGGTGGATCAAAAAAGATCTTGCTGTGATTTATGTCAAAGAGTGTTCTTCCTAGGTTTTCCTCTAAGAGTTTTATAGTGTCCGGTCTTACATTTAGGTCTCGAATCCATTTTGAGTTTATTTTTGTGTATGGTGTTAGGGAGTGTTCTAATTTCATTGTTTTACATGTAGCTGTCCAGTTTTCCCAGCACCGCTTATTGAAGAGACTGTCTTTTCTCCATTGTATATCTTTGCCTCCTTTGTCATAGATTACTTGACCATAGGTGTGTGGGTTTGTCTCTGGACTTTCTATCTTGTTGCATTGATTTATGTTTCTGTTTTTGTGCCAGTACCATATTGTCTTGATTACTGTAGCTTTGTAGTATAGTCTGAAGTCAGGGAGTCTGAATCCTCCAGCTCCGTTTTTTTCCCTCAAGACTGCTTTGGCTATTCGGGGTCTTTTGTGTCTCCACACAAATTTTAAGATGATTTGTTCTAGCTCCATAAAAAATGCCATAGGTAATTTGATAGGGATTGCATTGATTCTGTAGATTGCTTTGGGTAGTATAGTCATTTTCACAGTATTGATTCTTCCAATCCAAGAACATGGTATATCTCTCCACCTGTTGGTATCATCTTTAATTTCTTTCATCAGTTTCTTATAGTTTTCTGCATACAGGTCTTTTGTCTCCCTAGGTAGGTTTATTCCTAGGTATTTTATTCTTTTTGTTGCAGTGGTAAATGGGAGCGTAAAATAGGAATAAATTTAATGAAGGAGGTAAAATACCAGTACTCTGAAAACTATAAGACATTGATGAAGAAAATTGAAGGTGATACAAAACAATGGAAAGATATCCCATTCTCATGGATTAGAAGAATTAATGTTGTTAAAATGCCCATACAACCCAAAGAAATCTACAGATGTTACGCAATCCATATCAGAATACCCATAACATTTTTCACAGAGCTAGAACAAATAGTTCTAAAACTTATATGGAACCACAGTAGATCCTGAATAGCCAAACCAATCTTGAGAAGAAAGAACAAAGCTGGAGGTATTATGCTTCCAAACTTCAGACTATATTACAAAGCTACAGAAATCAAAACAGCATGGTCCTGTACAAAATCAGACACAGAGATCAATGGAACAGAATAGGGAGCCCAGAAATAAACTCATGCCCCTATGGTCAATTAAACTATGACAAAGGAGGCAAGAATACACAATGGAGAAAAGACAGTATCTTCAACAAGTGGTGCTGGGAAAACTGGACAGCTACATGTAAAAGAATGAGATTAGAACTCCATATACAAAAATAAACTCAAAATCAATTAAAGACCTGAAACCATAAAAATCCTAGAAGGGAACATAGGCAGAACACTCCTTGACATAAATCTTGGCAATATTTTTTTGGATCTGTCTCATAAGGCAAAAGAAATTAAAACAGAAAAAATGGGACCTAATTAAATTTAAAACCTTTTGCATAGCAAAGGAAACTGTCAACAAGATGAAGAGACAATCTATGAAACAGAAAATATTTGCAAATGATATGGCCAACAAGGGGTTAACATCCAGCCTATATAAATGGCTCGTGCAGCTCAGTATCAAGAAAACAAACAATCAAAAAAGAAAAAGAAAATGGGCAGAAGACTTGAATAGACATTTTTCCAAAGAAGGCATACAGGTGGCTGACAGTCACATGAAAAGATGCTCAGCATTGCTAATTATTAGAGAAATACAAATCAAAACAACAATGAGATATCACCTCATACCTGTCAGAATGGCTATCATCAAAAAGTCTACAGATAGCAAATGTTGGCAAGGATGTAGAGAAAAGGGAACCCCCCTACACTGTTGGTGGGTGTGTAAATTGGTGCAGCCACTATGGAAAACAATATGGAGCTTCCTTAAAAAACTAAAAATAGAGCTACCATATGATCCAGCAGTTCCACTCCTGGGTATATATCCAGAAAAGACGAAAACTCTAGTTCAAAAAGATACATGTACCCCGATATTCGTAGCAGCATTATTTACAATAGCCAAGATATGGAAGAAACCTAAGTATCCATCAACAGATAAATGGATAAAGAGTATGTGGTATATATATACAGTCGAGTATCACTCAGCCATAAATGAGTGAAATTCTGCCATTTGCAACAGTGTGGATGTACCTAGAGAATATTATGCTTGTAAAATAAGTCAGACGGAGAAAGACAAATACTGTATGATATCACTTATATGTGGAATCTAAAAAATAAAACAAATGAACGTATATAACAAAACAGAGACAGACACAGATATAGAAACAAACTTGAATTGATAGTTACCAGTAGGGAGAGGGAAGGAGAGAGAGGCAAGGGGTATAGGGGTATGGGATTAAGAGACACAAACTATTATGTATAAAATAGATAAGCAATTAGGTTATATTGTACAATACAGGGAATTATAGCCATTATCTTGTAATAACTTTTAATGGAGCGTAATCTGTAAAAATACTGAATTACTATGCTGTCTACCTGAAACTAATATTGTAAATCAACTATACTTCAATAAAAAAATAAATCAGTAGGGAATTCCCTGGTGATCCAGTGGTTAGGACTCCACACTTCCACTGAAGAGGGGCACAGGTTCCATCTCTGGCTGGGGATCTGGGATCCCACAGGCCACACGGTGGGACCAAGTAAATAAATAGATAAAAATAAAAATAAATAAAGCCATTTGGATCTTTGACAACCTTATATGTGTGCAGGCATGTGTGAGCTTATCTGAACTTGAACAAAAGGGTCAAAACAATTTAGTCAAAAACACTTCCACACACCAACTGCTATTGCAACATTGCTTTATCCGTTTATTTCTAATGAAGACAAACTGTCTTTATTTTTTTCAGTGTTCTTGCATGCCATCAGAAAGTTTCCATATTTTATTTTCATAAACCAGGGCCTAGATTTTACAATTAAGAGAGAAATTTATTCTGTGAAACTGACTACCCATGATGTTTTAGCTGAAAGACCATATTCCCTAAGAAAGTTAAAAGATTGGATTATTTGTAAAAGGAATTTCTGCAGGAGATTTATAATGCACATCTATACTTGCTAGCTTGGATCACTGTCTTTAGAGCTTATGTGATTATAGGGAGATATAATAGGTTTAGAATCTTCCTAAAGGAAAAATTCTGGGTCAGAATTTTTCTCTCTTTTAAGGTAATTGGTGAGCAGACATGATGAAGCTGGGACTTTGACCTAATTAACACCCTGTCTAATCATTCCAGAAAACCAACCGATGAAAGTGCCTTCTGAGGCCAGTCAGGACATTTGGTTTATGAGAACACTGTATATAAGGGCCAAGGTTACTTCAGTGGCTCAATTTCATAAATTTTTCTCCTTTGAGGTCTTATAACTGCTGAAATCTGAAACTTCTTTTAAATTGTTACCAAAATTAAACTTAGTATGAAAAAACCTCTGGGGTTCTCAGTGGGGCTTATCTATTGTCCAAAGTAGAATAGTCAGGTTGAAAAATCAGTAACTGTTCACTTAAAGATGACTTTAGAAAAGTCAAGAAGTCAATTGTACAGCTCTATTTATGAAGTAGTCATTTTATAAAATCAGAAGTATGAAATGATGGTCATATGATTTTTGACAATTTAAAAAATACTTCTTTAATGGAAGACTCTTCAAAGGTTAGATTACCTTAGCAGAAATCATGCTTGCTAGTGGTCCTTGAAAAACCCTGTTTTAAAATAAAATAATAGCTGGCTGAATCAGAAGCTGTGGCCCATTCCTACTGTCTGACAGATCCTCTTTGATCTAAACAAAGATTTGAGAAGATCTGTCCATGCATCTGCCCATGATTTTGGGAGGGGTGGTTTCAATGATGTGAAACATATGATCAAATTTTAGGAAAAATAACTAACTAGAAGGAAAAAATCTCTATCTTGTATTTGTTGTTTATGAGAGATCTCTGTGCTTTTCTGGAAATCCATTGAAGATTTGTGCTAATAAATGGTAATTTCCTATTCACAGCGTGAATATCGTAAAGACTATGAAAAGTCAAAAACTATCTACACGACACCTCTTGATATGCTCCAAGTGACTCAAGCTAAGAAATCTCAGGCAATTGCCAGTGATGTGGACTATAGGCACCTCTTACACAGTTACAGCTACCCGCCGGACAGCATTAACGTGGACCTTGCCAAGAAGGCTTATGCACTGCAGAGTGATGTGAGTAACCCGATTTTTTCTCTTCCCTCTTTTGAAGGTAGAAACTGAAAAGGATTTCTAAGTTGAGTGATGTTTTTGGCAATTCTCAGAAGTAGCTGCATTGTCTTCTGTATGTAGCAAGTATGTAATGGGAAAATGAGCCTTGGGATTCTATGAGAGCACGCCCCTCAGAGTTAGAGAGGCCTGGGTCTGGCAAGCACCCCATCACAGTTTCCTTTTGGGAAAGTGATCACCCTTGCTGAGTTTAGAGTCCTCCTTGCAAAATTGGAATAATACAAAAGAATTGTTTTCATTATTTAAATGCATTCAAAATACTCTTAGCATGGTGCTGGGCCCTGGTGAATTCTCAGTAAACATTCACTATTATCATCGTCACCATTATCATAATTATCACATTCATCATTACCAATAATTTTTTGTATAGATTGCTATCTTGCTGAAAATAAAATATATTATTTATAGCATTACTTTTTATAATAGCTGGGTTTTTTTCCTGCAGATCAAAACTTCTTTAGACAAATTAATTTGTCTGAGCTCTACAATTGAATACTTTATCCTAACAATTCTATTTTTTTAAATGGTAAAATAGACATAACATAATATTTGCTATCTTTACCAGTTTTGATTGTACAGTTCAGCAGCAGTTAATTACATTCCCATTATTGTGCAACCAATCTCCAGAACTTTTTCATCTTGCAAAAATGCAACTCTCTGCACATCAAACAACTCCCCATTTCCTCTTCCTCTCGGTCCCTGTCAACCACCCTTCTACTTTCTGTCTCTGTGAGTTGGACTACTCTAAAGACCTCGTATCAATGGAATTATGCAGTGCTTGTCCTTTTGTGACTGCTTTATTTCACTTAGCATAATGTCCTCAAGGTTCTTCCATGTTATAGTATGTGTCAGAATTTCCTTCCTTTTTGAGGCTGAATTCTATTGCATTCTACGTGTATACATTTGGGCTATCCATTCATCTGTCAGTGAACATTTGGGTTGCTTCCACCTTCTGGCTATTGTGACTAATGCCACAGTGAACATGGATGTATGAATGTCTTCAAGATCCTGCTTTCAATTCTTCCGAGTATATACCCAGAAGTAGAATTTCTGGATGATTTGGTAGTTCTATTTTTAATTTTTTGAGGAATCACTGTACTATTTTCCATAGCAGCGGCACAATTTTACATTCTCATCACTAAAAATTCTATTTTATGCATTATTATCTCATTTGTTTCATTTTGTTATGTTTCTTCCTCCCAAATAGATCATAGGTTTTTCAAAGGCAGGAACCAATGGTTTCTTGATTTTTCATTCCAGTTAAAAGGCCCACACTAAAGAACAATCATCTGAATTTTGTATCTAGAGTACATGTTTTAGGTATCACCTATAGCCAGACAACAGCAGTAGGTCATTATTTTAATAGCATCAAGTAACTGTCTCCCAGATAGTTCCAATTCCAAATGATAACTGCTCTCCATAAGCAAATTATTGAATATAACTATATTAAAGTGTGTTGTTAGCCAATGTAGAAACACTCTTAAGCTTACCATTACACATGAAGGGCAATATGTGTAAACACTTAATACAAATAACTGCTATCAAGTCTTATCAGAAAATGAGCAAAATTATCCACCTTCAATATGGCCTTCAGTTATAATTTGACCATAGAAACATAATACATAATATGTTCTAGTGAGCAAACATCTCACGTTTGATGATCTAAATATAACAATTTCATTTATTCTTTGAAATACAGCTTTGAATTTAGCAGATTGGAATTATAATTCCACATACTTTGGAAATAAGGATGAAGTAGAACATATGCCAACTAGAAAGAACAGTGAAAACCTAAGGGCTGTTAAAATCTCTCCCCAAGGAAATGTTTAAAATAACCTCAATGTATGAAATAAGGAAACTGGTCAGAAATCTTAAAAGCATTCTTTTGGGGAAAATGTTAACGATTTTACGAAGAAGGATGATGCTGAGTAAAGAAATGTAACCTGGGGCTTCCCTGGTGGCGCAGTGGTTGAGAATCTGCCTGCCAATGCAGGGGACACGGGTTCGAGCCCTGGTCTGGGAAGATCCCACATGCCGCGGAGCAACTGGGCCCGTGAGCCACAATTACTGAGCCTGTGTGTCTGGAGCCTGTGCTCCGCATCAAGAGAGGCCGCGATAGTGAGAGGCCTGCGCACCGCGATGAAGAGTGGCCCCCGCTTGCCACAACTAGAGAAGGCCCTCGCACAGAAATGAAGACCCAACACAGCCATAAATAAATAAATAAATAAATAAATAAATATTTTAAAAAAAGAAATGTAACCTTTCTCTTGGTGTTTTAGGTCACATACAAAGCTGACTACAACAGCTGGATGAAAGGTTGCGGCTGGGTACCTTTTGGATCCTTAGAAATGGAAAAGGCAAAGCGAGCTTCAGACATTCTGAATGAGGTAAAGCCATCATATCTCTGTGTGTCACAGAGATAGATTTGTGAATGTAACATGGTAAAACTTCCCAAACCATGGAAAATGCCTCCTTTACCACTTCATTTTCTAGTATTGTTGCTGAGGAAAAAAACCCCAACTTATCATGTGCATGAATTATCTCGGTAGATAATCATACCTCTTCACATCACCAAAGTCGTTTACGTTAACCACTCATGGCAGAAACATTTTTAACAGCTTTATCGAGGTATAGTTTGCATACTACAAAAATTCACATATTTTAAGTGTACACCTTGACAAGTTTTAATAAATCCATATAGTTGCATAGCCATCCCCACGATTGAATTTTTTTTAACTGGTAAATGCATCTTTATTTTTCAGAAGCAATATAGAAAATGAGTAGTATATTATGAAATACGCAATATAGGAGTGAAATCAGCATGGTCAAGGGAGGTTGGACTGCAAGCTCTGTTAGGTTGTTAGATGCAGTTGGTATCAAGAGATTAGGTCAAGGTTGCTTCAACTTTGGCCTTGGGTTTCATGAGATCCCCCTACTAGTTAGGAATGGTTTTAGCAGCAAGAAAAAGAGAATACTTGAAGTTATGGAGGCTACTCAAATACTTTGCCTTCAAAATAGTCAGGAGGGAGTTGGCTGCTGGCGTAGATTCAGGGGCTCAGTGATATCAGACCCACAATTGAATTTTAAGATGCTGCTAGCACCCCCAAAAATTCCCACTCCCATTTTCAACCCCAGACAACCACCGATCTGCTTTCTGCCTCTATAATTTTGCCTTTTCTAGAAATTTCTTTTGTATCAGGATTCTTTCACTTAACATAATGTTTTTGAGGTTCGTCCATATCTCTACATGTGTCTGTAATATTTTCCTTTTTATTAGTGAGAGTAGTATTCCTTTTCACGGCTATATCACGCTTTGATTGTCCAGTTACTGGGCATGTGGATTTTTTCCAATATTTGGCAATTGTGAATTATGCATATAATGACTATTATAGAAATTTTCTTTGAAGTATTATTATACCTTATGCTATATTCTTGATGACTTTGAAGTAGTAGATATGTTGTTATTCAGTCTAAGAAGAAACAAAGGTGATCTTGGGGCTCTTAATGCAGTCACTTCTCTGACAGCAGTTGAACATTCCCCCTGCTGTCAGGTGAATCCGTCATCCAGGAAGTTAGACCACATAAAGAAGGGTCAGAGGTGCTAAGTGAGGGTTGTCTTCCACACGCAAGTTTTTGTTGTTCTTATTGTTTTGTACTTCTGTTTGTTTTTGGTGAAAACCACTTTATCTACTCAAGAGATCTTTCAGAAAAAATTCTGGGTTAGTGGTTTTCAGAAGTCTGAAGTTGAAAGAGGGATGCTACTATATACACAAAAGTGGGATGTATAGTATGCAAAAATGAAGAGAACTAGGAGAAGAATATAGGAATAAGGGTAGCTAGATGTTGCCAGCTCCCAATTGAGACATCTTCCCCATGGGCCCTCTCCTGTGTCTCCTCAGCACTTTAGTGATAACTTATGTACTAACCTCATTAAGGCTTGCAAAGCAAAAGTCCTTCTTTTCTTATTAATAATCCATAGCAATTGCCCTAGTTCCTCAATTCCTCCTCCCTCAACTGGAGAGCTTCAGTTGCTGATGGAGTGACAAGGAAAATGACATTCCTGGGAGCTTGTTTAGTGTCATGCAAAGATACTCCAAATGTTCTTGCATGCTTTTCTGTTAATCCTTTAGAAAACTTTGTAATGTTTCGGGATTCTGCTGAGCTTTCACAGTGCCGTCTTTCACATCATAAGCAAGAAATTAAGAGAGTAAAGTCGTTCCTGAAAGTTATATTTGTCTGTACTGCCCCAAACAATCCAAAATTAAAACAATCTCTTTAAATGTTGGTTTTTGTATTGTATTCATTTTTTCCCCCAAGCCAGCAAAGAATCAAATATTTTTACATTTTAAAATCAGGAAAATTTCTTGTCCCTCCAAAATAAATTTAAAGTATTTTGATTTATTAGCCTTTGGTGAAAGTATTATTATCTTTCTCTTTTTAATTTGTCAAACAGAAAAAATATCGCCAACATCCAGATACTCTCAAGTTTACTTCGATTGAAGATGCTCCAATTATAGTACAGTCTAAGATCAACCAGGCCCAGAGGAGTGATGTAAGTGTTAATTCTCTCTGTATTTAAATGTTAACTAATACAAATACATTTGTATTCTAAATGTAATGATCACCTGTACTTATTAGGCAATCTAAAGAGACTCAGTTATATGAGCAACTGTATAATTCCCCAGGTTTTCATTTAAAAAGCACACCTAATTCATACCTTTAGAGGATTATATATATTTCAGTGATTGGACATTGCTCTCGAGGAAAAGGTAAGAGGGGCTTCTCTTGATAACCAGAAACACAAGCCTATTTCTAGGAAAGATCAGGAAAGTGATTATAGATACTACATCATATGAAGGGGTTATATTTAAAGTCAGAGGTAAGACAAAAATCATGCTTAGTAAAAACTACCCCTAAGTCCCTTTAGTCACCCACTGCCCACAAAATATAATATAGATAGTTGGTAAATCCCACCCTATTAACTTTTCCTATGCTCAGGAAAGTGTCTGCAGGTTAACTTTGTCTTTGGGTCACTTTCCTGGGCTCTTAGCTAGGTCCCCCTACCTTAGTCCGGAGGTTCTTAACACGTACCAAGAGACTTTTGCCAAGGCTAAACAGGCACTAAGATCAGACCCTGTGCAATTGCATAGGAGATCTTAAATGCCTACAAATATTTTCAGGGGAATGTGGGGAAGGCACAGAGAGTGTCTTTCATTAAAAAAACTCCTCTGTGCAATGTGATCTGCTCCAAAATTATTCTCCTGTGCCGTTAAACACTTTCCCCTACTTTATTTGTTTGTTTATGTGTTTTTTTCTCTTCCAGATTGCCTACAAAGTCAAAGGGGAGGAATTTATTCACAAGTACAGTCTGCCAGCAGACGTGCCCCAGTTCATTCAGGCTAAAGTCAACGCCTACAATATCAGTGAGGTGTGCATGTGGGCTCAGCTGCTCACTGAGGGTTAAGCCTTTTCTACACGTGGTCTGAGTTATCTTCAAATGACATTTTTCTTTCAGAATATGTACAAAGCAGACTTGAAAGACCTGAGCAAGAAGGGATACGACCTGAGAAACGATGCGATCCCCATCAAAGCTGCCAAAGCTGCCAGGCAGGCGGCGAGTGATGTAAGTCCAGCTGGTGGTCACCTGTGTGTAACCAGAAAATGGGGGCAGGTGGGCTTCTTATCCAAGTCCCCATGTCTGCTGTCCCTGACTGGAAGCAAGCCAGGCTGAAACTATTTAGAGAAGAAAGTTCCCTAAACAGATCTGAATTTTCTTGGGGGTAAGGATTTGTATAACCTTAACCAATCTGTTCTAATCAAGCCCCCTAATTTAAAATTCTCATCTATATTTCTGCAGAAATTCACGTTATTTCTCTTATAGAAATAAAGAAGTTACCTGCTATTGACATCATAATAACCTCCTGATGGTAAACCTTTATCTCAAAACTTGCTAAATTTCTATGAATTCCCTCTTTGCCTTACCTCTCTTTTCACTTCATTGCTTCTACAGACTGATGAATGGGCTTCAAGTGTCAGAGCCCCTAAGAGTCAGTCATTAGGTTGCATTAAAGTTAAGACTTTTGTTTCTTTTCCTATCTTACTTCAACTCAGATATGAACTGAAGTCACTTTGCTCTTTGAGATTTAAATAAAATGGACTCAAGCCCCCTCCTGCTGTCCTGCAGGAAGTGGGATTCCCTCCCCATGATTGCTGCATTCTCTGAGGTTTTTGCTTTTCCGATCACCTCTGGCTCCTGGTTTGCACATGATGGTTTTGCTCTGGCTCACCTGGGCTCTCCTCCCCTAGATTTATTCTCTTTCTGCTCTGCATGATCCAGAGATGGAACTCAGCCCCTTCTTTTTGGTTTCCCTCCAAATCCCAAGCACAACTTTAATGATTGTTTGAAATGGAGTTGTCACTGCAGCAATGTAAATACCTTAAGACTGAATAATGAATGTCCGTGTCCTAACAGCCCTGCTCCAGAATTTCTCACTGATCCCCTTTCTCTGTGGGTGATCTCCTCCAGCCACCCCACCCCAGCATACACACAAACCTTCCCTCACATCTCTGCTTCTCCGTTTCCTGGGGTTCTTCCCAAGTCTCCTCAAGGACGCTTAATTCTCCCCACTTTATTATTCAGAACCAATTAGTGTTACACACTACTGGTTCTGGGTCTCCCTTTGAATATCCAAAGACTCATTAAAATTGTACTATTACTACTACTAGTATAATTCTACTAATAAAATAGCCAGCTATTTGGCTTTAGAAGCACAGTATAATTGGTAGAGTTTGTGAAATATTTATCTTTTCATTTGTCTCTATCACTGTCCAAGTGGAACAGAACTTATTTTACTGTGTCACTGATATAAATTATAGTAACATCCCCACCCCAACCTCCCTTGGGTGGCAGAAGCAACCACAGACAACCAAATGGACTCTAAATAACATTTTAATTTTAATAGGCTCCATTTCAAATATATACAAGCAAATATCAAATTGTTTGGTTATTGAAATAATTTCTGGGAAGCTCAATTGCTCAAATCATGGTCTCATTGTTCAGTAAAACCTTCGTAACTACATTAAAAAATATGCCCACCTTTGTTTCCAACAGGTTCACTACAAAAAAGATTATGAAAAAGCCAAAGGGAAAATGGTTGGCTTCCGAAGTCTCCAAGATGATCCTAAACTGGTTCATTATGTGAATGTGGCCAAGATACAGTCGGACCGGGAATATAAAAAAGACTATGAGAAGACAAAGACCAAATACAACACACCCCATGATATGTTCAACGTTGTGGCAGCTAAGAAAGCTCAGGATGTTGCCAGCAATGCCAACTATAAGCATTTGCTTCATCACTACACCTACCTGCCTGATGCCATGGACCTGGAATTGTCAAAAAACATGATGCACATACAGAGCGATGTAAGTGACATTTACTCCACAAGACAGTCCCCCTCTAAGGAGGGAGCCTGCGTGAGAGAACCCACTGCCTGGGGCACTCACTTCTCTCTTCTCTCTTTGCTGTAGAACGTCTATAAGGAAGACTACAACACCTGGATGAAAGGCATAGGCTGGATACCTATTGGCAGTCTGGAGGTAGAAAAAGTTAAAAAGGCAGGTGATGCCCTGAACGAAAAGAAGTACAGGCAACATCCAGACACCCTCAAATTTACCAGCATCGTGGACTCCCCAGTTATGGTCCAGGCAAAACAGAACACACAGCAAGTCAGTGATGTGAGTACAACAAAACAGAGGGTGCAAAAGGATGGAGGGAGACTTCAAAAGATCAGCTCATCATTTTTATTCTCTGAGCCTAATATCTTTTCCTTTTAAAATTATTATTTTATTTCATTTAAAAATAATAATTACAATTATTTTTAGTTTGGGCACTAACATTTTCTTTTTTTTTTTTTTCTATCTTGCTTTTTACCTTCCTTTTAAAAATGTCTTCCTTTTTAACTGCCTATAAATACTGTGTTATTGGATAAAGTATTTGAGAAAGTGCAAAAAGTTCTACCCTAGAACAACACACCCACAAACAAAACTTAAGCTTAAATCCCATACACCTTATTGTGGCAAATGCATCATATTCAATTCTATATTAAGTTGCTCATATTTGCTTTTCATATATAAAATATTAGTACAGGGAAATAATACACATGAGTAGATGATTTCTCTCCTCAGAATTCATCATACACAATTATTATAGAGACTTTTCTTTACTTACGTCTTCGAGGAGATTAGTATATTGTTTGCCTGCCTGTCCATGAGCAATGTATACGCTCTGGCTAAAGACAGCTCTCAAGGAAAATTTGGTGTATGAAAGAGCTAAAGGGACACCAAAAACATTCATTCATTAATTCATTGAATGAATGTTTTTGAACACCTTCCATGTGCCAGGCACTATATTATGTGCTGATGGTATAAAGATGAAACAGACGAGGATGAATGGGATACAGGACAAGAGTATAAGACAAAGACATGGATAGAAACAGCATCATCATATGGAGAGACGAACGCTACAGGAGAGGCATGTGCTAAATAAGTATAAGAGGAGAGGGTAACTGCCTGCCAGAGCTTCCCTGGCAAATAAGGGAAGGCTGCATTACTGGCAAAAGGAAAAACATAATGACAGTCAAGAAGTAATGAATGGAAGGACAGTGAAGGATGAAGGATGAAGGATTGTAATCCTTCAAGACCTGATTATTGAGGGTCTTGAATGTTAATTTATACTCTGGACATTATGGGGTAGGTAACAGGAAGTACTGAAGATTTTTAATCCATGGAGTTGCATTATCAGGTCTGTGTTTTAAAAGATAATTGGCAAAAAATGCAGAGAATATATTGGAAAGGGGAGAGATTGAAGGCAAGGAGATGAATTAGAAAGCTGCTACAGAAATTCAACAGAAGCCTTATTTGGACCTAACTCAGGCAATAGCAGTGGGAAAGGAGATGTTTAGAAGGTAAAATTAACGAGATTCTCTGAATGCTTAGATGTGGTTTCTAAAGGCAGTGAGGAAGTGAAGATAGCTCTTGGATTCCTAGAAGAAATTATTTAGTATTTGGAGATTCATTTAGATATAAGCCATTTCAGATTTTACTTGTGATACATGCACACCAGTTTACATATGGTATTCCACACAGACATGCCTGGGAAATGGAGGTATATATGATAAATGACAATCAAGAGATTAAAAATCTACTTGGGATTCCGATTCTGTTTTAGTTTTAGAAACTGAGCAATTTCTTTCTTTTTCATTACCAAGAGGAGGATACAGTATGATTTCTACCCTATGCACTTTGGTGTCTTTCAGACATCTTTAAAATGGCAAAATAGGGTAAATATGAAGTGGTAAACCTTTTGCGTAAGCTGGATTTACATATAAGCACCTTTATATTATGAGGAAATTATTATGTGCTTTTACTGATACAATTATAATTGGAAAGTTTTTAGGGGAATTGGAAGACTCATTCTAACTACCTCTTTCTCTCTAAGAATAAAAAACCAAAAAAAAAAAAAACACCCAAGACTTTAAGAACTATTAACTCCACTAGCAAAAATGACCTTTTCTGGCTTTAGTGAATTCTGTTATCCATGTTAGGGTTTCACATTTGAACTCATTTTTTATTCATCTCTGGCAAGCAAAGATTTCTATTTTCTTAGGATTTTTTTCTCTCTATTTTAATACAGAGTTTTTGGGTCTTCCTTAAGATAATGAGATTCTTGAGTTTCTTAAAATAGGAAGATGGCTTTGATAATTTTAAGTAATAGAAATTGTGGGGGATTATGCTAGGAATAACTTCTTTAAGCGTGTAATTAATGTATTTTCCTTTTTGTACCATCCATAATGCATTTTATTTTTGTGACTATGTTGCAGATCTTATACAAAGCTAAAGGAGAAGATGTGAAACATAAATATACGATGGGTCCTGATGTTCCTCAATTTCTCCAGGCCAAGTGCAATGCTTACAATATAAGTGATGTAAGTAGGGTTTTTGATGGGGTGTGAAATCCAGACCTGATGATAAAATAATAGAATTTTAGTGTATGACAGGGCTTTGACAACTTAGGTCAATTTTCTCCATAGCCCCCATTAGAGCATATCCCATGATGATGGTTCTGTACCTCTTGAGTCGGCCTTTTCAAGTATAGGACAACTCTAAAGGGTATAGTATTCTTCTTTGTGTCAAGCTCAACACATATTCCTCTAGTTTTCCTAGTTCTGCACATGGAGGAAGTTTTTATCCTCCAGAAAAATAAGGATAAATGAAATCCCTCCCCCTTTTTTTTTTATAACAACAACCCTAAAATTTCTAAAGCTAACCACCAGGTCTTTCCTGGACCTTCCTTTCATAAGATTGAACTTCATTTTCTCCAGTTGGTTCTCACATACTGTGGTTTCCAGAACCTTTATTATTCTCCTCTGGATCCACTCCAGTTTCTCAATTTCCCTCTTCAGTATATGCCCAAACCAGACTTTGGTGAATGGTTAGTACAGAGTCTAATAATTTTATGCTATACAATTTTATGTATGATGTTTTGCTAATGTGACTTCTTTTTTTTAAATTGAAGTATAGTTGATTTACCATTAATGTGACTTCTTAAAACTGTGTGCTAAAGGAGATTCTTCTAGCTTCTATCTGGAAAAGAACAAAGCAATCCCAGCTGTTGAGGAATCAGTGTAGCTGATTACCCCACAGCATGCTGACATCCTTTTTCCTTTTCCATCGCAGGTCTGTTATAAACAGGACTGGCATGATTTAATAGCCAAGGGCAACAATGTGCTGGGTGACGCTATACCCATCACTGCAGCCAAAGCATCAAGAAACATTGCCAGTGACGTGAGTAAAAATTTTAGGTGAAATCTGGGTGATTGTCTTTTTCACAAAGTAATCAAACGGGTGCTTGTTAAAATGATGCCACATTGAAAACAGTATGTTGAATTAATGACATTTAAATTCTCCACAAAATATTGTTTTGAAAACCTGTCACTTTTTCAATGTTTTGTGATTCTTGTCAGTTGACCCCACTTGGTAGAGCTGTCATAAATCTGACAGTGGCTTTCTCTCCTGATTCATAGCCCAAATTACCTTCCCTGACACATTTCCCTGACAGCCCACATTTATTTTCAGGGAGAATACCCCACCTGACGCTAACACGTTAAATTCAGATGACTGCCTGCATTATAATTGCATTAAGAAGATTGAAAAAATGTTAAATAAAATGTACAGATTTTATAAACCAAATGGGAAAAAGCCCACTTTTCTAGAATATAATTTTGATTTATTTCATCTGTAATAGAAAAAGTGTATACTTATACTTCTTCTTATAATTGAAAAACAAAATTTTCCAAAAGCACGCACACCCCATAGATTTCACTGTCACACACTATTCCAGAGGCTACACTCTTTGTCTGAGACAAGAAAAGAAAGAAACCACGTGTACAGACCATGTGGAAGATAGGGTGTAAGAATTCTACAGCCTTCCATGTAGGGATGGTACTGAAAATGTGTTCCTCAAAGCTTTGCACATCACTCTGAAATACATTTCTAGTTTAAGGAGAAAGTGACAGTCTAAAATATGACATTATCATTTTTATTTTTAGCCCTTACACAGAACTTTTTCTAACATGCCTAGAAATTACTTGATAATTCTTTTGCTTGCTAAACTCTTGTTTATAAATTGGTGCTTAAATGGCAGGAGCAGAGTGTCTTCAGAGTTTGGGTGGATTTGAATTCTCTTACATAAAAATTGAGGTTTTGATCTGTTACCTACTGTATAGCTCAGTCTACACCCCATTGCCGATCTCAGCGGTGAGAGACCTTGGACCGCAGAGCTTTTGCAGTCAGGCTTTTACTGATGAGGAAAGGTCTCGGTGGTTCCTGCCCTTATTATATAGTTCCTTAATTCATCTGCAGCTGCTTCAGCAGTGAGCTTGGAGAGTAGCTGCTGAGAAATGGGGTTGGGTGAAAGCCTAGCTACCTGCCAAAGAAGAGGTTTTTTTTTTTTTTTTAAACCATATTAGGTCAACGGAGACAACAAACATAGTAATATTTTCCATACCCCACCCCAAAGAGATCTGAGTATAAACGTCTTGCATGTACAGTTCTTTAGAGTTTCTTCTGCATCTGTTGTGTACATATCCTGGGCCAATCAGAATCGAAAACAGAAGTATTTCTAGTATTCTGTGATGTGAACTAACATGTTGGATTAGGAAAATTCACATCCCTGGAAAACCAAGAGATATATTTGGAATGTAGTCTTATATTTTGGAATATGTTATGTTTATATTAAGTGTGAAAACTTAATAGAGTTGGCTCTATATAAAGTTCCACATGCAAATCATCTATAGCATTCGTAGCAAAGAAAAGAAACTGCTCCTGAATTTATCATGATACCCATTTATAACCCAGCAGTGTTGGAAATAAATGCTTTCAGTCTAAACTTCCTGGGGTTGGGGGGCGTGGGGTGTGGACTGTATTTCTTGTACAGTCTTCCAGAAAGTCACAATATTCTGAATGCCTTTGTGTGTGAATATAATCGCTCCACCTAATGTTCCCAATGCTTAGGACTTTGCTAACCAAATTCTGCCTCCACAGTATAAATACAAGGAAGCTTACGAGAAGGCAAAGGGAAAGCATGTGGGTTTTAGAAGCCTCCAGGATGATCCTAAGCTCGTCCACTATATGAATATGGCAAAGTTACAGTCTGATCGTGAATACAAGAAGAACTATGAAAACACCAAAACCAGCTACCATACCCCTGGGGACATGGTTAGCATTACAGCTGCAAAGATGGCCCAGGATGTTGCCACCAACATCAACTACAAGCAGCCGATACATCACTACACATACCTACCTGATGCCCTGAGTCTTGAGCATACCAGGAATATGAATCAAATTCAGAGTGATGTGAGTATGTATAACATTATAGACCTAGAGATGCTGGTACTGAACAGGTGATCATTTCTTCCTATTTTAGTAGACTTCACAATACAATAAGGTATTTGAAAAATGCACTTTAAAATATACAGTCATCATTGAAAGAGTAACAAAGGCATGGTAGACACGCTGTGTTTTACTAGCTTTCTGTGCTCCTATCGCAATCATTGATATTATCTTTATTAACTTATGGATCAAAGATAAAGCCATGTTCTACTAAGTACATAAGCCACCCTGGTTCTCAACAAAAAGAAATGTTTGCTCCTGGTGGGCCTGCTTCAACGGCAATATGTATAATGCAAAATAGGAGCATTCTCTATTCTTTCTGAATTCAGGAAAGTTCTTTTTTTTTTTCTTCTATTTTTGAACTCAAGGTCACACTCTCATGCATGTAAATCTATGTAACGAGTCATCTAAAATGAACCAGGAGGGCTTTGTGATTGCAGCATGACTCATGGAGAGCTGCATGGGGGAGGGTGTTTAATATTCAGAGCATTTCCTGCTGCAGGAGCCAGGTTTTTGTAAGAATCATCCTTGGTAAAGGGGAAACATTGTGTTCCTTTATTGTTGCTCAATGAGAATGTCTCTCTCCATCTGAGATGGAGGAGCCCAGGTGGACGGTGTGGGTGAAATTCAAAAGTTGTGGAGATTTCAGCGAAATCAAAAGGAAAGCCCAATTTATTGTCAAAAGAGACACTTTTTTTTTTTTAGCAGTACCCGTGGAAATATGTGGCCTACATTCTCTCCTGGAATGTTAATGCACTCTAACAACAGAACTGCTTTTTCTTATGACCAAATTCTGGGTAAGAAGCTGTGTGGCAGAGATAACCAAAAGCTCCAGTATAGACACAAGCATGCTGACAGGTTGCTCTTCATTCCCCCCTGGATAGAATTACAGATTCCAGAAACAGCTCTTGAGTATGCACTAGGATATCTCCTCATCTGAGATTACTCTTTTACAGAATGTATATAAAGATGAGTACAACAACTTCTTCAAGGGCGTTGGATGGATCCCTTTTGGTTCTCTGGAGGTTGAGAAGGCCAAGAAAGCAGGCGATGCATTAAATGAGAGAAAGTACCGACAGCACCCAGATACCATCAAGTTCACAAGTGTGCCTGATTCCGTGGGCATGGTTTTGGCTCAGCACAACACAAAGCAGCTAAGTGACGTAAGTGGTTTTCCTTCAAACAGTTTTGTCCATGAATAACCCCATGACCAGTTACTCTACAATCCTTCTTAATTCAATTCATGAGTGTGCATCTATGTTAGCAAATCATCTGCTTTCAGAGGTATATTCAAAAGGTTTTACTTTTGAAGCAACTTGGGACTTAAGAAGAACAGGGAGGAGAGAAGGACGATGTTCCAAGTTTGCTTTGTTTTCCAAACGTAGAGAGTCTGTGTTATTTATAAGCAGACCCCTACACTATACATATGAAATAAAATTATTTCTATTATAATCTGTGACCTTGTCTGAATTGCAAACCAAGATATTTATTGCTCTGAGTTGCAAGAGTTCTACCTAGCCAGATGAGGGGAAGGCTAATGTCCTAATCCCCTTGCAAAATCAATAGGGCGATATTCTGAGAGAGAGAGACGCCTCTGGGGAAGAGTTAAGCAGTTTGCTTTTGGAGTCATCCAGCGTCTTTTTTCTGAGCCCAGGTCTATCTGGACCCTTTTTCTTAGTCAGAGGCTAATTACAATGCTCAGTGCTTCACCTCATTTGATAATTTCAGAGTTCTAAGATACCTCCCCCGGAAAGACTGTGGTAAGTAAAAAACAAAGAAGAGAGGACTTTTTGTGTCTTTAGCCCCAGATATTCGAAGGTGGGGAATGCATTCTTTGGTTCAGATTTGAGGGTTTTCTGGATTTTATTTCTCAGACCAGTCCCACATTACCTCAGATGTTTCAAGATTAATTCTATTCTAGTGGTACTAAATGGTGTAGATTGTTCTGATTTCTTTTGTACTGACCGAGGTGTCACTTCTCCCTGTGTTTTTCCAGTTAGCTAGGAAAACCCTAAACTCACTATATTAAGTCTTCCTCATCCCAATAAATGCCATCAACATCTACCTAGTTACTCAAGCCTGAAACCTGGCAGTCACCATTAACACCTCTCCGTGTGAACCCCCTCATCCAACGCATCTACTGAGTTAGCCTCCCAAATCTCTCAGCCATCCTGTTGGAGCACTTCTCTGTCTTTCAGCTGCCACCAACCCTAGTTCTGGCCTCCATATTTCACGTGGACAACTGTAATAATCCATTACCTGGACTTCCTGCCTGGGGTCACATTAAAACCAAAAAGACTGTCTTAAGACATAAATCAAATCATGTCCTTCTTATACTTAAAACCCCTTAGTAACTTCTCCTTGAACTCAAAGTAAAATCTAAACTGTTAACTTGGTTGAAAAGGCCCTCAGCTCTGTGGCCCTGCCCCCCTCCTATCTAATCCTCCTGGGAACCCGCTCAGCACATTCCAGCCCAGTGACCTTCAGTCCCTCAAGCTGGCCATGCCTCTTCTAGACCCAGGACCCTGAATGCTCTTCTTCTGCCCGGACCCTTCCCTTTTCTTCAAGTTTGGATGTAAATGTTACCTTTTTAGAGAGCCTTTGCTGACCCCCCACCCTGACCCTGTTCATTTCTTTCCTAAAGTTATTTTATTTATAACACATCACGAATTCTAGCTCTATCTTACAGTTTATGTGCTATTCTCTGTTTCCTCTATTGGACTATAAGCTCCAAGAGGACAGTTCTGCCTTTTTCTTTTTAACCACTTTAAATACAGAACCTACCATGCTGCCTATTGATCAGACTGCTGTCCAATAAATATGGGTGGAATGAGCAATGAATATGTCTGCCAACACTCCCTCTGTGTGATAATGTAGCTAATTGCCTTATAAATGGAAAAACACAAACGATAGTCTTCCTTTTTAAAGGAACGTGTGCTAGATGAAACTTACATTATGTTAGCTAATACAATTTGCACGCTGCCTCCTTTGTTTTTAGTTTAACTACAAGGTGGAGGGAGAGAAACGGAAGCACAAGTACACTATGGACCCTGATGTACCGCAGTTTATTCAAGCCAAGGTCAATGCCTTCAACATCAGTGATGTGAGTATTTGGCCTGGTGCCCGTCTAGTATTGCTTACATGGGCCTCTCCTTTCCAGTTCTGTATAACTCTAGCACTGGGAATTTTAGGGGGAGCAAACTGAGTGTGGACCCTTTGAGTCTTTGATGGAGGAGGTCATTGAGAGGACGTGATTGCCAGGTGACCCGTGAGCTGGACCTGGGCAATTGGAGGCTCCTCACCCCCTCCCATCCTTGGAATGTAAGTTCTGCCCACTGTTCCCACAGTGGGAGCCATTTTCAAGGACACAGCCTTGAGAGACCAATGTGTTGTTGAGACCACTTGCACTGAATCCACTTGAGGCCTAAATAAACTTGTAAGGTTCTGGCGGGCGGGTGTGAAGATCTACTTGGCTTGTGACTGCCCAAGACAACCCTCAAATGTAAGTTCCCTTGTTTAGTAAACCTGCCGCCTACCAAGCTGGAGTGGTCAGCCTGTTTTTTCAGTCTCTCCTTGCCCTCCATGTATGGGGACCAATTTGCGAACCAACAGTCTCCAGATTGGATCCTTATCATAGAATGTGAGACTAGAGGCTACCATACATTTCACTTAATGCAGACTTTTCCCAACTGTGGGCTATGACTCATTAGTGGGTTATAAGATCAAGCTAGTAGGTTGTGTTCCATTTTTTAAAAAGTAAAACAAAATGGGGCAGAGAGGATTGGAAAATACAGGAATGCATAGTCTGTAGTAAGGATAAGTATTGCTATTTCTATAACTTTTGTTTCAGTTATTTGTTAAACTTCTAAAAAAGTTTACCGTGATTTTCTTTAGAAACTCTTCTTTGTATGTGACTAGCATCTCTCTCTAATTGGTGGCGATGTTTAAATTTACTATTATGAATTATTTCCTTTTGCTTTTAAAGCAGATTGGTAAATTCTAATTTAAAGACATAATCCAACCTGGATAAAATTGTTCATTTCTTAAAAGATGATTTAGTCATTCTTCCTAACATTTTAGGCTCTCTTTTATCTCCAAATAAACATTTTTTTAAGTACTCATTTCTATGCTTTTGGTTTATTTAAAACTTTTTCCTGCTTTTATAAGTAATATTTAAACATTAATATTAATTAAAGCCGGGTGGTACTACATCTGAACTTTTAATTTTAGTACCCACATCTTTCTGTAAGTTTAAAATGTTTCATTATAAAAAATACAAGAAAATAAAAGCATTACATATGCTTATTATAGAAAAATTGGAAAATATAGAAAATTATGAAAAAATTAAAATCTTCTGTTATCCCACATTCAAAGCAATACCTTTCCATTGCTTTTTTAAATGCACACATATACATTTTTTACAGCAGTTGAGATCATACTGTGTATGTAGTTTACTGATTTTTTTTTTTAAAAGAATAATAGATTTCTAAAAGATGAACTAATAGAAAGGGATATATTATGACATGTTTTATAAGAAAGATTTTGGTTTCCTGTTTCATTCCTCTTTTAATTATGTCAGATAATAAAATAATCTTTCCTTTTTTCAAGGCTAATTATAAAGCAGATTGGAAGAAAACCCTTGCTAAGGGCTATGATTTGAGACCAGATGCCATTCCAATTGTTGCTGCAAGAAGTTCAAGGAATATTGCTAGCGATGTAAGTCTAATTTGAAAGTAGTAAACTCTCTTTATATTTAAAAAATATTTACATGGTGTATGAGGTTATATGAGCTATATTAGGAAGCAAATAAAAAATTGTAGTATAAAAATAATTCCTAATATCTTATGTACCAATGATTTTTTTATCTTAAAAATATTTAAAAACTCAGTAAGTTGTTACAAAGAAGATATTTTTTTTAACTGTCAAATACATGGAATTCTCATTAGTATTATTATTATGAACTTGAAAACTGCTTTTTATTTGGATTTTGTTAAGAAAAAAGCCTTGGTATACTAAAATATTACTAAATCAAAAAAGTCTCCCAGTATTTTAAAAGAATACAATTTTTTGATAATATAATTTCCATAAAGAAAAAAATGTGATATATGGAAAACCAGGAAGAATTATATATTAAACGACAGCATTTCAGTTACCTGCTTACTTATTTACTTAATTAATTACTTTTTATAAATTAAGTTATATTTTCTTTAGGAATTGATATACCTTGATAGAGTAGAAACTCATTCATTTGGAGTCCAATATACTAATTTTTATAATGTCTTTGCTGCAAGTTACTCAGGATTATGCAAATACTTTATAAGTAATGCAAATTAATCATAGAAACAGATAATAAAAACTATGTACACCAAATACTTAATAAACTTTTCAGGAACCTTTGATCGTATTCAAAGAATCCACTTATGAATAATCTAGATATAAACTACAATTTATTCCATTCTTAATTATCCCCAGAGCAGATCTCAAGACCATCCATTGGAAATATTTTGCTAGTTGTTTACTTAAAAATACTCAAAAACTTAGGTGTTACCTAGATTCAGACTGAATTTGGCTATTGCTTAATTTGTGATATAAATTCAATTTAACACTTTAGTATTTCATACAATCTACCCTATCAAACTTCCGTCTGCCCTTCTTTTTCATATAGTTCAAATATAAGGAGGGCTATGAGAAAGCCAAAGGCAAACAAATTGGATTTCTCAGTCTTCAGGATGATCCTAAACTGGTTCACTACGTGAATGTAGCCAAAATACAGTCAGATCGTGAGTACAAAAAGGGCTATGAAGCCAGCAAGACCAACTATCACACCCCCTTGGATATGTTCAGTGTGACAGCAGCCAAGAAATCTCAGGAGGTCGCCACCAACACCAACTACAGACAACCCTTCCACCACTACACCCTGCTGCCTGATGCCTTGAACGTGGAGCATTCCAGGAACGCGATGCAGATTCAAAGTGATGTATGTAGCAGTCATGAGATTGTCAGCATAAAATTAGTTATCCATTTCTAGCTGATGGCTAAGAAGAACTAGAAATCGGCAATTCCATTTACTCCATCCTAAACCTGGTTGGACTCACTGTAATCAGGGATCCTCTCCAGAATTTGGAGTTTTAGGATTTCACTCATTTGAACTATATATATAGTTTTCTTTAGTTATTATGTATATATATACTCTAACTTTGGAAGTTAGACCCAATATATGTTGTATTCTGTGAAAGACTAACAGGTCCAAATGGGTGCTATATAATATCCCTTCCAGTGCAAAATTCTGTTAACGTTCCCCCCAAGAAAGTTAAATTTTTAAAGGAATTATTGGGTCAGGATTTTCTGTTCAAAACCACCGTGAATACAATCACTTTTATAATTAATTTTTCTCTGAAGGATAGTAGGGAATAAAAAGCAGGTTATTCTCCCAGTCCCCCCATCCTTTTTTTTTTTTTTCCCTCTTTTTGAAAATGAGCAAATCATCTGGTCAAAGAAACCCAAGCCCTGACTCTTTCTGAAACGAGAATTTCCTTTTTCGTTGTGAAGAACCTGTACAAATCTGACTTCACCAACTGGATGAAAGGGATCGGCTGGGTGCCCATAGAGTCACTGGAGGTGGAGAAGGCAAAGAAAGCAGGAGAGATTCTTAGCGAGAAGAAGTACCGCCAGCACCCTGAGACGCTAAAGTTCACGTACGCCATGGACACATTGGAACAAGCACTAAACAGAAGTAACAAACAGATTATGAACAAGGTAAGAACTCACCTGCTGGCCTCAGCCTCAGAACCACTGCAGTGCTCAGACCATTGAACCAGGCAGTGCCACTTTGACCTTCATCAGCGTTTTCATCTTTCTGATGGTCGTGGTCATGGCGGTGGTGGTAGGAGGGGACAGGCTATAACCGTCATCGTGTCTAGAGAGCTCCCACTTATACCAACCCCAGACTGTCTGTCAACCTCATGCTGAGTGTGTGCTAGAACCACAAAACTCTATGTAATATGTGGTTGGAGCAAGATAGCCTTTGTTGTTTCAGTGGAAGAGGGCTCCCTTGTTTGATGATTTTTAAAATCATGTGTCCAGTCTCATCAGCCCATCTTCTTGCTATTTCATTCATTTTCCAATATCAGATTTAACCTCTTCTACCATGGAGATGTGAGTCTCTTCCTCTTGATAGCACATTGTAGATTTGTCCTGCTGTACAGTCATGTGCCTGCCTTCCTTGTTGTAGAGACTCTACAGTGAAAAATGGAACAAAGACAAGACCACCATTCACATCATGCCTGATACTCCAGACATCAACCAATCCAGAGTCAACCAAATCACCATGAGTGATGTGAGTAGATTAACAACAACAACAAAGATGCAGGGAGCGGGGGGGTGGCAGGGGGAGGGAAGAGTTTGAAGGGAACTAATAGTTGTGGAATATCTGTCTTCCACATGACAACCACTTTAAAATTAGGGTCCCCATTCTAACGCGACTAACAAGATGCTGGTGTTTTTCTACTTCATCATTTAGAAACTGTACAAAGCTGGCTGGGAAGAAGAAAAGAAGAAAGGATATGACCTGAGGCCTGATGCCATCCCAATAAAGGCTGCAAGAGCCTCCAGAGACATTGCCAGTGATGTAAATGCTTCCACTGATGCTTATTTAGTCTAAACGAGAAAAAGAGCAAACGAGCCAAGCTCATGTGTATGCAGGAGCTGTAATCAGCTCTGTCCAGTGTTGGTGGGACCACTGTCCCATGTAACACACAAGACACCTCCCTTCACCCAGTCCAAGGATGCTCTAATTATTTGTTCATCATTCAATGTAAAAAGTGACAGGGTCTTGTTAAAATAAGTTACTTTTAGAGTGCTTAAATTGTTTATGGGCAATTCCTAGCAAACATAGGGATGTGATCTATGCACTTTACCCAGAAGATCCATTACCAAGCTCTTTCCTGAATGTAGAGGTGCATCATGAAAAGTGGTGCCTGCAGCCTTTTCCGCTGGTTACACAGCAGAGTGGGAAAAGCTGCTTTCTAAATAACCCTAAAACAACTTATTTACACATCACTTTGATTAACTCTGAGATGATTTTTTTCCCTCATGGACTCAAGTCTGTCAAGAAATTTGAAGTAAAAATATTTTGCTCCCAGTCCTCCCACCCCGCCAACAACTCCTCCCTTTGTAAGTTTAGAGTAGCTCTAAAACCCTACACCTATGACAAAGCTAATGGCACGTAGTTAATTATATTTTGTTCTCTTTCTTTCACTATCTTCATCACCATGTTTCTTTTCCATCCACAGTACAAGTACAGGCAATCCTATGAACAAGCCAAAGGGAAACACATTGGCTTCCGGAGCCTAGAGGACGACCCCAAGTTGGTGCACTTCATACAAGTGGCCAAGATGCAGTCAGACCGGGAGTACAAGAAGGCGTACGAGAAATCCAAGACATCCTTCCACACCCCGGTGGACATGCTCAGCATGGTGGCAGCCAAGAAGTCTCAGGAAGTGGCCACCAACACCAACTACAGGAACGTGATCCATACCTACAACATGCTTCCTGATGCCATGAGCTTTGAATTGGCCAAAAACATGATGCAGATTCAAAGTGATGTACGTGACAGCCACAACATTTGCAGAGCATTTACTTTGGATAATAAGCAAATCATGAAAGACCATAAGTAATGACATTTTGAGAATCCTGAAAGAAATTCATATGTAATTTCCCAATGAGGTGTTTCATTTTTTACCTTAGATTGAATTTATTTTTTTTAACACAAAAGGGATGAACCCTATCTATTATTGTTGTGAGCATTACTGGATGCTAGATCAGCAATAACACATGAAATTTGGTTTCAGAAAGAATGTGTTGAAGGAAATATATCTAGCAGAGAGAGTCAGAAGTATAAAAAGTTCCTGATTAAGGAGTAAGAGGTAAAACAGAAAGTCAGGTAACTTGAGAGCTACTGCCCCTCACTCCCAACCAGCTTTCATTTCCAGCTTTATAATTGCCTATCTTACTTACTGATGAAATAGTAAGGAGGTGATGGCTGAAACAGCTATTAGAATAAATGTGAGGAAGGCACAGAGAGTATAAAGCCAAGAATTCAGCCATAGAGGCCCTTTGGTGGCTAGGGAAAGTGAATATAAATTATGAACCAAATGCAGGCCATGCTGAGCCTGTATTTCTCTTTGGAAATGTAAGAGATGAGCTATAGCTGGGGAGGTACATAAGTACCCAAATGAAAGCAACCATGGTACAGTTATAGGGGGAAATGTCTGATTTGAGGGGAAAAAAAATGAAATTTGCACAAAGTATCAATGAGGTTTCTGGCATACCCGAAGGAGTTGTAACCATGGTGGCTGCTGAAAGGCTTATAGCAAAAGAGAGAAATGGAGTCCTCTAAGTCTTCTATTAACCAAGGGGGCTTGGGGATTTTTGTAAGAAAGTTAGTCCAGCATGGTCACCTTTCTTGAGATAGTAGTCACATGGTAGATTGATCTATTTGGTATTTCTTAGCACTTTTTCTTTATGAAGGCATTGAGAGAAGCAAATAAATCACAAAGATATTGCTGCTTGTTTTAAATTCCTCATGCAAGGAAATGTAAAAAAAATAAATAAATAAAGTTTAGGGATAAAAGTAATTAAAGTTGAATATACTATCGGTTGAAAACTGAAGTGGAACTTATGGAATATTAAATACCCACTCATGGTTCTTGGAAGATTTGGTTTCTTCTCATCCTCGAACTTTTCCTCTTTTGCAGAATCAGTACAAAGCTGACTATGCTGACTACGTGAAGGGCATTGGATGGCTCCCTCTGGGCTCCCTGGAGGCTGAGAAAAACAAGAAAGCCATGGAGCTTATCAGTGAAAAGAAGTACCGCCAACACCCAGACACTTTGACGTATTCCACCTTGATGGACTCAGTGAACATGGTTTTGGCCAAGAATAATGCAAAAATTATGAACGAAGTAAGTCTTTCAATAATGTAGCGTTTCATAAGCATCAGGAATAAGCCAGGCATATCTTACATTTAATCTACAGGTTTTGATAACAGTTTTACCGAATCATAATTAATGTTTCCTCTACCTTGATAAAGGGTCTTGTAGTTAAACAAACAAACAAAAAAGATAGAAATCAGTCCTAATAAGTGCCCTCTCCAAATGCTCAATGAACCACCCTACCTAATAGACATAACAAAGTAAGTATGGACTCTTTTCTTTCAATGCAGATCTTGAAAATGAGTCCCATTTGTCTAAGGCGAAGTTAGTAGAAGCTCATTATGCTGAATCAGTAGACTGTAGGGCTGATAACAGCTGGGTGTTGCAGCCCACCCCTGCTTCCTTGCTCTTTTGATGGAATAAAAGAAAACTCCTAGATTACATGGCTGTAGCAGCATTCTGAGCCAGGACCTTCTCTGGGCAATGCTGAGAGCGATAGCTCTCCACCAGTAGTTCCCTGGATCATTAATGACTCCAGCCTTTAGAAAAGCCTTACTGTAGTTTGACATAATTAGCCATAATTTGATTTCAGGACCAACAAGTACATCACCCTTGGACATCTGTTTTTAAGTTTCAAATAATAAAATAATTGCAACAACATTGGTTATATTTTGTGGATCATAATTAGAAATGCCATTGATTAACCAAAAAGGGGAAAAATAATTTGGACCTGAACATGAAACGATTGCAGAAAATGATGTAGAAAGATAGAGCTGTATTACGCTAAGTCTCTGAGTAAATCCTCTGGAGTCTTCTGAGAAAGAATTTTGTCAAGAAGACCAACCCCTTTGAAAGGGACTTGTTGACACAAGGCAAAAATCTCAGTGCCCCTTTTAAGACTTAGAATTTAAACTACCACAAACATACATTTACTTTTTAAATATTAAATTAAGCCTTTCATTTTTTCAATGTTAAAGATTACCATTTTAAAATAATCATGCCAAGATGAGAATCACAGAAATAGCAAATGCTAACACTGAGAGATATCTTGGTGGTCATCAGGTTGCATCCCTTCATTGCAGAGTTGAGGAAAGTGTGGCCCAGAGAGGCAAGGCACCTCCTTTAAAGACACACAGCAGGTCAATGACCTGGTCTGGACTAGAACCAGTACTCTAATGACTAACTATTGCTCTTTCCATTAGAATTGTGTTTCCAATACTATAATCACTAGCCACATGTGATGACAAATCTCAATTAATTCAAATTAAATAATATTAATAATTTGTTCTTCATTCACATTAGCTACATTTCAAATGACTGATAGCCCTGTGTGGCTAGGGACTATCGTGTTGATGACACAGATGACAGAACAGATGACACAACATTTTCATCATTGCATCGTTCTGTTGGATTGCGCTGGTCTTGATCAGAAGTCAGAAAATTAGTTTTTGTAAATAAAATTTTATAGTAACACAGCCACAGCTATTCATTTGCATATCATCTGTGGCCGCTTTTGCACTGCAACAGCAGAGCTGAGTAGTTAATAACAGAGATTCTGTGGCCCACAAAGCCTAACATTATTTACTATCTGGCTCTTTACGTTTACTGACCCCTGATCTAGAAGAAGACTCTAGCAGAAGTTTTGGTTTTGTTTTTTAATCAAACCTGGCTAAAACAAAGAGATAGCATTTTTCACCTATAAAATTTGCAAAGATTCAAAAAGTTGTGTGATATACAGTATTGGAAAGGGAGTTAATGTAAACTTCTAATCAACAGTTTTTGTTAATATTTGTTAAAATTAAAACTTCAGTTGCCCAGTACCCTTCAGAAATCCTCATGTATGTGCAAAGATATACACACATACATACACACGGTAATATTTTTTGCAGGTTAGGGTCCCCAAAAAGAGATGCTGAGATGGAATTTGGAGTACAGGGCATTTTTCAGGGATCAGTACCAGTGAGGGGAGGACTGGCAAGAGGGGTCCGACTGTGATGCCAGCCCTACAAAGCCTATGCCAGTGCCCCAGAGGGCTCTTGAGTATATACGGCCCGCCGGAAGTGTCCTGAACTGGATGGAATGGCCAGGTCTTGGTACCGCCACTCTGATGAGTAACTGGATGGCCACCAGGGAAGAGTGTGCTCTTGAGTGAGGCAACAAAACCTTGAAGCAAGTGACAATTTGGAGGCTGTCTGCCAATAGTTGCTGCGACCAGTCCTCCCTTGAATGAGTGTCTGGGTTGTACATCTCCAGGCCCACCACAAAGATCATGGCATCATTGCTTATAGTAGCAAAAACTGGAAACAACAAATTAAATGTCTATCAATGGAGAACTGGTTAAATCAGTTGGGTTACACCTCTTCATGGAATACTGCACAGCTCTTTAAATGAATGAAGTAAATTATTAAGAGGGCTAAAAGATGTCTAACCTATAATATTAAGTAAAACAAGATGTAAAACATGTTTATATAACTTCATTTATATTAAAAAAAGGACTATATGTGGCCTTCATATGCATAGAAAAGTTTAGGGTGGAGATGCTATATCCAGGCTATAAAATAGGAAGGCAGGACATTTTTACTTTCCATCTACATCCTCTCCACTGTCTTGTTTGAATGAGCACCTTTTCCTTTAAATTTTTAAAAACTAAGAGCCGGCTATAAAAATACATAAAATATTGATATTTGTGTATAATAATATATGTACTAAGTGACTTCCTTTTAAAACTTTAAAATACTAACTTCCACTGGTTTTTTCCTTCTCTTTTCTTTCTTCTTTTTTCCTTCCTTTCTCTTCCTTCCTTCTTTTTTTTTTTTTTTCTTTCCAGCACCTCTACAAACAAGCATGGGAGGCTGACAAGACCAAAGTCCACATCATGTCTGATAATCCCCCAGATTATTCTGGCAAAGGCAAATACAATTAATATGAGTGATGTGAGTATAATTCCTCCAGTTGTCATCTTATTTCCTACCTATTTGAACCCATAAAAACAAATTAACTAACTAATGTCTCGATTTTGAGAATGACTGTTTTGACAATGAGTGGGAACCCCACAAATGAGAATCTTTCTAATCTTGCTTTGCTACGAGTAGGAGTCGGCCTGTTGATGGGACAGCAGTTAGGAATTCGAAGGGCAGTTGGATTTTGTTCTAGGCGTAGGTACTTCTTATCAAACTAAGAGAAGTTAAAGAGAATTGTTTAGAGCCCAGGATAAGAGATAAAGAAAGAGTGAATCCCAGGACTTTCTAAAGAGTCCCTCTACCAGCTTGTAAATGATTCTAAAGAGGCAGTCTTGGGAAAAGCTAAATGGAAAGGGAAGAATAACATTTGAAGAATTTAGGTCAAGCCCCGTAAGGAATGTGCAACACTTACTGTAGAAACTGCATAAGTGTTTTATTTCACTTCTTCCTCATCCTAACCAGTTGCCAGGAAACCCTCCAATCCTACAGTTTTTTAAAAAAGATTTATTTATTATTATTTACTTATAATAAATGCGCATTGTGTCTTAGTTGTGGCACGCGGGATCTTCATTGAGGCGTGCGGGATCTTCATTGCAGCACACGGGCTTCTCTCTGGTTGTGGCGTGCAGTTTTCTCTTCTCTAGTTGTGGCATGCAGGCTCCAGGGCGGGTGGGCTCTGTAGCTGTGGCACATGGGTTCCAGAGCGCATGGGCTCTGTAGTTTTGCCGCTTGCAGGCTCTCTAGTTGAGGCGCATGGGCTCAGTAGTTGTGGCATGCGGCTAGTTGCCCCGCGGCATGTGGGGATCTTAGTTCCCTGACCAGGGATCGAACCCGGGTCCCCTGAATTGGAGGTGATTCTTACCACTGGACCACTAGGGAAGTCCCCCTACCAGTTTTTTTTCTTTTGTTTGTTTGAATTACACCGGGATTTGGAATTGTTGACTTCTTTTGGATTGTAGTATCCACACAATTATATACATGAAAGGTCAATTGCAAACAGTGAAGTCTTTTGATGTAGAACATGGCTATTTTGTATTCTTCTCTTGGACTCTTATTTGACAAAATGCATCAGTAAGAATCTACTGGGCTTTCACATTTTTAAAAAGCATATTTACAACCTAATAGAGACCCAGTAGCTCTTACTTTTTCTGGTGGTTTTTGACGATGTTTTAATTTGTAATAGATTTTGTTTTCAAACACAGTTATGTTACTTGTGAGAGCATTTAGCCCGTGAACCACCAATGAAGCATTCTGCTGAAAGACTTTAAAAAAAAAAAAAAAAGATGCTTGCAGTGCCAGTTTACCTCTTTTAAAATAAACCCAGACTTTTCCTATTTAGAAGAAACTATTTCCTTTGCCTCTCTTTCCCAGAAACTCTACAAACTTTCTTTGGAAGAGTCTAAAAAGAAAGGCTATGATCTCAGAACTGATGCCATTCCTATCAAAGCTGCCAAAGCCCTCAAGAGATATTGCAAGCGATGTAAGTCTGAAGGAAAGCGGTCACCTGACTGGGGGTTTCTAATCTACCAAAATAATAAGGGCTGAGTTCTAGAAACACTGAGTGAATAAAATATGAGAAAGAAAGCATGCCTGCTAACAATAGTCCCATCTGTTCTGTGAAGGCTTCTTAGCCTGCTCTTGTGTTTTCTCTGGTATTCTGAAAAAACAGAATGCCAGCCACATTATGACCACCTTGTACTCCATCACCAGGCTATGGCCGGTAGAAATCCAAAGCCCTTCCTAAGTTTTCTTAAGACTGTGTTGTTCTTGCTCTGCCTCTTAGGCTCTGTCTTCCTAACAGGATGTCCCAGGAAGTGGTGTGCTGGGGGTCTGATCTTTGTGGTCATGATAGCTGATTATTAAATAATCATGAGTTTTGCAAACCTTCTCATAATAGTTTAATAGTTGTTAAACTATTGGTAGCTTGATATCAACCATAATGGGAATACTTATACCACAGAAATTGGCAAACACTACAAATTAGGGCTTTTTTCCCCCAGAGAGCTGGTGTGCCAACACACTGTTGCCATAACGCATCACCTTTATGAAACTCAATTCTTTCATTTGGTTGTTTCCACAAGAAATCCACTCACAGTGAACATTTAATGATTTGGGGGTAATGAGAGGAGCGCATTCAGAGCACTCGTTCCTTAGCCATCCCCCAGGTCTACTTTCTCTTTCCTCTTCCACCTCTGCTCTTCATTTTTCCTACCTACCCATCCCTATCCCACTCCTACATTGTCCTGAGAACTCCAGACTTCTCCCTCTATTGTGCTGGAGTCATTTGGCTCTCCCAGCTCCTAACGCCTAACTTGTACACCCGAACCCACAAGAGATAAGCAGAATAAGAAGTTTTCCATGCATCAGGATCTCCCCATGAAAGAGGGAACTTGGTGATAAATAGTAAAATTTCTTCCCCATTATACCAGAGTAGAGAGTCTTAAAAGAAAAAAAGCTCCACAAAAATAAAGCTGCCCTAAAATTATACTGTGTATCTCATAACTAAGCCTCTTCTCATCAGTGAAAGACTGGCTGAATGATTTTTCAGGGCAACATTAAACTGCTTAGAACATTCTGCTTTTTCTTCTCTCATTTGCTGTACACTTATTACCTACTAAATGTTCTTTAACAACAGTGTATGTGTGAAAATCTGGGTGGTGTATCATCACAAGGTCTATGTTCTAAGCTTTAATGACTTTAGCAAGTCACTCACCCCTCTGGCCTCAGCTTACTGTTCTCTAAAATGGGGGCAGTAACAATAACTTTGCTGTCTACCTCACAAGGTATAGTTGTGATGATCAACTTACACAAATAAATGTGAAAAAAGTGTTTTGTGAACTGTAGAATTCTATAAAAGTATCCCTTTTTATGAAATACAGAATATTGACACTAGAATGATTTCTGGTCAAGGGAATTGCTCTGAATAAATATTCAAATTTTTCTTCACAGTATAAATACAAACACAATTATGAAAAGGAGAGGGGGAAGATGGTTGGTTTCCGCAGTCTTGAGGATGATCCCAAATTAGTCCATTCCATGCAAGTGGCCAAGATGCAATCTGATCGGGAGTACAAGAAAAACTATGAGAAAACCAAGACCAGCTACCACACCCCTGCCGACATGCTCAGTGTCACAGCCGCCAAGGATGCCCAAGCCAACATCACCAACACCAACTACAAGCAGCTGATTCACAGTTACTTCCTCCCTCCAGACTCCATGAACATCCAGCTGTCCAAGAATATGAATCACATACAGAGTGATGTAAGGCTCTCTTCTTTCTGAGTGATGGTTGCATTCTTAGCATGAGAAGGGAGATTACAGGCTCCTGTGCCAAGTTTTGTATCTAAATTGATAAGGTAAAGTAGAATGTGCTTCTTCTCTTTATAGAATGTATATAAGCATGACTACAATGAATGGTTCAAAGGGCTTGGCTGGAGTCCAGCTGGTTCCCTAGAAGTGGAGAAGGCCAAGAAAGCAACTGAAAATGCCAGTGATCAGAAATACCGCCAGCACCCTAGCAACTTCCAGTTTAAGAAGCTGAATGACTCCATGGACATGGTTCTTGCCAAGCAGAATACGCATACCATGAACAAGGTAGACAGAACAGCTATCCTTCCTTGTAGCTCCCAGCCAGACAGGGCTAGCAGTCTCTGGTTCTTGTTTGGGAAATTTAGTTTGGGCCCACCACTTCTATGCAGTGAGAAACAGTACCAGAGCACTCCCCTACACCATTTTCTTCTGCTCCCTACCTCTTATTTTTATTTTACTTGCCCTTCTAATTAAGTTAGAAATTATTTGTTCTTTTAAATTATTTTTTTAAGTCTGAGTTTATTTTTGGTGTCTTTTCTGAATCATATACTACTTTAGTTACTAAATTAATTTAATCTAATTCAAATTGAGTGCATTCAAATATTGTTATATTTTTTTCTTTCTTGTTTGTCCTAAAAACTTATTAAATTTTAAATGTATGCTTTTTAACTTTCTAGTACCTATACACCGTTGATTGGAACAAAGATAAAACCAAGACTCATGTGATGCCAGATACACCAGATATTTTACAAGCCAAGCAAAATCAAACACACTACAGTCAGGTAAAGCTACATAAAAATTTTGCTTGAAACTAATTGAACGTTTTAAATGATGTCATGGTATATAATTGCTGTAAATGCTGAAGCAGTGGAAATGAAGGACTCAAACTGGTTAGCGTAGGGATGTTGCAGTTTATGGTGGTTTAAAGCAAGGGCTTCAGCTGTGATTATATATCCCATGGAGTAGGCATTGTGCCTGTTTTGTTTATTTCAGTACTCATTGTGCGTGGCGCAGTATAGAAAATTGATAAATAGCTGTTGAAAGAAAAAATGGCTGTTGAAAGAAAAAATTGCACCAAACAGACCTGGTATGAGCTTTGGCTTTGCCATTTATGAATTGTGTAATATTGGGTCTAAACCTTAGTTTCCTCATCCCTAAAACTGGGACCATAAAAGTGCCTATGACGTTGAATTGCTGTGAGGACCAAATGAGAAATTCCATGAAAGGCTTTCATCACAGCGCCTGGCACATAATAAGCACTGGATGACCTTCAGCTATTTTTATTATTGTCCAGTTTTAACATATGTACATCCATTCAATGAATTTGATTCAAAAAGATTGACTTATTTATTGCACTTTACAAAAGGCATTTCATTATCTATTACTTTTATCATTTAGATAATTAAAATATGTTACCTGACCCTTTTTTTTTTAAATCAATTTAACATCTGTAATCAAAATAGTGAACCTAGACTGTACTTAACTGCAAAGGGAATCTACCTAATATACTTGATATGACCATATTGTGTCTGAACAGAAAAGGACGTGATCAACTACACTACCAAGGAGGTGGGGAGTGAGTCTCAGAGGCAAAAAAAAAAAGAAGCCAGATCATGTGATGCTAAGTCATTGCTCTATAAACAGCTGCTTTGTTTTATCCATATCTTAGAGATAAGATAGATGATGTTAAAATCTGATGTCTACTCTTTAGGTACACTTTTGTTCAATAATCTGTTTGGGTTTTAATATACACTGAATAATGCTAAATAATTTCTTTAATTTTCAGAAACTCTATAAACTTGGATGGGAAGAAGCTTTGAAGAAAGGCTATGATCTCCCAGTTGATGCAATTTCTGTACAATTGGCCAAAGCTTCAAGAGACATTGCTAGTGATGTAAGTATTGTTTGAATTCTATGAGGATACACTGTTATCTGAATCCAGTACCTTAATGCTGGTAATGATTTTCACAGATAGGCCCTAACTTTCAAAATGTAATGCCGTCCCCTTCATCTTCTCCTACCCTCTTCACTTACCCCAAATTCGCTCTTGTTTCTCACTGATTGAATATCAAAAAAGGGGCTGCCTGGACAGAGACTGAGCCAGAGGACCTACAAGATGCATTACACTAAGACATGATGTTTCTAGACATTACAGAAGAACCAGAGATTTCTGTTTTCCCCTGCTTGCTTGCAAATAATTTTCCTGGCTTCTATTTGTCTATTTTAGACAAATTCAAAGTGCCAGATAATAAATAACCTCAACAACCTAATGTTAATAGATTTTTCTTTGCACATATTTAAAATTAGCTTCCAATTCTTTTTATTTAGTCCATCCTTGCATTTACACAATTATAATAAATTGGCTCAGGGTATAGAAAATACAGAAAGTGGCAGGAATTTAGGTTTAAGATCCAGAGGACTTAACTTTCCCCTGGGTATCTGGTCAAAAGTTCATAAAACAAGGATATTCACTCTCCAAGGCAACTTCTTCTGTTTTTTTTTTTTTTTTTGGCCGCACACAGTTTGTAGGATCAATGCCGACCAGGCATTGAACCCCAGGCCATGGCAGTGACAGTGCCAAGTCCTAACCACTGGACAACCAGGGAACTCCCAAGGCAACTTCTATTTATGATTGGAAAGGGTAGTAAATTTGGTAAATAAACTGGATATAGTTCCTATTGATCAATTAAATTTTTATAAGTATTCAACTTAGATATTCTGCAAACACTAAAACATATAATTTTGTTAACCCCAAAAATTAAGCACCAAAAATTCAGAGAACTTTGGTTATAGAGAATAAATTACCAGAATTTCATAGGGAAGCACAACCTCTTAATCAAAATCTTTGAAACAAAGCAAAACAAGGATTTGGTTTGGAGAGAAAGCGTGTCTAAAGGCAGAATCTGACATAAAGAAGATGTGGTACATATATGCAATGGAATATTACTCAGTCACAAAAAAGAATGAAATAATGCCATTTGCAGCAAAGACCTAGAGATTGTCATACTGAGTGAAGTAAGTCAAACAGAGAAGGAGAAATATCGTATGATATCGCTTATATGAGGAATCTAAAAAGAAATGATACAAATGAACGTATTTACAAAACAGAAATGGACTCACAGACTTAGAGAATGAACTTATGGTTACTGGGGGGAAGGGGGGAGGGAAGGGATAGTTAGGGAGTTTGGGATTGACATGTACAGACTGCTGTTTTTAAAATGGGTAACCAACAAGGACCTACTGTTTAGCACAGGGAACTCTGCTCAATGTTATGTGGTAGCCTGGATGGGAGTGCAGTCTGGGCAAGAATGGATACATGTTTATGTATGGATGAGTCGCTTTGCTGTGCACCTGAAACTATCACAACATTCTTAATGAGCTATACTCCAATATTAAAAAGATAAAAAAAAAATAAAGACAGAATCTGACAATAAATTCTAAGAATATAAGGGAAGTTTGTCTCTAATTCAGTTAATCTGTGGCACTCCAGAAGTGTTGAGAATTAATTAGATGGCATGTTATTACCCACCCTCCAGCTTGCAGGTCAATACTTCATTAAAATGAATAGATGTGGTAATGAACCTAAAGCAGTAGTGATGCTTGAACGGTCCCCAGAAAGTAAACTCATTTTCATTTAATGTTAGTGCTCCCCAAGAGGTAAAGATAGTTTAGGAAATGAAATTGTGTCAATACTTTCCTAACAACATAATATTTGATAGTACCTAATTTCTTTTCACGTAAATCTGTTAGAAACTTTCGAAACCTTACCCTAAAATTAAATTACCTATAAATGAATTTCCCACCATTGTAGAGATTGTATCTCCTCTCAGTTTCAAATGGTTCTTGTATCTATACAATCTAAGGAGAGTAGAGCTATTTTTTATGAGTACTCAATTTAATAAGTTAGAATCATAGAATTTAGAGTTAGAAGATAACTTAAAGGTTATTTAATCTAATCTCCCACTCAGCATCCTACCTTCTCTCCATTCCAACTGGTCTCTGGATACTGACGAATATAAGAATTTTTGTGTCCTTAAGGGCAGGTTGTTTCCTTGCTGGACCATCTCTAATTGACGTTATCTATTTCCTTATTTCGAACATGTTACTGATCAGCCCTAGGTCTGTGTTTTAGAACACCACAAAAGTAGCATATTTCCTCTTTCACCTGATACCCTTTCAAACATTTCAAGTTTCTTACTTATTCTCCTTTGGTTTTAGCTTTATAGGTCCTTCAATCCTCTGATCATTCCACTTGTGATTTATTCTATTTTTTCAAAACCCCTCTCAAAATAGAGTGCCTCAAAACTCGGTGTTGTTTTCCTGTTTCAGGTCAGGCCAAGCAAATGAGCTTCTGATTTGCCTTTATCTGTACTCCTACAGAATCTCTTACAAAAATCTACTTTTTTAAAAGCAACTTTGTCAGATTGCCCACATTGAGCTTATAATCCACGTAAACTCTTGAGGGTTTTTAGTAGACATAAACATGAAGCTGGGTGTCAAGAGAAAGTAGAACCTACTTCTGTGAAGTGTAATGTATGTTCAGCATCTGGTATCAAGTAAATGCTATTATTCCTCTCATTATTATTATCCCTCTTGTCACTGTCATCCAACAATAATGCAGTTTTTCCCAATTGAATCTAAATACTAGATTTCACTACTAATTTCTTACATTTATGTAGTTCGTTTTGACCTATCTTGGCAATATGTTGAGATCTTGTGGAATTTTGTTTCTAATTTAACATGTTTAGCTGTTTTTATGTGCATGAAGATATGGATCCCGAACAATCCAAGTTTATGTGACATAATTATATGGCAAACCACTAAAAAACCCTGCTGCTTATTAATAAATTGATCTACACTATTAGTCCTGTTCATCAAGTCCTGAATCTTCCCAATTTTTTTTTTTTTTTGCCATTCAGCCATACCTTTCCATCATTCCCATAAGGATATCACAAGAGCTTTATCAAATGCTACCCTAGAGTCAGCATACACAATGCCTAGCACATCCCAATATATATTTCTACCTCTAGTTGAATTTAATTTCTCATCATAACCTGTCCTGATACTCAGCTACATTATGTTTTTTTGGAAGCTTCCACCTAAGTTTTCACATTTCTTATTAAGTTAAATGAAATTCTCAGTTTTGGAAAACAAACATGCAAACAAAGCAAACTGAGTTTAACTTGCCCTGTGTTTATGTTAATAAGAGAACTGTTTTCTCCGATTTCAGTTTAAATATAAACAAGGCTACCACAAGCAAGTCGGCCACCATATTGGATTCCGGAGTCTGCAAGATGATCCAAAGCTTGTGTTGTCCATGAACGTAGCCAAAATGCAGAGTGAAAGGGAATACAAGAAGGACTTTGAGAAGTGGAAGACCAAGTTCAGCAGCCCAGTGGACATGTTGGGAGTGGTGCTGGCCAAGAAGTGCCAGACTTTGGTCAGTGACGTAGACTACAAGAATTACCTGCACCAGTGGACCTGCCTGCCCGACCAGAGTGACGTTGTTCAAGCTAAAAAGGCTTATGAACTACAGAGTGAGGTCAGTTTCTACTAAATCTCATAGTTTATGTAGTACTTCATATCTCATAGGAGTAGCCATTTAATCGTAGACAGACTGAAACTAGATAGATAAATTATTATTGAATATCTAAAATGCATCTGTTTGTAATGCATAGAATCACTTGAGTCAAGGGTCCAGATGAGGATGGAATTTTGATGGCTTGCTTTGTATTTTCACAGAATTTGTATAAGTCTGACCTTGAGTGGCTGAGAGGCATAGGATGGAGTCCCCTGGGTTCTTTGGAGGCAGAAAAGAACAAACGGGTTTCAAACATCATCAGTGAGAAGAAATATCGCCAGCCTCCAGACAGAAACAAGTTCACCAGCATTCCTGATGCCCTGGACATAGTTCTGGCAAAGACAAATGCCAGAAATAGGAGTGATGTGAGTAACTCTTCAGAAATAAATAAAAGAAATTATAGTGCCTGATACCTGGTTAGGTGCTCAATAGTATTTGCTAAATAAATTAGTAGAACAGCACAGCATCGCATCACACAGCATAATGTTTTTTTATTTGGTTACTTCATTTGAATTATCAGTTACCCTACACTGGATCATGTAAAAATGGGTTAGTATAAATTTTGTCACCCAAATCTTGCTTGCTTATTTATTTATCCAAATCATAAAGAAAAAACTACTGAACGTATTTTTTTTCTTTGAAACTTGAGTGCATTAAAGACCCAGATTTTGTTGGGATAGAGTATATGAGAGGGAGATATTCTGAGTACCTTACACAGGCACAGTGGAAATGTCATAAAGAGTATATAGTTATCTCTTTATCTGGTGGTTCCCAACCAGGGACAATTTTGTCTCACAGGGGACATTTGGCAGCACGCAGAGACCTTCTCATAACTTGAGGGTGGCATGCTACTGGCATCTAGTGGATAGAAGTCAGGACAGTTCCCTCACAACAAAGAATCATCCGGTATACAACACCAATAGTGCTGAGGTTGAGAAACTCTGATCTTTCTTAATCAGAAAGGTTAGTCCAGAACCAGGATAAAGGTATATGGAAATTCACAAGCCTTGGTTTGTTGTAGTCCTGAATGTCTTAATTGGCTCCTCTGGGTTACATGGACCATAGTAAGCATGTTCAGGAAGGAGAAAAGTGCCAACCCCTCACACCCCACACTGCACACCTCAAAGGGAAATTGATAAGTCCAAGGAACCAATGAGACTTTAAAATCTTTTTATATTGAAATAATTTCAGGTATACAGAAAAGTTGAAAATAGTACAAATAATTCATGTATGTGCATCTTTATACATACATATATCTTTTCACCCAGATTCTGCAATTACTAGCATTTTGTCACTTTTGCCTTTTTCTCTTTCTCCCCCTCCCACCTCTTTCTCTTTGCTCTGTGTGTGTGTGTGTGTGTGTGTGTGTGTGTGTGTGTGTGTGTGTGTGTATGTGTGTATGTGTATAAGTTGCTTCCTGATGCCGCTCTATCCCTAAATGTGTATTTCCTGAAAATAAGAACATTCTCTTTGATAACCACAGTGCAATGATCAAAATCAGGAAAGTAGTGTTGAAATAACACTAGTCTACAGAATTTACTCAATTTTACCACAAGTGTCCTTTATAGAAAGTAAAAATCTTTCTGATCCAGGATCCAATCCAAGACCACACGTTGAATTTACTTGTCATGTCTTTAGTCTCCTTTAATCTGAACTGGTTCCTCACTTCTTTGTCTTCCAAGTCCTTGACATTTGTGAAGAGCACAGGCCAGTTGTTTTGTAGAACCTCCCTAGATTTGGGTTTGTCTAGTGTTTCCTCATGATTAGATTCAGGTTTTGTGTTTTTGGCAGGATAGCACATGTTACATCCTCCCCCATATAGGCACATAATATCAATCTGTCCCATTACTGATCATTTTAACTTTGATTAATTGGGTGAAATGGTGTCGCCAGCTTTCTCCACTGTCTGGTTACTATTTTGTCCTTTGTAATTGATAAGTATCTTGTGGGAAGATTCTCTGACAATGTAAACACAGTTTTTCATCAGACTTTCACCCCCTAGTTTTAATAAATCAATGAGATTTTTGTTTGGGTCCCTCTGTCTTCTGTTGAAGAAAGACGGATGATGATCCCGGGACATACAAGAGGCTTTGATAAATCTCATACAAAATCCTTTGGGAGAATCCTAATCCTCCCAAATAATTATGAGGTATAACTATATAATAAACCACATAGGAAATGAGACTCCCTAATATATAGACATACCCTGAATATGTCATCTTTTCAGAAGATAAGGGCTGTCCCCCAGTTAAACACTGAGGGAGACTTTTACAGTCCAACAGGTGGAGAACTGCTGCTCCATTTGATGATGTTGGCAAAGGCTTTAAATACTTGGGTTGATTTCTTACAGGCAGGTTAGTTGTAACTTTGAAAAGGTAATCCATAATCTATATTTTTGAAGGCAGTTATGTCTCAGATGAGTCAAAAAATACTATATTTTCTGCTTATGTTATCTGCTTATGCTCTTGTAATGCTTAATTTAGATGAATCAGTAATACTGTTTGAAGTTAACTATGTCACTCACTAATCTTACAGCGCCACTGAAAAACATTTATTTCTCATTTTAGAGACTTTATAGAGAAGCTTGGGACAAGGACAAGACTCAAATCCACATCATGCCTGATACACCTGGCATTATTCTGGCTAAAGCAAACTTAATCAATACAAGTGATGTAAGTTTCCAAATTCAGCATGTGTTTTCAGAAAGCTCATTTTATTTTTATTTTTTAAAATATTTATTTATTTATTTATTTTTATTTGGTTGCACTGGGTCTTAGTTGCAGCAGGCGGGCTCCTTAGTTGCCGCACACGGGCTCCTTAGTTGTGGCATGTGAACTCTTAGTTGCGGCATGCATGTGGGATCTAGTTCCCCGACCAGGGATCGAACCCGGGCCCCCTGCATTAGGAGCGTGGAGTCCCAACCACTGCGCCACTAGGGAAGTCCCCAGAAAGCTCATTTTAATTGCGCCTAAGGCAGTGAATTTATTTGGAATTTATTTTGAATACTTGAATCATTTTAATTAACAAACTACAAGTGACTTAGAGTCCTCATTTAGTGGTTTTAAGCCTGAACATCCAAATAATTGGCACTCCCTATGTCAGATAGAGTTGGAGGGATGTGCTCTCTGTTCATTATAGTCCATTATTACACATGTTGTCATAATGTAATGGTTTGTATAACTCTTCCCTATGTGGATAAGAACTTCTTGGGAGCAGAGACAATTCATATTTGATCTGCAGTGCTTAGCTAGTATAGTGCCTGATATACATGAAATTCAATAAAATTTAAATGAGTGAGCATAAAAAACTGTTGCACACACACAAAAAAACTCAGGCACACACAAAAAAAACTCATGCAGGATAATTTCATTTTTATTTTTATTGTCATCATGGCATAATCTCCTGAAAATTATGGATGTAAAAATTAATATTTTAAAGACAAGTTCTAAATTCTAATACAAACACTTTAGCTTAAATAATGTTCTGGAGTAATGACACAAAGGACTAAAATATAAAAACAAGTCCAAAATCAATAGGCACTTTAAACAATCTGGTTTCTAAATGAAATGCATTAAATTAGATTCTCAATTATTTAATTATGTAACAAATCTGAAGAAGCACATTATTTCACTTAAGCTTTTTAAATTCAATATTTAAACTTTCCTCAAAAAATCTTACATTTTAAAAATTATGAAGGACTTTTGTTTCTTACCTAAAAATGTGTATCCTACTTTTGGACAGCCCTGTATTGTGAAATAGACTCTGTTTCACAATGTGTTAGCTACATAGTCCGTTAGGTGTGATTTTCCCCCACTAGAGGTGTTAGATGGGAAAAGGCATTGCTCTTGGGCTTCCCTGGTGGTGCAGTGGTTGGGAATCCACCTGCTAATGCTGGGGACATGGATTCAAGCCCTGGTCCAGAAGGATCCCACATGCCACGGAGCAACTGAGCCCGTGCGCCACAACTACCAAGCCTGCGCTCTAGAGCCCGTGAGCCACAACTACTGTGCCCGCGTGCCACAATTACTGAAGCCCATGCGCCTAGAGCCCATGCTCCGCAACAAGAGAAGCCACCACAATGAGAAGCCCACGCACCGCAATGAAGAGTAGCCCCCGCTCGCTGCAACTAGAGAAAGTCCGTGCGCGGCAATGAAGATCCAACACAGCCAAAAATAAATAAATTAAATTAAATTAATTTTTTTTAAAAAGGCATTGCTCTTTTCTAACAAAAACTTCTAATGAAACATTCAAAGTTAATTGGAAAACAGCACCTAAATGATAATTTCATTTCATTTCTCTACCAATTTACTTCTGTCTGTCTCATTCTCATAAATATTTGGGAAGAGCTGACATTTAATTTTATTGATCTAAGTAATTGAAGAGCTTTCAAGTTTAAAACAGGATCATCAGCAATCAATGAGCATAATTTCCAATTACATTTGAGTATTCTAGAGCACATATTGTACTATCCTCATGAGTTCTTAAAATATTTAGCACTTTGGATTCATTATGATGCAGATGTTTATAGAAAATAGCTTTTTTCAAAGTGATTTTCATCTCTTAACAGAAACACTACCGAATGGGTTATGAGGAGCTGAAGAAAAAAGGTTACGATCTTCCCGTTGATGCCATATCACTCAAAGCAGCAAAAGCATCCCGAGAAATTGCCAGCGAAGTAAGACTTTATCCCTTGTTTGTATTGATTGGATTGCAATTTTCACTTCAAAGCAGTCTCAATTTAATTTTAAATTGAACAGAGTCCTCCAAGTAACAAATTAAAACATAGTGAAATGATCCCAGGGACGCAGTGTGGGATGAGGATAAATTCAAGGATACATTTATTATGTATGGAATTTTGTAGGATTTAGCCTTTAATCTTTCCTATCAAAAAAACCTTAAATCTGTGGCTCTCTACCCTTGGTGATATTTGGAATTAATGTTCTCTTTAATTTGCCACAAAGATAGTAATATAAGTTAATCTCAAAAAGAATAAGACATAGTTTCTTTTTTTTTTCCTTTAGTACAAGTACAAGGAAGGTTTTCGCAAGCAGCTTGGCCACCACATTGGTGCCCGAGCGATACGTGACGACCCCAAGATGATGTGGTCCATGCATGTGGCCAAGATCCAGAGTGACAGGGAGTACAAGAAGGACTTTGAGAAGTGGAAGACCAAGTTCAGCAGCCCAGTGGACATGCTGGGGGTAGTGCTGGCCAAGAAGTGCCAGACCTTGGTCAGTGACATAGACTACAAGAACTACCCGCACCAGTGGACGTGCCTGCCCGACGAGACTGACGTCATGCACGCTCGGCGGGCCTACGACCTCCAGAGCGACGTGAGTACTGAGGATCATAGTGACGTGCAAAGGTGGGAAATCAGTGAATTAACACCCCTTGGATAAGTGGCACCAAACTCACCAGCCCCTGCAAGTGGGGCATAACATTTCTTCTTTTCCTGTGAGTGTTAAATGTCAAACCCTCCAGACCGAAAAGGAATATTGTCTGATACCCTGCCTGTCCACCAAACTATGTTTTCAGGAGTGTTCTTACCTTATTTCATATCCTTTTGATGAAAATGTTTTCCCAAGCCAGAGATAAATATTTATTGGCTATATTTGTATCAACAGAATATGTACAAGTCAGATCTCCAGTGGCTGAGAGGCATCGGCTGGGTTCCCATTGGCTCTTTGGATGTGGAAAAATGCAAAAGGGCAACTGAAATTTTGAGTGATAAAATCTATCGCCAACCTCCAGACCAATTCAGGTTTACCAGTGTGACTGATTCTCTGGAACAAGTGTTGGCCAAGAACAACGCCATCACTATGAACAAGGTGAGCCTTCCGAGTTCAGAGAACCAAGGTAGGACTCCTAAAGCTAAACCAAAGGAAAAGAAGCATGATCAGGAGAAGAAAGAAATAGAGCAGTGAGCAACAAAAGATATCTGTCTGTCTATCTCTCTATATGTATCCATATCTGTCTACCCAATGTCGATGTCATTTATATTTTAACATTTACTTCAGTAGTTATTTCATGGTTTTGATAAAACGGTACATTTTTATGGAAAATCATCTCTGCATAAAAGATATTCTAAATTTCCTTTTGTTAACATACAATTCAGAGTATCAGAAGGCACTCATACATATCTGTTCTACTATGAACTGGTTACTTTACTTGAAGATACGTGTAAAATACATAATGTGTATAAAATACGTAACCTTTTGTTATTTCTCTTTATAAAGTTCTTGTGGCCTTGAAGTTTCGATTAACAATACACTGAAGTTTTTTCCTGATGACATTTTATGTTCTCCTTGCTAGCGTTTATATACGGAAGCCTGGGACAAAGACAAGACCCAGGTCCACATCACAGCAGACACACCAGAAATTACGCAGGCGAGAATTAACAAAATCAACTACAGTGAGGTGGGAGCAGATGCTAATTCTATGACATTTGCATGGCGTTTCATATTTCAATTAATCCATTCCATGGTGATGTAATACTAAATGACAACTTTGTAAAGAATGTCTTTTCTTGCTCCGTGTGAATACCAACTCTTTCATTTCTCGCTTACCTAAACATCAGTCTTCAAGTAACACATATTATCATTTCGGAAGTGCACATTATAAGAACGAATGATTTAAGCAGTAACCAGAAGATTAATTAGACCTTCCTCCTTTATTAATTTAAGAGATTAGCAATAGACCAAAATACGTTTATCTCCTCCTTATGCTAAATACATAGCTGTGCTAAATGTATTTTCCACATATGACTTATTTTTCCTAAATTGTACTTTAGGGTCAAAATTTAAGATTTTTAATGTACAAGCTTTAAGTCAAGGATTAAAATCACAGTACAATCAAATAACACCAAGAGACAGACAGACAGAGACAGAGAGGATCTGTCAATATACAAATATATTAGCAAGCCCATTTCCTATTCACTTTCTGTGAGCATAGAGCCATGTGCCCCCATATCAGAAGCACAGATGTTTAGGCTGAGAGGTCAGTCTCCTCTAGTGCAGGAGTCCCCGCCCAATAAGTCGTCATCCTGCCTTTGCTTAAGTGTTCTCAGTGACGAGGTGCTTATCTCATAAATCAACCTATTTGTTCTGGAAAGTTCCTTTAGAAGATGCTTCTCATGTATTGGGTCAATGGTTTCTCTCTGCAGACCCACATAATCCTCTAAGACCATGCAGAACCAAACTGTGCCGACTCCATAAGCGCTGTGTGCCTCCGCTGCCACTTCACCCCAGGTTCTCTTTCTAATCCAAACATCCCAAGCTCCTGGGCATTCCTCACATGACATCTCTGCTAGAATGTGACTCTCAGAACCAAACAAAATCCTGTGAGTGAGGAATGACTAGTGTAGATAGAGTACAGTCGACATTGCATTTCCTCTTCTGGACATTTACCCTCCATTTCTGCACTCTGTGCCTTGGGGCTCCTTAGGGCTATGTCACCGCTGGTGTGCGTGGGAGTTGGGGTCAACCAAAACCCTAAGACAACTTACATGGGCTTAAACTAGGTTTCCTCTACCTTGTATTTATACATTTGGCAACTTAAATCTCAGTTCAAAGATTGACATTTATCTCTCTGCATTTTTTTCTTAGAATGAGCCTATTGGTTTAAGCCTGTGGAGATTTTTGTGAATCTAAGATTCTGTCTGATGATGTATTAGTTATTTCTTCCAGCTTTGTGCTACCAGCAAGGAAAATATTGTTTCTTTGACAGCATAAATCAATAGCGTGTTACTCTTCTGCAGAATATAACTGAGAGAATTTAAATTGATTAGCCACCACCTTAAGTCATTTTATTTTTCAAGGGTGCAAACTATAATTTTAAAGCTTATATAACTAGCTCTTAATTGTCACCCCAAACTAAAATTGTCAAGTCCCACTCTCAAATCAAAAATAAGTGAATTTTCAGCTAAACCTGCACTATAGGTCCCATAGTGTTACAGGAAAGCGTGTGCTGTATGAGCAGATATTTTAAGGGACAAAGGGTCCCTGTAACTAGCCACTCAGCCTTTCTGGAACTGTCAACTCTGTCTTTGCTGCAAAAGCTCAGAGATGTTGTATGTTGCCCTTGGTTTGAAGAGGCCCAGGAAGAATGCCTGAACTGATTGCCTAACCTGCCTGGCCTGCTTTCTCTGACTTTTCTCTATCAGCTTAGTTCAATTCTATTGTGTTTCTTTCTCATTTAGGATAGGAAGATACAATGCAAATTTGATGATGTCACTCTTCCTCAAAGATTGTTGTTGGTTTCCCTTTTCCTATAGGATTAAGGACAAAGTTATCTTAGCACCAGGCCTTCATAGCCCGACTCCCAATTCTTTTCAGTCCTGTCCTGCCACTTCCCCGGGCACTGCGCGCCCCCCATCCCCCCCGCTTGATGCCACTGCACATTCACTCCCCCGTACTTTGATTCATGGAAGTTCCTCTGCCCTTGACCACCATCTCAGTCTATTGAAACCATATTTATCACTCAGGGTCCAATGCCAAGGTCATGCCCTCTGAGGAAACTTCCTGATTTTCAATTCAGAATAAATTGCTCCTTCCTAGAGCTCGTTCTTTCTTTTTTAAACATTCAATCTTTTTTTTTTTTTAATATTATTTATGTATTTATTTGGTTGCGTGGGGTGTTAGTTGTGACAGGTAGGCTCCCCAGCCGTGGCTCGTGGGCTCCTTAGTTGCGGCAGTCAGGCTCCCCAGCTGCGGCCCCAGGGCTCCTTAGTTGCAGCTCTCCGGCTTCTTAGTTGCAGCATGCAGGCTCCCCAGCTGTGGCATGCAAACTCTTAGTTGCGCCATGCATGTGGGATCTAGTTCCCTGACCAGGAATCAAACCCAGGCCCCCTGCATTGGGACCGCGGAGTCTTGTCCACCCCTGCGTCACCAGGGAAGTCCCGTGGAGCTCGTTCTTAATAATATGGTTAAAGCACCTTTCATGGTCTGACTTTTTGGCAGCTTGTTCCTCAGGTTATCAGTCTTTCCATCAGTTCTCCCAGAAACCTTGAAGATGGGAGAGGCCTCATATTCATCTTTGTTTCCCAAGTACCAAGCACAGTCATGGCACAGAGTCGGTGCAGAATAAATGAGGATCAAATGAGTTTCCCTCCTGCCCACATTTTGCCACCCATGAGTTTCAGCTTAATTTTTCCACTTCTTTCCAAAACTGATTCATCGTTATAACTAAAAGTTTTAAAACCATGAATAATGTCTGTATATGGCTAATGTAACGTAAGTTTTAAAATAAAAAAACAAAGGTGCCATATTCCATATAGGTATCCTGTTTAAGTCTCAACTTCAGCCAAAACCGCAGAAAGCTTAGAACTCTCAAAAGTGAGATTATTACAGGCACCTACCCGTGTAGAACTTGGTGAATTATTTTAGTCCTCTGTCGTTTTTGGATGTGAATGTCAACATGTAACTGATTTTTTTTTGCCCAAATTTAGAGTCGGTATAAACTCGCCAACGAAGAAGCAAAGAAGAAAGGCTACGACTTGCGAAGTGATGCCATCCCGATCGTGGCAGCCAAGGCCTCCAGGGACATTATCAGTGATGTGAGTTGTCAGTTTTACTCCTAGTATGTGGTCAGTCTGAAGTGACGTTTTCACTGAACTAAATCTTCTAAAAGAACTTTCCTGGCCCTTTGGAAATATATCCTGATGTATTTGTGTAGGGTTTTTCAAAAACCTAGCTTTGAGGGAAATGAAAAATTTGATGTTTACAAAAAAGTTTTATAACCACTAAGTCACAGTATCTTCAGTGAAAGCTGATCCACCAGGAATAGAGAAAGATCCATTCATGTGGAATTTGTTAGAGTGTAGCTGCAGGATTGGAGATGCTTATATAAAAATTGTCATAGTGCTTATAGAAAGTGTGACTCATAAACTTAAGTTCTCCCAGTGAGAATCAGGGCCTAGCTTTATATAGCATTTTAATATACAATATTCAAAAATTGCATATGACACTTGCCATTACAATTCACCCTTGTAAGATCATGGAAAGAAGGCAGTTGATCAGTGCCAGACTAGCCCAAACGTGCACCCTTAGCACTAGCTCCTGGCTTGTGGCTTGTAACTCCCAGAATAAAACCATCATCCTTTCCTGGTACCTCAGGGAATTCTTGAGGAACAGACCAGTGCTCTAAAAATCAAGACCCACTATTTGGGAATAGGGTAATACGCTGCCCTTTATTTTGGAAGATCATATTAGTGACTCACTTTAGTTTACGTATGTTGGACCTTTCCTACAAATGGATTTCTGCCAATAATAATATATAACAAAATAATAATAACCAAGAAGTGTTGAGAAATCTGTGCTAAGAATGTTATATGCATTATGCCACTTATTTTTCATAATTACCCTAGGATGTAAGATTGTGATGATCCCTGTTTTATGGGTTGCTTAAGCAACTTGTCTAAAATCAAACTCTTCATAGGTGATGCAGTTGAAACTCCAGGCAACCTCATTCCTTCCCACTGTACTATATTGCCTCTGCTGACTCGTTTATACTTTCTCACTCAGTTATCTTTGAGACTAGAAGCATGTATTTTGGATAATTGGCTCGGATTCCAGGACAACGTCTTTGGACATGGAATAACAACACTGTTGGTCCATGAGAGATGAGAACCCATGACTTTATTAGGAGCATGCTCTAAGCAACTGGGCTGCTAGGACAGCTTCCCTAGTATAACCAGTTTCCAAAATGATGCCAAAATTTGCCACCACCACTGAATGCCTGAATCCATTATGAAACAGGAAATTCTCTTCTGTTGCTACTGCAAGTAGTCCTTGACCGTGACTTCATCCCCATAGGAACCAGACACTCATTTTACTACTTATTAAACACATCTTGTCACCAAGTGCATCTCTTTTCTGACGTACTTTTAGTGCCTAACCCATTTCTCCAAGTCCCTTGGTCCACATGGCCTCTCCACTGTGTGCATTTGCTGCCCCCGGAACTATTCCTTGTTACCAGGCCATAGGTGATTTGGGGCATACACTACAATTATATGAATTCCATCTATTTTATTACCTCTATAAGCTTCTAGGGGAAAGGAAGGATATTGCCTTGAGTTAGTGCTTATTAGCAAAAGTCAACGTACAACAGTGATATAAGCAAGATGATTTTGTACAGGCTTGTGACCTCTACAGGCTTATAATAAAAATCTGATTTGTGCATTTTCATCTCAGTACAAATACAAAGATGGTTACCGCAAGCAGCTTGGCCATCACGTTGGAGCCCGGGACGTGAAGGATGACCCTAAGATGATGTGGTCCATGCATGTGGCCAAGATCCAGAGTGACAGGGAGTACAAGAAGGACTTTGAGAAGTGGAAGACCAAGTTCAGCAGCCCAGTGGACATGCTGGGGATGGTGCAGGCCAAGAAGTGCCAGACCTTGGTCAGTGACATGGACTACAAGAACTACCTGCACCAGTGGACGTGCCTGCCCGACCAGACTGACGTCATGCACGCTCGGCAGGCCTACGACCTCCAGAGCGACGTGAGTATAAGATTTTCCTTTGGCCAACAAAACACCATGTCTGCTTTCCTAAGTATCAAAGTTCCCCCAAGGTGAGGGAAGTTGAGTTTACACAACTGAGTTCTACCTCCCTGGACTAATGCCAACTCTCTATCCAGTCACACAGACATCTGAGAGCATCATTATCTCCAAAAAGAAAGAACCAGCAAAGCACCGATTGCTTTGATGGAAACCTCTAGATTATTGATCTAGTAGGGTTGGGTCGTTCTCTATGTTCTGTTTAAAATGTTTTTCAAAATAGGTTTCTAATCTGAATATTTTGTGGATTCACAAGACATAGCAAAATGTTTAAATTTCTCAAGAATCCAAGCATTGAAATATATATGTAATATAATATAATGTATTATAGTTCAATTTTTTATTTCTTTAAGGCATATCATTATGCTTATGTTTAGTGGTTTATTACTTACAATTTCAGAATTTGTACAAGGCCGACCTTCAGTGGCTCAGAGGCATTGGCTGGTTACCTAGTGGCTCTCTTGAGGATGAGAGGAACAAGAGAGCTACCCAGATTTTGAGTGACCATGTTTACCGTCAGCACCCAGATAAATTCACGTTTTCCAGCCTTATGGACTCCATCCCAATGGTTTTGGCAAAAAACAACGCTATTACCATGAACCACGTAAGTCCTTTTTTTACTTGAGCGGGGTATCAATTTTTGTACGTGTGTATGTAAACACTGAAATCTGTCTTGATAAAAGAAAAATCACATTCAATTATTTTGCTTGGTATTAAAGTGGTTTTTAAGTAAGTGTTGTGCTTCTTACTGATATGAGACACCTAGAGGTAAAGGTGTCACAAGTACTGACGCACAGAGCAGAGTCTCTTTACTCTCATTAAGAACCAGATTCATCACTGGCCTGTACTTGTCACATCCTTTTTTTGTTTCTTTCAGCATCTCTATACAGAAGCTTGGGATAAAGATAAAACCACTGTCCACATTATGCCAGACACCCCTGAAGTTTTACTCGCTAAGCAAAACAAAATAAATTACAGTGAGGTAAGCAATGTATTCATGGTGCATGATATATTTTTTCTTGCACTGCACTTTATAGATCAAACTTACGATGATTTATGTCCATTTCAGAAACTCTACAAACTTGGCCTAGAAGAAGCCAAGAAGAAAGGCTATGATATGCGGATAGATGCCATTCCCATCAGGGTGGCCAAGGCCTCCAGAGACATTGCAAGTGAAGTAAGTGCACCTGTAGAGTTCTTTGCTCAGCTTTGGCTCAAAGATTTCTTTCTCTCTCAAAGATATGTAGTAGAGCAAGTAAGCTATGAAGTTAAGCTTCTAGCTAACAGTTTTTTGTAAGTAAATAGTTTAAAATAATGGTAATAAAACTCTCAATATAAAGGTTAACTTCTAGCTATGACTGAGTCCACAGCAACATCCATTTCAAAATACTGTCTATGCCCTGCTGAACAAAAGCACTGGCTACTTGACTATAGCTCAGGCAGCCTTTTGGCTTTTCCACATGATGTGTACTTATATACAATTGAGCTCATCATAGGATCCCTTCCAAACCCAGCCCGTTCATTCCCTGTAAACCAATGAACCTACAAGGGCTGAAGGAATGGGACACATTATTCTGTTTAAAGTCCAACCATCCACGCTCACCATGTGTTTACCTCTGCATCCTGGGATTGGCTGCAGATATTTACTTACTTCAAAATATGGGTTTGCTCACATTTCTAGAAATGTTTGTCCTTCTATTTCTTTTGTCTGTGAAGTCAAAAGCATATTTTCCCTTTATATCCAAAATATGGGAAGTAACTGTCATACTTTAAAAATAAATGTTCAACGATCACAGAATGGTTAAAAGTATTAATATATACCAATATAATGGAATACCTGCTGTCATTAAAATTCATGTTTGTAGGGAATATATAATGACACAGGAAAATGTTTATATAATAACTGAAATGAGCAGGCCCCAACCCATATACAGTATGACTCCTAATTTTATTCTCTCTCTCTCTCTCTTTCTTGCACACACATACAAAAAGCCGTTTCCATCAGCAGTTATCACTGAATGGCAGAATAATGTCTTAGTTTTTATTTCCTTTTTTTTTTGCTTTTTATTTATTTATTTACTTTTCTAACATCTTTATTGGAGTATAATTGCTTTACAATGGTGTTTTTCTTTCTGCTTTATAACGAAGTGAATCAGCTATACATATACATATATCGCAATATCTCCTCCCTCTTGCGTCTCCCTTCCAACCTACCTATCCCACCCCTCTAGGTGGTCACAAAGCACTGACCTGATCTCCCTGGGCTATGCGGCTGCTTCCCACTAGCTATCTGTTTTACATTTGTTAGTGTAAATATGTCAATGCTACTCTCTCACTTCGTCCCAGCTTACCCTTCCCCTCCCTGTGTCCTCAAGTCCATTTTCTACGTCTGCGTCTTTATTCCTGTCCTGCCCCTAGGTTCTTCATAACCACTTTTTTTTTTTTTTAGATTCCAAATATATGTGTTAGCATATGGTATTTGTTTTTCTCTTTCTGACTTAGTTCACTCTGTATGACAGACTCTAGGTCCATCCACCTCACTACAAATAACTCAATTTCATTTCTTTCTATGGCTGAGTAATATTCCATTGTATATATGTGCCACATCTTCTTTATCCATTCATCTGTTGATGGACACTTAGGTTGCTTCCATGTCCTGGCTATTATAAATAGAGCTGCAATGAACATTGTGGTACGTGACTCTTTTTAAATTATGGTTTTCTCAGGATATATGCCCAATAGTCTGATTGCTGGGTCGTATGGTAGTTCTATTTTTAGTTTTTTAAGGAACGTCCATACTATTCTCCATAGTGGCTGTATCAATTTACATTCTTACCAACAGTGCAAGAGGGTTCCCTTTTTTCCACACCTTCTCCACATTTATTGTTTGTAGATTTTTTTGATGATGGCCATTCTGACTGGTGTGAGGTGATACCTCATTGTAGTTTTGATTTGCATTTCTCTAATGATTAGTGATGTTGAGCATCCTTTCATGTGTTTGTTGGCAATCTGCATATCTTCTTTGGAGAAATGTCTTTTTAGGTCTTCTGCCCATTTTTGGATTGGGTTGTTTGTTTTTTTGATATTGAGCTTCATGAGCTGCTTGTAAATTTTGGAGATTAATCCTTTGTCAGTTGCTTCATTTGCAAATATTTTCTCCCATTCTGAGGGTTGTCTTTCCGTCTTGTTTATCGTTTCCTTTGCTATGCCAAAGCTTTTAAGTTTCATTAGGTCCCATTTGTTTATTTTTGTTTTTATTTCCATTTCTCTAAGAGGTGGGTCAAAAAGGATCTTGCTGTGATTTATGTCATAGAGTGTTCTGCCTATGTTTTCCTCTAAGAGTTTTATAGTGTTTGGCCTTACATTTAGGTCTTTAATCCATTTTGAATTTATTTTTGTGTATGGTGTTAGGGAGTGTTCTAATTTCATTCTTTTCCATGTAACTGTCCAGTTTTCCCAGCACCACTTATTGAAGAGGCTGTCTTTTTTCTGCATTGTATATTCTTGCCTCCTTTATCAAAAGTAAGGTAACCATATGTGCGCGGGTTTATCTCTGGGCTTTCTATCCTGTTCCATTGATCTATATTTCTGTTTTTGTGCCAGTACCATACTGTCTTAATTACTGTAGCTTTGTGGTATACTCTGAAGTCCAGGAGCCTGATTCCTCCAGCACCGTTTTTCTTTCTCACGATTGCTTTGGCTATTCTAGGTCTTTTGTGTTTCCACAAAAATTGTGAAACGTTTTGTTCCAGTTCTGTGAAAAATGCCATTGGTAGTTTGATAGGGATTGCATTGAATGTGTAGATTGCTTTGGGTAGTATAATCATTTTCACGATGTTGATTCTTCTAATCCAAGAACATGGTATATCTCTCCATCTGTTTGTATCATGTTTAATTTCTTTCATCAGTGTCTTATAGTTTTCTGCATACAGGTCTTTTGTTTCCTTAGGTAGGTTTATTCCTAGGTATTTTATTCTTTTTGTTGCAATGGTAAATGGGAGTGTTTTCTTAATTTCTCTTTCAGATTTTTCAACATTAATGTATAGGAATGCACGAGATTTCTGTGCGTTAATTTTGTATCCTGCTACTTTACCAAATTCATTGATTAGCTCTAGGAGTTTTCTGGTAGCGTCTTTAGGATTCTCTATGTATAGTATCATGTCATCTGCAAACAGTGAAAGCTTTACTTCTTCTTTTCCGATTTGCATTCCTTTTATTTCCTTTTCTTCTCTGATTGCTGTGGCTAAAACTTCCAAAACTATGTGGAATAATAGTGGTGAGAGTGGGCAACCTTGTTTTGTTCCTGATCTTAGTGGAAATGATTTCAGTTTTTCACCATTGAGAATGATGTTGGCAGTGGGTTTGTCATATATGGCCTTTATTATGTTGAGGTGAGTTCCCTGTTTGCCAACTTTCTGGAGGGTTTTTATCATAAATTGGTGTTGAATTTTGTCAAAAGCTTTTCCTGCATCCATTGAGATGATCATATGGTTTTTATCCTTCAGTTTGTTAATATGGTGTATCACGTTGATTTGTGTATATTGAAGAATGCTTGCATTCCTGGGATAAACCCCACTTGATCATGGTGTATGAGACTTTTAATGTGCTGTTGGATTCTCTTCGCTAGTATTTTGTGGAGGAATTTTGCATCTATGTTCATCAGTGAAATTGGCCTGTAGTTTTCTTTTTTTGTGATATCTTTTTCTGGTTTTGGTATCAGGGTGTTGGTGGCCTCATAGAATGAGTTTGGGAGTGTTCCTCCCTCTGCTATATTTTGGAAGAGTTTGAGAAGGATAGGTGTTAGCTCCTCTGTAAATGTTTGATAAAATTTGCCAGTGAAGCCATCTGGTCCTGGACTTTTGTTTGTTGGAAGATCTTTAATCACAGTCTCAATTTCAGTGCTTGTGATTGGTCTGTTTATATTTTCTATTTCTTCCTGGTTCAGTCTTGGAAGGTTGTGCTTTTCTAAGAATTTGTCCATTTCTTCCAGGTTGTCCATTTTATTGGTATATAGTTGCTTGTAGTAGTCTCTCATGATCCTTTGTATTTCTGCAGTGTCAGTTGTTACTTCTCCTTTTTCATTTCTAATTCTGTTGATTTGAGTCTTCTCCCTTTTTTTTCTTGATGAGTCTGGCTAATGGTTTTTCAATTTTGTTTATCTTCTCAAAGAACCAGCTTTTAGTTTTGTTGATCTTTGCTCATTTCCTTCATTTCTTTTTCCTTTAATTGTGATCTGATCTTTATGATTTCTTTCCTTCTGCTAACTTTGGGGTTTTTTTTGTTCTTCTTTCTCTAATTGCTTTAGGTGTAAGGTTAGGTTGTTTATTTGAGATGTTTCTTGTTTCCTGAGGTAGGATTGTATTGCTATAAAATTCCCTCTTAGAACTGCTTTTGCTGCACCCCATAGGTTTTGGGTCATCTTATTTTCATTGTCATTTATTTGTAGGTATTTTTTGATTTCCTCTTTGATTTCTTCAGTGATCTCTTAGTTATTAAGAACTGTATTGTTTAGCCTCCATGTGTTTGTATTTTTTACAGAATTTTTCCTATAATTGATATCTAGTCTCATAGTGTTGTGGTTGGAAGAGATACTTGATATGATTTCAATTTTCTTTAATTTACCATGGCTTGATTTGTGACCCAAGATATGATCTATCCTGGAGAATGTTCCATGAGCACTTGAGAAGAAAGTGTATTCTGTTGTTTTTGGATGGGATGTCCTATAAATATCAATTAAGTCCATCTTGTTTAATGTGTCATTTAAAGCTTGTGTTTCCTTATTTATTTTCATTTTGGAAGATCTGTCCATTGGTGAAAGTGGGGTGTTAAAGTCCCCTACTATGATTGTGTTACTGTCAATTTCCCCATTTATGGCTGTTAGCATTTGCCTTATGTGTTGAGGTGCTCCTATATTGTGTGCATAAATATTTACAATTGTTAATATCTTCTTCTTGGATTGATCCCTTGATCATTATGTAGTGTCCTTCTTTGTCTCTTGTAATAGTCTTTATTTTAAAATCTATTTTGTCTGATATGAGAATTGCTACTGCAGCTTTCTTTAGATTTCCATTTGCATGGAATATCTTTTTCCATCCCCTCACTTTCAGTCTGTATGTGTCCTTAGGTCTGAAGTGGGTCTCTTGTAGACAGCATATATATGGGTCTTATTTTTGTATCCATTCAGCCAGTCTATGTCTTTTGGTTGGAGTATTTAATCCATTTACATCTAAGGTAATTATCAATATGTATGTTCCTATTACCATTTTCTTAGTTATTTTGGGTTTGTTATTCTAGGTCTTTTCCGTCTCTTGTGTTTCCTACCTAGAGAAGTTCCTTTAGCATTTGTTGTAAAGCTGGTTTGGTGGTGCTGAATTCTCTTAGCTTTTGCTTGTCTGTAAAGGTTTTAATTTCTCCGTCAAACCTGAATGAGATCCTTGCTGGGTAGAGTAATCTTGGTTGTACTTTTTTCCCTTTCATCACTTTAAATATGTCCTGCCACTCCCTTCTGGCTTGCAGAGTTTCTGCGGGCAGATCAGCTGTTAACTTCATGGGGATTCCCTTGTATGTTATTTGTTGCTTTTCCATTGCTGCTTTTAATATTTTTTCTTTGTATTTAATTTTTGATAGTTTGATTAATATGTGTCTTGGCACGTTTCTCCTTGGATTTATCCTGTATGGGACTCTCTGCGCTTCCTGGACTTGATTAACTATTTCCTTTCCCATATTAGGGAAGTTTTCAACTATAATCTCTTCAAATATTTTCTCAGTCTCTTTCTTCTGGGACCCTATAATTCGAATGTTGGTGCGTTTAATGTTGTCCCAGAGGTCTCTGAGACTGTCCTCAATTCTTTTCATTCTTTTTTCTTTATTCTGCTCTGTGGTAGTTATTTCCACTCTTTTATCTTCCAGGTCACTTATCTGTTCTTCTGCGTCAGTTATTCTGCTATGGATTCCTTCTAGAGAATTTTTAATTTCATTTATTGTGTTATTCATCATTATTTGTTTGCTCTGTAGTTCTTCTAGGTCCTTGTTAAAAATTTCTTGTATTTTCTCCATTCTATTTCCAAGATTTTGGATCATCTTTCCTATCATTACTCTGAATTGTTTTTCAGGTACACTGCCTATTTCCTCTTCATTTGTTTGGTCTGCTGGGTTTTTGCCTTGCTCCTTTATCTTCTGTGTGTTTCTCTGTCTTCTCATTTTGCTTAACTTACTGTGTTTGGGGTCTCCTTTTCGCAGGCTGCAGGTTCGTAGTTCCTGTTGTTTTTGGTGTCTGCCCCCAGTGGCTGAGGTTGGTTCAGTGGGTTGTGTAGGCTTCCTGGTGGAGGGGACTAGTGCCTGTGTTCTGGTGGCTGAGGCTGGATCTTGTCTTTCTGGTGGGCAGGGCTGTGTCTGGTGGTGTGTTTTGGGGTGTCTGTGACTTTATTATGATTTTAGGCAGCCTCTCTGCTAATGGGTGGGGTTGTGTTCCTGTCTTGCTAGTTGTTTGGCATAGGGTGTCCAGCATTGTAGCTTGCTGGTCATTGAGTGGAGCTGGGTCTTAGCGTTGACATGGAGATCTCTGGGAGAGCTTTTGCCACTTGATATTACCTGGAGTCGGGAGGTCTTTGGTGGACCAGTGTCCTGAACTCGCCTTTCCCACCTCAGAGGCACAGGCCTGACACCTGGCCAGAGCACCAAGGCCCTGTCAGCCACACGGCTCAGAAGAAAAGGGACCAAAAAAAGAAAGAAAGAAAGAAAAGAGAAGAAAGTTATTAAAATAAAAAATAGTTATTAAAAATTAGAAAATTAAAAAGTAATTTAAAAAAAGAAAGAAAAAAGAGAGCAACCAAACCAAAAAACAAATCCACCAATTATAACAAGCACTAAAAACTATACTAAAATAAATAAATAAATAACCAAAAAAAAAAAAAAAAAAAGAAAACGGATAGAACCATAGGACAAATGGTAAAAACAGCTATACAGACAAAATCACACAAAGAAGCATACACATACACACTCACAAAAAGAGAAAAAGGAAAATATATATATATATCGTTGCTCCCAAAGTCCACCGCCTCAATTTTGGGATGATTCTTTGTCTATTCAGGTATTCCACAGATGCAGGTTACATCAAGTTAATTGTGGAGATTTAATCTGCTGCTCCTGAGGCTGCTGGCAGAGATTTTCCTTTCTCTTCTTTGTTAGCACAGCTCCTGGGGTTCAGCTTTGGATTTGGCCCTGCCTCTGTGTGTAGGTTGCCTGAGGGTGTCTGTTCTTTGCTCAGACAGGACGGGGTTAAAGTAGCAGCTGATCGGGCAGCTCTGGCTCACTCAAGCCGGGGAAAGGGAGGGGTACAGAATGCAGGGTGAGCCTGCAGCGGCAGAGGCCAGTGTGACGTGGCAACAGTCTGATGCAGGCCATGTGTTCTCCTGGGCAAGTTGTCCCTGCATCACGGGACCCTGGCAGTGGCGGGCTGCAAAGGCTCCCAGGAGGGGACGTGTGGATAGTGACCTGTGCTTGCACACAGGGTTCTTGGTGGCTGCAGCAGCAGCCTTAGCATTTCATGCCCATTTCTGGTGTCCGTGCTGATAGCCACGGCTCATGCCTGTCTTTGGAGCTCGTTTAGGTGGTGCTCTGAATCCCTCACCTCGCGCACCCTGAAACAATGGTCTCTTGCCTCTTAGGCAGGTCCAGACTTTTTCCCAGACTCCCTCCCAGCTAGCTGTAGTGCACTAGCCCCCTTCAGGCTGTGTTCATGCAGCCAACCCCAGTCCTCTCCCTGAGATCTGACCTCCGAAGCCCGAGCCTCAGCTCCCAGCACCCCCCATCCCAGCGGGTGAGAGACAAGCCTCTCAGGCTGGTGAGTGCCGGTCAGCACCGATCCTCTGTGTGGGAATCTCTCCGCTTTGTCCTCTGCACCCCTGTTGCTGTGCTCTCCTCCGTGGCTCCAGAGCTTCCCCCCTCCCACCCCCCGTCTCCACCAGTGAAGGGGCTTCCTGGTTTGTGGAAACTTTTCCTCCTTCACAGCTCCCTCCCAGAGGTGCAGGTCCCGTCCCTATTCTTTTGTCTCTGTTTTTTCTTTTTTCTTTTGCCCTACCCAAGTACGTGGGGAGTTTCTTGCCTTTGGGGAAGTCTGAGGTCTTCTGCCAGCGTTCAGAAGGTGTTCTGTAGGAGTTGTTGCACATGTAGATGCATTTCTGATGTATTTGTGGGGAGGAAGGTGATCTCCACATCTTTCTCTTCCGCCATCTTGAAGGTCTCCCCTCATTTATTTTTAAAATAAGTTTATTTGCAATCTGGTGACAACATAGCTTGTGTAATCTTCAAACAGAGAGCTTCTGAATATATGAGTTCACTTTTCTGTGTCTTAGTTCCTTCATCTTTAACCCGTGCTCCCCGGGCCCGACGGTGCATGCACAAGGCCACCCAGTGGTGACATGCTGACTGCCACCCCCCTCTGGAGCAGCACCCAGGGCCCTGCGGAGGCCGAACACATGAGGGCGCACGCTGGCTGAACGCAGGGTGACGCGGGGTCTGGCCGGGCACAGGGCCCCATTTTCTTTTTTGTATACATATACAAGCTTTATTTTCTAAATGGTTTACAAGATGCAGTCACACATATTATTATTTATATATTCAGGAGGAAACATGTTTTTAATGAATAGGAAAATCTGAGCCTACTAATCATTTTATACTACAAGTTATACTAGGTGACAATCAGTACTTTTCTTCTTCTAGTTCAAATACAAAGAAGATTATCGTAAGCAGCTTGGCCATCACATTGGTGCCCGAGCGATACATGACGACCCCAAGATGATGTGGTCCATGCATGTGGCCAAGATCCAGAGTGACAGGGAGTACAAGAAGGACTTTGAGAAGTGGAAGACCAAGTTCAGCAGCCCAGTGGACATGCTGGGGGTAGTGCTGGCCAAGAAGTGCCAAACCTTGGTCAGTGACATAGACTACAAGAACTACCTGCACCAGTGGACGTGCCTGCCCGACGAGACTGACGTCATGCACGCTCGGCGGGCCTACGACCTCCAGAGCGATGTGAGTACTGAGGATCATAGTGACATGCAAAGGTGGGAAATCAGTGAATTAACACCCCTTGGATAAGTGGCACCAAACTCACCAGCCCCTGCAAGTGGGGCATAACATTTCTTCTTTTCCTGTGAGTGTTAAATGTCAAACCCTCCAGACCGAAAAGGAATATTGTCTGATACCCTGCCTGTCCACCAAACTATGTTTTCAAGAGTGTTCTTACCTAATTTCATATCCTTTTAATGAAAATGTTTTCCCAAGCCAGAGATAAATATTTATTGGCTATATTTGTATCAACAGAATATGTACAAGTCAGATCTCCAGTGGCTGAGAGGCATCGGCTGGGTTCCCATTGGCTCTTTGGATGTGGAAAAATGCAAAAGGGCAACTGAAATTTTGAGTGATAAAATCTATCGCCAACCTCCAGACCAATTCAGGTTTACCAGTGTGACTGATTCTCCGGAACAAGTGTTGGCCAAGAACAACGCCATCACTATGAACAAGGTGAGCCTTCCGAGTTCAGAGAACCAAGGTAGGACTCCTAAAGCTAAACCAAAGGAAAAGAAGCATGATCAGGAGAAGAAAGAAATAGAGCAGTGAGCAACAAAAGATATCTGTCTGTCTATCTCTCTATATGTATCCATATCTGTCTACCCAATGTCGATGTCATTTATATTTTAACATTTACTTCAGTAGTTATTTCATGGTTTTGATAAAACGGTACATTTTTATGGAAAATCATCTCTGCATAAAAGATATTCTAAATTTCCTTTTGTTAACATACAATTCAGAGTATCAGAAGGCACTCATACATATCTGTTCTACTATGAACTGGTTACTTTACTTGAAGATACGTGTAAAATACATAATGTGTATAAAATACGTAACCTTTTGTTATTTCTCTTTATAAAGTTCTTGTGGCCTTGAAGTTTCGATTAACAATACACTGAAGTTTTTTCCTGATGACATTTTATGTTCTCCTTGCTAGCGTTTATATACAGAAGCCTGGGACAAAGACAAGACCCAGGTCCACATCACAGCAGACACACCAGAAATTACGCAGGCGAGAATTAACAAAATCAACTACAGTGAGGTGGGAGCAGATGCTAATTCTATGACATTTGCATGGCGTTTCATATTTCAATTAATCCATTCCATGGTGATGTAATACTAAATGACAACTTTGTAAAGAATGTCTTTTCTTGCTCCGTGTGAATACCAACTCTTTCATTTCTCGCTTACCTAAACATCAGTCTTCAAGTAACACATATTATCATTTCGGAAGTGCACATTATAAGAATGAATGATTTAAGCAGTAACCAGAAGATTAATTAGACCTTCCTCCTTTATTAATTTAAGAAATTAGCAATAGACCAAAATACGTTTATCTCCTCCTTATGCTAAATACATAGCTGTGCTAAATGTATTTTCCACATATGACTTATTTTTCCTAAATTGTACTTTAGGGTCAAAATTTAAGATTTTTAATGTACAAGCTTTAAGTCAAGGATTAAAATCACAGTACAATCAAATAACACCAAGAGACAGACAGACAGAGACAGAGAGGATTTGTCAATATATAAATATATTAGCAAGCCCATTTCCTATTCACTTTCTGTGAGCATAGAGCCGTGTGCCCCCATATCAGAAGCACAGATGTTTAGGCTGAGAGGTCAGTCTCCTCTAGTGCAGGAGTCCCCGCCCAATAAGTCGTCATCCTGCCTTTGCTTAAGTGTTCTCAGTGACGAGGTGCTTATCTCATAAATCAACCTATTTGTTCTGGAAAGTTCCTTTAGAAGATGCTTCTCATGTATTGGGTCAATGGTTTCTCTCTGTAGACCCACATAATCCTCTAAGACCATGCGGAACCAAACTGTGCCGACTCCATAAGCGCTGTGTGCCTCAGCTGCCACTTCACCCCAGGTTCTCTTTCTAATCCAAACATCCCAAGCTCCTGGGCATTCCTCACATGACATCTCTGCTAGAATGTGACTCTCAGAACCAAACAAAATCCTGTGAGTGAGGAATGACTAGTGTAGAGTACAGTCGACATTGCATTTCCTCTTCTGGACATTTACCCTCCATTTCTGCACTCTGTGCCTCGGGGCTCCTTGGGGCTATGTCACCGCTGGTGTGCGTGGGAGTTGGGGTCAACCAAAACCCTAAGACAACTTACGTGGGCTTAAACTAGGTTTCCTCTACCTTGTATTTATACATTTGGCAACTTAAATCTCAGTTCAAAGATTGACATTTATCTCTCTGCATTTTTTTCTTAGAATGAGCCTATTGGTTTAAGCCTGTGGAGATTTTTGTGAATCTAAGATTCTGTCCGATGATGTATTAGTTATTTCTTCCAGCTTTGTGCTACCAGCAAGGAAAATATTGTTTCTTTGACAGCATAAATCAATAGCGTGTTACTCTTCTGCAGAATATAACTGAGAGAATTTAAATTGATTAGCCACCACCTTAAGTCATTTTATTTTTCAGGGGTGCAAACTATAATTTTAAAGCTTATATAACTAGCTCTTAATTGTCACCCCAAACTAAAATTGTCAAGTCCCACTCTCAAATCAAAAATAAGTGAATTTTCAGCTAAACCTGCACTATAGGTCCCATAGTGTTACAGGAAAGCGTGTGCTGTATGAGCAGATATTTTAAGGGACAAAGGGTCCCTGTAACTAGCCACTCAGCCTTTCTGGAACTGTCAACTCTGTCTTTGCTGCAAAAGCTCAGAGATGTTGTATGTTGCCCTTGGTTTGAAGAGGCCCAGGAAGAATGCCTGAACTGATTGCCTAACCTGCCTGGCCTGCTTTCTCTGACTTTTCTCTATCAGCTTAGTTCAATTCTATTGTGTTTCTTTCTCATTTAGGATAGGAAGATACAATGCAAATTTGATGATGTCACTCTTCCTCAAAGATTGTTGTTGGTTTCCCTTTTCCTATAGGATTAAGGACAAAGTTATCTTAGCACCAGGCCTTCATAGCCCGACTCCCAATTCTTTTCAGTCCTGTCCTGCCACTTCCCCGGGTACTGCACGCCCCCCATGCCCCCCGCTTGATGCCACTGCACATTCACTCCCCCGTACTTTGATTCATGGAAGTTCCTCTGCCCTTGACCACCATCTCAGTCTATTGAAACCATATTTATCACTCAGGGTCCAATGCCAAGGTCATGCCCTCTGAGGAAACTTCCTGATTTTCAATTCAGAATAAATTGCTCCTTCCTAGAGCTCGTTCTTTCTTTTTTAAACACTCAATCTTTTTTTTTTTAATATTATTTATGTATTTATTTGGTTGCATGGGGTGTTAGTTGTGACAGGTAGGCTCCCCAGCCGTGGCTCGTGGGCTCCTTAGTTGCGGCAGTCAGGCTCCCCAGCTGCGGCCCCAGGGCTCCTTAGTTGCAGCTCTCCGGCTTCTTAGTTGCAGCATGCAGGCTCCCCAGCTGTGGCATGCAAACTCTTAGTTGCGCCATGCATGTGGGATCTAGTTCCCTGACCAGGAATCAAACCCAGGCCCCCTGCATTGGGACCGCGGAGTCTTGTCCACCCCTGCGTCACCAGGGAAGTCCCGTGGAGCTCGTTCTTAATAATATGGTTAAAGCACTTTTCATGGTCTGACTTTTTGGCAGCTTGTTCCTCAGGTTATCAGTCTTTCCATCAGTTCTCCCAGAAACCTTGAAGATGGGAGAGGCCTCATATTCATCTTTGTTTCCCAAGTACCAAGCACAGTCATGGCACAGAGTCGGTGCAGAATAAATGAGGATCAAATGAGTTTCCCTCCTGCCCACATTTTGCCACCCATGAGTTTCAGCTTAATTTTTCCACTTCTTTCCAAAACTGATTCATCGTTATAACTAAAAGTTTTAAAACCATGAATAATGTCTGTATATGGCTAATGTAACGTAAGTTTTAAAATAAAAAAACAAAGGTGCCATATTCCATATAGGTATCCTGTTTAAGTCTCAACTTCAGCCAAAACCGCAGAAAGCTTAGAACTCTCAAAAGTGAGATTATTACAGGCACCTACCCGTGTAGAACTTGGTGAATTATTTTAGTCCTCTGTCGTTTTTGGATGTGAATGTCAACATGTAACTGATTTTTTTTTTGCCCAAATTTAGAGTCGGTATAAACTCGCCAACGAAGAAGCAAAGAAGAAAGGCTACGACTTGCGAAGTGATGCCATCCCGATCGTGGCAGCCAAGGCCTCCAGGGACATTATCAGTGATGTGAGTTGTCAGTTTTACTCCTAGTATGTGGTCAGTCTGAAGTGACGTTTTCACTGAACTAAATCTTCTAAAAGAACTTTCCTGGCCCTTTGGAAATATATCCTGATGTATTTGTGTAGGTTTTTGAAAAACCTAGCTTTGAGGGAAATGAAAAATTTGATGTTTACAAAAAAGTTTTATAACCACTAAGTCACAGTATCTTCAGTGAAAGCTGATCCACCAGGAATAGAGAAAGATCCATTCATGTGGATTTGTTAGAGTGTAGCTGCAGGATTGGAGATGCTTATATAAAAATTGTCATAGTGCTTATAGAAAGTGTGACTCATAAACTTAAGTTCTCCCAGTGAGAATCAGGGCCTAGCTTTATATAGCATTTTAATATACAATATTCAAAATTGCATATGACACTTGCCATTACAATTCACCCTTGTAAGATCATGGAAAGAAGGCAGTTGATCAGTGCCAGACTAGCCCAAACGTGCACCCTTAGCACTAGCTCCTGGCTTGTGGCTTGTAACTCCCAGAATAAAACCATCATCCTTTCCTGGTACCTCAGGGAATTCTTGAGGAACAGACCAGTGCTCTAAAAATCAAGACCCACTATTTGGGAATAGGGTAATACGCTGCCCTTTATTTTGGAAGATCATATTAGTGACTCACTTTAGTTTACGTATGTTGGACCTTTCCTACAAATGGATTTCTGCCAATAATAATATATAACAAATAATAATAACCAAGAAGTGTTGAGAAATCTGTGCTAAGAATGTTATATGCATTATGCCACTTATTTTTCATAATTACCCTAGGATGTAAGATTGTGATGATCCTGTTTTATGGGTTGCTTAAGCAACTTGTCTAAAATCAAACTCTTCATAGGTGATGCAGTTGAAACTCCAGGCAACCTCATTCCTTCCCACTGTACTATATTGCCTCTGCTGACTCGTTTATACTTTCTCACTCAGTTATCTTGAGACTAGAAGCATGTATTTTGGATAATTGGCTCGGATTCCAGGACAACGTCTTTGGACATGGAATAACAACACTGTTGGTCCATGAGAGATGAGAACCCATGACTTTATTAGGAGCATGCTCTAAGCAACTGGGCTGCTAGGACAGCTTCCCTAGTATAACCAGTTTCCAAATGATGCCAAAATTTGCCACCACCACTGAATGCCTGAATCCATTATGAAACAGGAAATTCTCTTCTGTTGCTACTGCAAGTAGTCCTTGACCGTGACTTCATCCCCATAGGAACCAGACACTCATTTTACTACTTATTAAACACATCTTGTCACCAAGTGCATCTCTTTTCTGACGTACTTTTAGTGCCTAACCCATTTCTCCAAGTCCCTTGGTCCACATGGCCTCTCACTGTGTGCATTTGCTGCCCCCGGAACTATTCCTTGTTACCCAGGCCATAGGTGATTTGGGGCATACACTACAATTATATGAATTCCATCTATTTTATTACCTCTATAAGCTTCTAGGGGAAAGGAAGGATATTGCCTTGAGTTAGTGCTTATTAGCAAAAGTCAACGTACAACAGTGATATAAGCAAGATGATTTTGTACAGGCTTGTGACCTCTACAGGCTTATAATAAAAATCTGATTTGTGCATTTTCATCTCAGTACAAATACAAAGATGGTTACCGCAAGCAGCTTGGCCATCACGTTGGAGCCCGGGATGTGAAGGATGACCCTAAGATGATGTGGTCCATGCATGTGGCCAAGATCCAGAGTGACAGGGAGTACAAGAAGGACTTTGAGAAGTGGAAGACCAAGTTCAGCAGCCCAGTGGACATGCTGGGGATGGTGCAGGCCAAGAAGTGCCAGACCTTGGTCAGTGACATGGACTACAAGAACTACCTGCACCAGTGGACGTGCCTGCCCGACCAGACTGACGTCATGCACGCTCGGCAGGCCTACGACCTACAGAGCGACGTGAGTATGGCGTCCGTAACAGGGCTGTGTGCAGACATAACTTGAACCATATGAACGTTATCCTCTGTAAACAACCCATTGGCCTACTCAAGCTAGAATTTCTTGTCCATTGAATGAGATTTGAATCAGAGTATAGTTTTATTGCTTTATTGTGGATACCTTACTAGGCTTTATAAGGAAGTGAAGTTTACCAACTGGACTTGGTCTTATAAAAATAAGACTGGAATTAAGCAATGTTAGAATTCAAGGTCCAACACAGGAAGACGTTTTATTTTATTCTTTTAAGGGGGAAAGAAATAACACATTTCTATTTTTAAAAATTACTCTGAAATTTGTTTTTAGCTTCCTTGCAAAACAGATGAGGTTATCATTAGCAGAATACTGCTACAACACTAATCGTTACTCTTATGAAATAAAAGAAGTCGCTGTGTCTGGAAGCTGTTGGGTCATTTCATTGACCCTTTGTCCTCTCAGCACAGCTGTCTTTGTGGAGAGGTCATGTGGTAATGACAGAACCGGTACCTATTAGAAACAGAGGCACCATCTCAAATCTGGGTGTGACAAGCACATTTCCTGCAGCACATATTTTATAGATGTTTGAAGGAATTATTAAGCATTAGAGGACTTTGGAGAATAACATGAATTAACCATAATTATACATTAAATGGCTGTTCCTAGAAATTGTATAGCCTACCTGTGGAAACTCCCACATCTGTTCTGTAGCTTTCCACAACATGCAGAACCCTGTGTTTTGCAAAGAAAGGCTTTGCCTGCATATGAAAGGTTGTTAAAAACGGTTAATGTCACCCATAGAGTGACAGCATTGACAGACTGCTTGCCTCTGTCTATTTGTCAAGTGCCTTTTTGAGATCACCTCCTTCTCACGGTGACACAGTCTTAATAATGTGGGAAGCATTCAAAAGTTAAGAAGCACTCCAGAAGTGTAAAATGTTATTGTTTTCATTCTTGCTGTTGTTATTTAAGGGGCAATAACTAGTCAGCATAAGGCAATTCCAATAGGCTTTTAGTCTAGACAGTAAAATAGCTGTCTGTATGCTCTACTTAGTTGCCGTTACAGGTAAAATCCTTCAAATGATCTGGGCAAAGGTCCAATTCCACCGTTGGGAAGTAGTTATGAATACCTAATAAGTACACAAAAGTCTTTAGCAGAAAAAATGACTTAAAGTGTTAAATAAAGATATGGAAAGACAATTCTGGAAAGGAGTCTGTGCTTCCCATCCTGAGAATTTGGTGGGGAAGAGACGGGTTCTGGACCAATAAGATGGTCATTTATTGCCCTGAATCTTGGACAGTGTTGAAGTAGTCAAAGGTCTGCCTCAGGGCTTCAGAGGTTCTATGTCATTATTACATTTTAACCTCTCTTTTTTGTTGTTAAACCAAGAGCTTTACAGATATTTTGAAATATAAGAAAAAATACACAGAAAGCAATAAGAATCCAACATAATCCAACCACTGAAAAAGCCCACTCCTGCTCATGTAATTTATATACAGATTGTTTTATGTGCTATTTTTTCGTTATTTTAACTTCGTTACATTAATGACATTTCTACCAATCATTGATACTCTTTAAAATGTGGCTTTTAATGGCTGCAGAGTGTTTCATTTGACTGGACCTAATATTTATTTACTGACAGCCTGTAGGTCGACATATGTGTGGTTTCTCTCACTTTGGGTTGGCATTCTTTTCCTGTGGACACGAACGGTGAACATCCACTGAACTGGCTGACAGAAGATATTCATTTGGATTCCTCCTGTCCTAACAACCTGAAATATTCTATCATTTTTTTGTTACATTTTTGGGTCGTTTTTGAACATACTTCCTCTGTTAGTCTGCCTAATACAGTGAGCCAGTTTTCTATGAAACCAACAAGAGCAACAACCAGAATTGTACTTTACTATCGATTCTATTTGCACCTTGACCCTAAATCTTTCAGTCTTACTGAAGAGTTTCTGCCTTTTTCCTCCTCACAGAATGTTTACAAGTCTGATCTCCAGTGGCTGAGAGGCATTGGCTGGGTCCCCATTGGGTCTGTGGATGTGGTCAGGTGCAAGAGAGCTGCAGAGATACTGAGTGACAACATCTACCGCCAGTGTCCAGACAAGCTGAAGTTTACCAGTGTGGCTGATTCTCTGGAACAGGTGCTGGCCAAGAACAATGCCATCAACATGAACAAGGTGAGCCCCAGCTGCCTCAAGCTTCTCCAAGATGCCAAAAGAGGTTTTTAGACTTTAATGACTAGTGGAGTTAAAATTATCCATGCAGGTGTGGGGTCACGTTTACCTCCTAAATGACGTACTTGAAATCCTCTAAGTAATTTCTATTATCCCCAGTTGTAACCCTGATAACTATCGTTAAGACTTAAACCTCCAGCTGAATACTTTATATCCTAGTGTGGTTTATTTTTCCTAATTAGATCAATAACATTCCTGCTTTAATTGGCTTTTTGTAATTCCTATTTCAAATGGTTTTCTTTTTTTTTTCAAATGGTTTTCTATCAACATATTCTTTGATAGCACTTATACACAGAGGCCTGGGACAAAGACAAGACTCAAATTCATATAATGCCTGATACCCCGGAGATCATGTTGGCGAGGCAGAACAAGCTCAACTACAGTGAGGTAGGGGCAAAATCCTGGGGGACCACGCTTGTTTTGTTGTTATTTTTGTTGTTATTGTTTGTTTTCTACACTTTTGTGGATATTCTGGGACCTCAGCTATCATGGTACGTGCAGCTCTGTGATATGAGCACTCAGCCCATCCAACCTTTCATCTGTGGGTTGAATATCATATGCTATAGGATTCCAGGGGCAAACTGAAGTCACATTATCTTTTCCATTTATGGTCTTTACCAGTGTGGGTCAGTGGAACTGAGGAGTATTTTTGGCATTTCCAAGGCGTAGGATAACCAGATATAATACTAGCTTATTATTTATATGAAAACATTATTTGTTATTTATCTGAAATTCAAGTTCAGCTGGGCATGCTATCTTTTTATTTGCTAAATCTGGCACCCCTACCAAGGGGACCTCTAATAATATGCACCTCTTTCCCACCTGGATCCTGAATAAAATTGAGAAGTAAAACAAAGGAGTGGAACTAGAAGTCAAAATCTCACATCTCTTACTACTAAAGTTAGGTTCAAGGACACATTTGTATGAGAGCCCAACAAACCTGCTAAGTGAACCCCAGAATTAGGTTCCCCATCCAGGCACAGGCCACACTGGAGCAGGACAGTCAGCTCTACCTCCCTCAGGGGTGAGTCCTGCTTCGCACAGAGAAGCAGAGGAGGGCACTGGGCATGTTCCTAGAGGAAGGAGGTCAGAGCTGAGCTGGACATGCCCTGCTATCCCATCCCTACCAATTAGATACATCAGGAAATCACTGCACCTCTCCAGGGTAAAGAGAGTAAAGGGGCAGAGATGAAATAATCGAGCTCCTTTTATAGAAAGAGAACCTCAGGCATGGGGAAAAAGTGCTCTCCATTAACAATACTGATTACTATTTTTTTTAAAGTAAAATGCAGTTTTATAGGTGCATGTTTTACTAATATGATCCAGCCAAAAATTAGAATCATAAAGTTGTGATTATAGTCAAGTTAACTATGTTTTAAATTGTACTTTAATTTTTTTCTCATTTGTTTTTTTAAAAATCATAAGATATTACATGATTTTCAAAAATGTTTAAGTAATAAAGAACTAGGTAAAAGTATATAAATATATATTTATATACAATGAATAATATTAACACATTGTTCTGCAATTTTTTCATTTAGAAATACGTATAGATTGATGCTTTGCCTATCAATCTATATTACTAGATTATATTAACATTAACATTATATTATGTTGATATGCATAATGTATCATATAATCTACATATTATATATATATTAATCTATAATGATATAAATAATAGATTACTCTATCAATCTATGTTAATGCTCATTGATATATTTCATTTGTTTCTAATGCTACATAGTTTTTTTTGGTAAAATATAATTTATTTACTTTCCAATATTGCTAGAAAGTTAGATTGTTTCTGGAGCCTATCCTTTTTTAAATTTTGTGATATGTCACCTGTTAGACTCCAAATTGTTGCTATCAAAACTTTGCTTAACTCTGACTTTCCTTCTATAGACTCTGTATAAACTCGCCAATGAAGAAGCAAAGAAGAAAGGCTATGACTTGCGAAGCGATGCCATCCCGATCGTGGCAGCCAAGGCCTCCAGGGACATCGTCAGTGATGTGAGTACCAACACTCCACATATGTACATGGCTGGATGGGGGTGGGGCAGAATCAGTATTACAACAGCAAGATACATCCTGGTGCCAGTTAAAGCACATTTACTGTGCTTTAAATGAAATGTTTTTCATTTGAAAAGAGCTTTAATAATTTAACTCCAGAAGATTTTAATATTCAGGTCCCATATGCAGAGGGGGTATCCTAAACTTCAGTAAAAAATGGAATTTGAATCTACATTTGTTTATATCTATAATTATAAGTCATTCATCTGCATATTTTGAGCACATAGAAATAAGAAAATGACAGAAGAGTTGGGGAAAAAGCTTGGGTACGTGTATTGGTTCAACATAAGAAAAAGATCTGGTACAGCCAGGTTCAGGAAAATTCACCCTTCCCCAAACCTGCTCTGGATTCTTGCCAACCCTTTCTTTGAAAAATTGCCTTAAGTGCTTCCTTTGAGTTCTTTTTATTTTTTATTTTTTTTCCACACACACACACACTGTATTTTATTTTTACAAGAGATAAATAGACTGACACCAAGCATTGTACATGGATGACCACAACAAAAGCAACAATGATTGCAATTACCAAACATGAAACACACTCATACTATGTCATAATATTGACATTCAGTCCAGTAATCCTCCATGGTAACAGCTCCTTTACTTTGCAGTGTTGAGTTCTTTTTAAATGAAAAAAGAAAAAAAAATTTTTATAACAACCAAAACCAACAAAATAGCCTGATTTCTCTTTCCACTGTCTCCGAAAGAAGTTCCTTTGGTAGAGAATTCAGACTTCAGTAAATATATGCTAGGATTTGTGTAATTTTGTTGCCTGAAGTGGAGAGAAGCTAATCCAGAGCCAGCTCTTACCATTGCCACCAACAAAACACTTTCTTGTAGTTATATAATCCGTTTTTTCTCCACAAGGAATCCCAACAAACCTCACCCAAATTTGGTGTCCAGTAGAGCCGGTATACAGGATGGAAACACAAGCCAGTCTATTTCAGGCGTCCTGTGAAAGTTAGCAGAGCCAGATTTGGGAGAGGCGGGGTGGGCAGGGGAGTGAAAAGTTTCCTCTGAACTCAGGAGTTGTTCTCAAAATCATGTGTAAAACTTCTGGGTTAATGATTTCACTGGCCCAAAAAGATTTTTAAAAACGGCAGTTTACAACTCCGATTGATTTTCTGAAAAGTGCTGCTGCCTTTATTTCCAGAGACTTAATGTCTGCAAACCATAGAACTATGTAGTTTGGCCTGCTCCCCATTAGAGTATTGCTGTGAAGTCTCATCAGAGTTTAGGATGAGGAGATAAGTTGATATTCAGAAGATTTATTTCTCTGCAAGAATTACCAATTTTAAAATAATAAAGTTTTATATTAATAAGACTTTTAGCCCTTTTCTTTCATTTTTATTTTTTAAATGACTACTGTTATTTCAGTACAAATACAAAGATGGTTACCGCAAGCAGCTTGGCCATCACGTTGGAGCCCGGGACGTGAAGGATGACCCTAAGATGATGTGGTCCATGCATGTGGCCAAGATGCAGAGTGACAGGGAGTACAAGAAGGACTTTGAGAAGTGGAAGACCAAGTTCAGCAGCCCAGTGGACATGCTGGGGATGGTGCAGGCCAAGAAGTGCCAGACCTTGGTCAGTGACATGGATTACAAGAACTACCTGCACCAGTGGACGTGCCTGCCCGACCAGAATGATGTCATGCACGCTCGGCAGGCCTACGACCTCCAGAGCGACGTGAGTACTGAGACCCATTAAACACCACTGTTGACCATGCTCATGATGATAATACATAGTAATATGCAGATAATGGCCTAGGATTAGGTAAAGCCCTCAGAAAAAAAATAACGTTTTTTCCTCTCCACCCTTAATTTACTGTGCCTTACTTTTCTTTTAGAGAGAACATAATACCATGAACTATATCCAATTGGGCTTCATATTTTAAAAGACATCAACATGAAGTTTGGCTATCCACTTTTTCCAGTCCTTTTCATTCATTTTTGAAATCAAGAGTCCTAACAGCTTCAGTAATCCTTGCTTTTGTGTTTGATCTCATCAGAACATTTATAAATCAGATCTCCAGTGGCTGAGAGGCATTGGCTGGGTCCCCATTGGGTCTGTGGATGTGGTCAGGTGCAAGAGAGCTGCAGAAATATTGAGTGACAACACCTACCGCCAGTGTCCAGACAAGCTGAAGTTTACCAGTGTGACTGATTCCCTGGAACAGCTGCTGGCCAAGAACAACGCCATCACTATGAGCAAGGTGAGCCCCCAATATGGGGGAAAATAAAACAGGGCTGTATGTCCTTGAGAATATCTATTACTAATTAAGTTCTTTTGTTTGGTTGTTTTATCTAGTTGCCATCCTGTGTATGGTGATTTGATTGAGTTCTCTATTAGGATTCCCCAAATATATGTGGGAATTTCTGCTTTGACATTTCTTGTGAAATAGAGTTAGGAGTAGGACAGCTGTTTGGTGTTTAAATTGTTTTAAATCTATAATAGTTATACATGTTTGGTATCAAGGTTTCTTTCTCGTTGGGTACTTAGTAAGTATAGAACAAACAAGTCAGGTGCAAATCTTCATAACATTTATCAAAAAGAAATCTAGAGGTGGCATATCCAGGTACATTTGCAGTTAACAAACAGACAAACAGACAGAATCATGGGAAGAATTTGTTGATACAGCCTCAGTACATATGGACATGTATACATGCTTGGAAAATACTTGCTTTTAATTTAATTGGAGTGGAGGTGATCTTGTAACGAAACACACACACATTTTCTTTTCATATCTTAATCTACACTTATATTTAGTGACAATAAATATCTTGTAACATCAAAGAGATTGAAGAATGTTGATATACAGCAGACAGCCCAGATAGTCAGAAGGCTGGCTTTCAACTTTGTCATGATCTCTAAATTGGAAACCTCTGTTTACAGCAAACGTTGTTGTTCTAATTCATTAACCTTTTTATCCTTCACAGCGCTTATACACAGAAGCCTGGGACAATGACAAGACCCAAATCCACATGATGCCTGATACACCTGAAATTATGTTGGCGAGACAAAATAAAATAAATTATAGTGAGGTAAGACCATTTGTTTTGACCTGGCCACGTTATTTTGCTGATGTAGTAGAAAGGTCGGAATTATGGGTTTAATTCTCATGTTGACCAATTATTTATTTATTTTTGCCATAACCTACCCTGAATATATGTATCATTATATTCAAGAATAGTTACAGCAGAAATTAACACAACATTGTAAATCAACTATACTTCAATTAAAAAACTACATAGGGAAATGGATAAATACAAAAATATCTCCATGTCAGGAGGTGGGGAAAATTCTCAAAGTCAACTATTAATGATAGAATCATATTGTAATTTTAATTTAAAAATAATTATTGCTATTTATCAGATTAGTACTTGCTTCAAAATTTGTTCTATGAGTTTTTCTTTAGTTATGTCATCTGTAAAATGAGATAAAAATGTCTATCGAAGAATTTTTGTGATGGCTAAATGGGGTAGTATATATAATATGCCCAGTGTAGAGCCTGGCATAAAGTAGCTGCTTAATAAACTTTAATTTCTTCCCTTTACTCAAGTCACCGTGAAGATTAGATTTATTTAATATGCTCAAAATAACTTCAGTTTATTTACAAGAACTGAAGTAAGAATTCTTAAATTCATCCATCTCAAAATTGCCTGAGGACAATTAAAAAAACATTTTTTTTTTACATACTATCTCCAGCCCCATTAAACTTGTCATCACAAATCTTTGCAGAATAGAAATACTGCCGCAGAAAAAGCTTCTTGCCCAATTGTTCTTGCCAAAGTCAAGAATTATCTGGTTCATTCAAGATGAATATTGATTTCTTACATGTTTTTTTGTGTCTTCATTAAACAGAAAAAAGGGCAGACTTCCCTTTAGTTTGAGAACATTGGAAATTTTAAATACTTATTTTCAAGACTTGACCATATTATTATTTTACCCCTGTTAATCACTTTTGCCTATCATAATGTAGCCCTAAAGAAGAGGCATGACAAGTGAAATGAAGAGGAGACGATTTCCTTTTGTCTAGCGTTATAAAACACCCAAGGACAAGCCTGATCACAAGGATTTGATTGACCTTGGCTTCAGTCATTTTTGAATGAACAATTTTTCTCTTGGCCACAGAGCTTCTCTGTTGGATTATCTTTTCCCAGACATTCTGCCTCACCCCAGACAGATGAAGTTAGTTTCTATCCCAAAGGGATAATGCTTTTAAGCCTCTCCCTTTTATTAAAATTAGGTCAGACGAGGTAGGGTATTTTTTTTTCAGACTGCTGAGAGGAAATTGGGCTATTTTTTTAATTTCTAAAATTTTCATCTGGATTTATTTCTTTAAAATTGCATGATTATGGTAATTCCCTAAAGACTGTCTCCTGAAGATTAGATTTCAAAGCGGCCCACTTGAATTTCTTCTCAACCCATTACCAATGGTACCTTCATTCCATACTTAGCTCAGTAAAGTTTAACAAAACAAAGTAACTATATCTTATTTTTTTTCCTCTTAAACTCTTATTTACTTATTCTAGTTCTCTTGGGTAAATAACTTACCAAACATTCTTTAAAACGTAGCCTTGATGATAATAAAAGTGTTTTCTTTGAAGCCCTGCATCTTTTTCTAATGTTGAAAGAATGAAAAAAATTTGTTTGGTCTGAAGCCGCAAGATGATTCAAGCACATTTTTTCCCACTTATACATAAGGATAAACTTGAGAATTTATTCTTCAAAGGAAAAATATAAAGTATAAAAGTATTTGACTCTAGTTACAAAATGAATATTTCTAGAAATTTTTTTTTTAATTAATTAATTTATTTATTTTTGGCTGCATTGGGTCTTCATTGCTGTGCACAGGCTTTCTCTAGTTGCAGTGAGCAGGGGCTATTCTTTGTTGCAGTGTGAGGGCTTCTCACTGCAGTGGCTTCTCTTGTTGCGGAGCACAGGCTCTAGGCACGAGGGCTTCAGTAGTTGTGGCACGTGGACTCAGTAGTTGTGGCTCGCAGGCTCTAGAGCGTAGGCTCAGTAGTTGTGGCACACAGGGCTTATTTGCTCCGCGGCATGTGGGATCTTCCTGGACCGGGGCTCAAACCCGTGTCCCCTGCATCAGCAGGCGGATTCTTAACCACTGAGCCACCAGGGAAGTCCCTAGAAATTTTTAAGAAGAACAAATGCCCTTGGGACTTTATCTCAAATACATTAAATTTATTCTTATTTACTTTAGCTTTTCCTTGTAAAATCTCAACATGAAAAGAATGTGAATTGTCATACATTAATAATCTACATTAAAAACATTTAATGACATCCTTCTCAGACTCTAAGGTCATTTTAAAATTATTAATAACAAAGCACTAAATTCTTGTAATGGTTCACAAACAAAAAGACTGAATACTACTGGCATAGATGATTTGTTTAATGCAGTGGTTCTCAAGCTGTGTTCCCGTGGAACACCTGTGTTCCACCTTCTGTGTGCATCTGTCCTGCCACAGAAACTGAACAGTGGGTATTTCCCAATTCATAAAGAAATTATTATAATTTCATCAATTTTGTCCTTTTGTCTCATAAATATCTGGTACCTGCTATCCCTCTGTCTGCTAGCAATTTCCGGCAATTGACAAAATGAATAGAGAGCAAATCAGGATTAACAAAGATGTTCAGAAACAATGGATTATCCTCAGTTTAGCACTATTTGAATACACGTACATGCTCATGGTGGTAGTGTTGTTGTTAAATAATCATATTCTCTGCTAGTAAAATTGGTCCTAATTCAAATTTGCAGTTAAATAAATAGTCATTTCTTGGTTATTTCATGAAAACAATAAGTGCTGAGCAATCCAAGCACATTTCAGAGTTAATGACTTAATGTGTAAAATCTAGAAGGATTTATGCAAGGAAAAGTTGTGTTAGACCTGCTGAAAGTAAAATCTCAAGTTAAATAAATAGCTTGTATATGTAGGAAGTAAAAAGAAGAAAGAGATCTTTTTTTTTTAATTTAATTTATTTGAGGCTAAACATACTAGTGTTGTTCTGCATCCAAAAGTAGTCTTCCTTTGACAGAAATACATTTTTAGGGTGAAAGTGAGCACTGTATCTAAAAGCTACTACTTCTTCCTTCAGAACCTCTATCGCCAGGCCATGGAAGAAGCCAAGAAAGAAGGCTATGACTTAAGAAGTGACGCCATTCCCATCGTGGCTGCCAAGGCCTCCCGGGATATTGCCAGTGACGTAAGAGTTGATCACATCCTTACGTTTGTTACCCACAGGCCAGCCACCTGCATAGGGAATCACACTCTTGGGACACAGCTGGAAGTCTCTGTAGTCATCATCCGTCTTAACTGCCTTCATTGCACAGGCAGATAAATTGAGGCTTTGAGACAGTAGGTAGCCTGCCCAAGATTACAAGTTTCATAGAGACACACTGGGATATGGTTCCTTTGTTGCTCATCTTTTGGTCTTTGCTTAGTAAGACTGAGTGCCTTGGTCAAAGTTAAATGGACATTATGTTGAGCTACTCATGAAACCTCATGAGCTCTCCTCAGGCTACACTCAAGGCAAAGATGCCAATAAAGAAGCAGGCTTAACTGAGTTCCCCATGACTTGAGGAAGGACATAGGATAGCAAAAAAGTTAAACGTCTCTTTGCTATGGGGCCCACAAAAATCAACATTCCTTTACCCTAAAAATTAATATATCAGGTTCCTGGACAACTTAAATATTAAAATATTAAGAATAGCAAAATTGTCCATTTTGGTAGGTTTTTCTTTGAAATCATAATAAAAATACATAACAAAATTCACTATCTTTACCATTTTCAGTATATAGTCTAGTAGTATTAAGTATATTTACACTATTGTACAACAGACATCCAGAACTTTTTCATCTTGCAAAACTGAAACGCTATGCTCATTATCAACAAAAATTACCCATTTTAAAACTACTCCTTCCAGTTTATTTGTGCAGAGGACAAATTATTTCTCAGAATGCCTTAAAAAAAAGAAAATTGATGAGCCATGTAAGCACATCCCTCCGATATGTTCTCACTTGGGTCCACTCACATGACCGACTTCTGAGAAACTGCTTGTCACTGTAATTGAGCTCATTCAGTGTTCACTTTTTAATCACTATTTTTGTGATTAAAACACATAATTTTCTAGCATAATATAAAGGAATCAATGTGGAGTTATCCTCTATAGAGGTGTGGAAATGAGCACCATATCTTCTTTTTTGGGTGAAAGCATGCCCCAGTGTGTAGCATCACAGCATCATGTTTGATGAAATTCCCCTGATGTCTTGAGGATTTCATAGAAAAGCATCATCACAGAGACAGCAACTGGGACCAGCCCTTGCCGCTTCCTCCTTATTTACTGGGTTCTTTTCTTTCAGTACAAATACAAAGAAACTTATCGTAAGCAGTTGGGTCACCATATTGGTGCCCGGATGATACATGATGACCCCAAGATGATGTGGTCCCTTCACGTTGCCAAAATGCAGAGTGACCGTGAGTACAAGAAAGATTTTGAAAAATATAAGACCAGGTTCAGCAGCCCAGTGGACACGCTTGGTATCGTTTTGGCCAAGAAATGTCAGACTTTGGTCAGTGATGTGGACTATAAACATCCTCTGCATGAGTGGACCTGCCTGCCCGACCAGAGTGATGTTATCCATGCTCGGAAAGCCTATGACCTCCAGAGTGATGTGAGTACCCCCAATGCTGCTTCTGCATACTAGTGTTAACAATAATAATAATAACAACAGCAACAATAATACTAGTGCAATAATAATAATACAGTTAGCATGCCCTATTGAGAGTAAAATAAAATAAATAATTAGGATATATCTAATATATTATCTCTAGAACACCACATTACATACTTTATATTTTGTGATTTTGAAGATGAAAATAAAGGCAAGAGTTTTTTAAAAATCTCCCGTCATAAGAAAAAAAAAGTATAGGTATGTGTGGTGATAGATCTCAACTAGACTTACTGTGGTGATCATTTCGCAATATACACACATACTGAATCATGATATTGTACACCTGAAACTAGTATATGTCAATTATATCTCAATTAAAAATGCAAATCAAGAGCATGATTTGTAAAACTTAACATTACTATGTGTTGAAACTCACAACCAAAGTTGAATTTCACCTCTTTTCCCTTTAAAAAAAAAAAAAGGCAAGAGTTTTTGTGACTGCAACACTTACACTGCATTGGTCTAAGTATGTGGTCTTTTGGGGAGCTATTAGAACACATTTTCCAAAGCTAAAGAAACTCTGCTCTTGTGTAAAAGTCTTGTAATACCCTCAAGGGCAGGACTGTGTTTTTACTTTTCAAAAAAGATCTTTCATCATTCCTAGTACAATCCTCTGTGCCAAAAAATGCTTAGGAAAAAAATGTACTCAGGATTCAATAATGCTTGTTAATGAGTGATTGTGATGGCAGCTTTACCTGTTCATCAGTGCTTTTGTGTTTCTCTAGTATGATCCATTTTGTGACTGTGAATCTGAACAACTAATTAATAAAAGTGTTTCTTGTCGGTTGATTTGAAGAATTTGTATAAGTCAGACCTTGAATGGATGAAAGGCATTGGCTGGGTTCCAATTGGCTCCGTGGAAATAATTAAAGCCAAGAGGGCCGGAGAGATACTGAGTGATAACATCTACCGCCAGCGTCCAGACACACTGAAATTTACCAGCATAACTGACTCTCCGGAGCAGGTGCTGGCAAAGAACAATGCGATAAACATGAGTAAGGTGAGTCTTCACTCCTCACCATCAGGTATAGGAATTTACCATAGAATGAAGTAAAAATTCTGACATGTTACTACATTTTAAAGATTCCTATAGGATTTACAATACCTTTTTAAATGATTTTCCCATTATAACACCATAGTTACTTAGTAATACTTCAGAATAGTAAACTGATGTTAAAAATACCATGTGCTGTAATTATTTCACGATTATAGATATTAAATTCTGCAACCCAATTATACTTTTCAGAACTGTTCAAAAATTTTAATAAGAAACAGCAAAAACTGAGTCAATGAAATAGTAAGCTAAATACTCTTGGAAATAGTAATTTATCTACATGAAAGGTAGGAATTTATGCAACTTTAGTAATTTTATTTCTACTTTGTACAGAAGAGAGGTGACTGACACATAATCAAAAGAAAAACTCTGTGAACTCCAAAATAATTTTCCTCATTTTTTTTTCATAGCATTTATATACTGAAGCCTGGGACAATGACAAGAAAACAATCCATGTCATGCCTGATACACCAGAAATCATGCTAGCCAAACTCAACCGAATAAACTACAGTGATGTGAGTAAACTACTGATCATATCATGAAGAGAAAGGCAAAAATGAACTATTGTAATAATATCCTTAGTGAAATCTTTTGACTAATTTATTGTACATGCTCCAGAACAACATTGTCAATAAAAGAGATAGTTCTCCCTTGATTCAAGAGATAGTTTTCCCTTGATTCAATTTTGGTCTATGTGGTAGGTCCACAAAGTAGACTAGCCTTTTATGAAGATGACACCAGAGAATGAAATGCTTTTGGGGAAGTATCCCAATAGGGAATATACTCTTAAAGCCTTCCGCTACAGGTCAGTGTGCTTATCAAGTCATTATTTTATTCAACAACGATTTAGCAGGCAGTCACTAGCTTAAAACACAGTGAGTTACCGTACTGTGTATTCTTTTGCCGCTTCATTGTGTTCTGGTTACCATTTAATGCTATTTGCAAGCATTTTCCTAGCCATCTCTTTCAGGACCAACATGTTCATCAGAGTGAGGATTCTGAAACCCTAGTCTACACAGATCAATCAAGTTCTGTGATGATAATCTATGGTAAAATGGGAGAAAATAAGGACAACGCATTGAGTTGTTCACAAATCCAAATATATTCAATTTTAAAATACTGTGTTTATTCCTTCTCCTTCTTTGGCATAAAAATGGCCTTCCTTTTATATTAAGATCGTGACAATAAATAGCTGGGTTTTTGTTTTTGTTTTTGTTTTTTTTTACAGTTTTGCTTGCTTGGCAAAACAAAATTTTAGCAACCTGATGCTGATTTCCCCAAAAAACTTTTGAGATTTACTAATCAATAAAACATCAAAGTTTAAACCATGTGCCTTAAAATCCTTGAGCACCTATGAAAGTTTTCTGCAAACTCACACTAATACTTAATTTTGTGTAGTTTAAATGAGGACAGAGAAAGCTTAGTAATAAATAGCTAAAGTTTTTACGAAAGGAGTAATGATTGATCAATTCTTTTTTCTGCAGAAACTCTATAAACTTGCTTTGGAAGAGTCAAAGAAGGAAGGCTATGACTTGCGCGTGGATGCCATTCCAATCCAAGCAGCCAAGGCATCAAGAAATATTGCTAGTGATGTAAGTTGATGTTTTTTGAAGAGGCATTTCTTACTCAAAGATGTTAACAAATGGTAGCTTTTACAGCTTTTCTTGCCAGAAATTTAGCCTGCAAGTCTCAATTTCCTTTAACGATTCCCCCATGTACAAAGTGGCAAATGAAAACAAAGAAAACAAAAGATACTATATCCAGTATACCTGCTAATCTGTCAAAGATGGAGTTATGTTCTTTAAAAATAAGTATTTTATGAACACTAAAAATGGGCTCATATTTTTGAGCCTCAGAAGTTGAGCAGCTGATGACCCAGACGTTTGTAAAAACCGTTGTTGTTAAAGACATTGGTAGCACATGTAAATCAGCCAACATAAATGTGAACTCTTTCCTACTACTTCTATCCGTTTACTCTGGCATTAAGAGAAGATGTTAATTATGCATACATTTTAGAGTTTTGTTTAATCCTTTGTTGACCTTTAGTGAAGTTCTCCTACCAAGATGCCCATAACTGGACACAAGAAGAAGTTGAGAAGTAAGCAAAGCTTTTACTCAGCACCCACTTTCCTCTCCTCTCTAGTCCTTCCTGTGTCATGAGAAACATCTCCTGAGGGTGTCCAGTACCCTCATTCTGTACCAGGGCTCCTTAAGACCCAAATCCAGACTTTCCTTCTTCTGGAAGTGTCCCAGACCTTAGACATATGCTTCATTCCTTCCATTATAAAAACTTTTTCTGGCTGTTAACCTGGAGAAGCCCACACTGTGACCATCTCATGGTAAAATGGACCATAAAGTATTATTCTTGAATTTTAAAAGTAGATAGAGTGTTAACCCAAGTTATTACTCTCTCATGGTTGAAAGTTCAATGACATTGACAGGCAAATAAGGGAGGTATTTCCTGGTGAAACTTTCTAAATGTAGCCTGTATCCTTGATCATGGAATTCACTATAAATTCTGATTACAAGGGAAATATTCTAAAATAGTCATCATATCGAAACATTTTTAGAAAAAGCAGTCACATGTTTAAATTAAGTAGATGCTCTTTTATGTTTTATTTATTTATTTATTTTTTTAGATGCTCTTTTAAATTGTACAAGATGTTTTATCTTTACTTGTTAAGCAAATGTAAACTAGGCAGTATAGTTTAGTGGAAGGGGAAAATTTTAGGAATCAGAAGCTCTCCATTCTAGTCTCAGCCCTGCTACCTGCTTATGATGTGACCTTGAACAAATCACTTAACTCCTGGAGGCTTCAGGTTTCTATTTTATAAAATGGAGTTGATAATATTAAACTTTCTCCCTCACACTAGTGGTGGGGAAAATCAAAAGAAATAATGTGTCTATGAAACTATGAAATGTGATATAAATAAGATGTCCTTATCATTAGACTTATATCTCTATTCTTTATTCAGTACAAGTACAAGGAAGACTACCGTAAACAGCTTGGCCACCACATTGGGGCCCGAAATGTTAAGGATGACACCAAGATGATGTGGTCCATCCACATGGCCAAGATCCAGAGTGACCGGCAGTACAAGAAGGACTTTGAGAATTGGAAGACCAAGTTCAGTAGCCCAGTGGACATGCTGGGGGTGGTGCTGGCCAAGAAGTGCCAGATCCTTGTAAGCAACATAGACTACAAGAAACCCCTTCATGAATGGACCTGTCTGCCTGATCAGAATGACATCATTCAAGCTCGGAAGGCCTATGACCTTCAGAGTGATGTAAGTGGGTTTAATATTCTTTAGCAAGGTTTCAAGAAGGGGTTCTAACTTTTGTGCTGTGGAATCTTTTGCCAGTCTGGTGAAACCTATGGACAACTTCTCAGGACAGTGTCATGAGATGCATAAAATTACACACACACACACACACACACACACACACACACACACACACACACACACACACTGGTTTCAAAAGAAACCGATTACATTGAAATATGATTATCAAAATATTATACTAAGCAAGGGGAGGGACAAATTAGGAGTTTGGAACTAGCAGATACACACTACTATACATAAAATAGATAAATAGCAAGGACCTACTGTATAGCACAGGGAACTATATTCATATCTTGTAATAACCTATAATGGAAAAGAATCTGAAAAAGAATATATATATATATATATAACTGAATTATATATAACTGAATCACTGCTGTATACCTGAAACTAACACAATATTGTAAATCAACTATACTTCAATAAAAAATAATAAAAAAATAAATTAAAAATAAATAAATAAATAAAATTAGATTATCAGGAGAAAAAAATTAAACTAAATACGTGATGTAGTAATATAGATGCTTTTTTATTGAAGTGTAGTTGATGTACAATATTATGTCACTCGTGCACAATATAGTGATTCACAATTTTTAAAGGTTATATGCCATTTATAGTTATTATAAAATGTTGGCTTTATTCCCTGCATCGTACAATATACCCTTGTAACTAATTTTATACATAATCGTTTGTACCTCTTAATCCCCTCCCCCATCTTTCCCCTCCCCCCTTCCCTCTCCCCACGGTAACCACTAGTTTGTTCTCTATATCTGGGAGTCTGCTTCTTTTTTGTTATATTCACTAGTTTATTGTTTTTTTAGATTCCACATATAAGTAATATCATACAGTATTTGTCTTTCCCTGTCTGTCTTATTTCAGTTAGCATAATACCTCCAAGTCCATCCATATTGTTGCAAATGGCAAAATTTCATTCTTTTTTTATGGCTGAGTAGTATTCTGTTATGTATATATATAAACGTCTTCTTTATCCATTCATCTCTTGATGGACACTTAGGTTGCTTCTATATATCTTGGCAATTATAATAATACTGCTATGAATGTTGGGGTACATGTATCTTTTCGAATTTGTGTTTTTGTTTTTTTCGGATGTATACCCAGAAGTGGAATTACTGAGTCATATGGTAGTCCTATTTTTAGTTTTGTTTGTTTGTTTAATTTAATTTTATTTATTTTTTTATACAACAGGTTCTTATTAGTCATCCATTTTATACACATCAGTGTCTACATGTCAATCCCAATCGCCCAATTCATCACACCCCCACCCCCACCCCCCACCGCTTTCCCCCCTTGGTGTCCATACGTTTGTTCTCTACATCTGTGTCTCAATTTCTGCCCTGCAAACCAGTTCATCTGTACCATTTTTCTAGGTTCCACATATATGCGTTAATATACGATATTTGTTTTTCTCTTTCTAACTTACTTAACTCTGTATGACAGTCTCTAGATCCATCCACATCTCTACAAATGACCCAATTTCGTTCCTTTTTATGGCTGAGTAATATTCCATTGTATATATGTACCACATCTTCTTTATCCATTCGTCTGTCGATGGGCATTTAGGTTGCTTCCATGACCTGGCTATTGTAAATAGTGCTGCAATGAACATTGGGGTGCATGTGTCTTTTTTTTTTTTTTTTTTTTTTTGTTTATTTATTTATTTACGGCTGTGTTGGGTCTTCGTTTCTGTGCGAGGGCTTTCTCTAGTTGTGGCAAGTGGGGGCCACTCTTCATCGCGGTGCACGGGCCTCTCACTATCGCTGCCTCTCTTGTTGCGGAGCCCAGGCTCCAGACGTGCAGGCTCAGCAATTGTGGCTCACGGGCCCAGTCGCTCCATGGCATGTGGGATCCTCCCAGACCAGGGCTCGAACCCGTGTCCCCTGCATTGGCAGGCAGACTTTCAACCACTGCACCACCAGGGAGGCCCGCATGTGTCTTTTTGAATTATGGTTTTCTCTGGGTATATGCCCAGTAGTGAGATTGCTGGGTCATATGGTAGTTCTATTTTTAGTTTTTTAAGGAACCTCCATACCATTCTCCATAGTGGCTGTATCAATTTACATTCCCACCAACAGTGCAAGAGGGTTCCCTTTTCTCCACATCCTCTCCAGCATTTGTTGTTTGTAGATTTTCTGATGATGCCCATTCTAACTGGTGTGAAGTGGTACCTCATTGTAGTTTTGATTTGCATTTCTCTAATAATTAGTGATGTTGAGCAGCTTTTCATGTGCTTCTTGGCCATCTGTATGTCTTCTTTGGAGAAATGTCTATGTAGGTCTGCCCATTTTTGTATGGAGACACAAAAGACCCCGAATAGCCAAAGCAGTCTTGCGGGAAAAAAACGGAGCTGGAGGAATCAGACTCCCTGACTTCAGACTATACTATAAAGCTACAGTAATCAAGACAATATGGTACTGGCACAAAAACAGAAACATAGATCAATGGAACAAGATAGAAAGCCCAGAGATAAACCCACGCACCTATGATCAACTAATCTATGACAAAGGAGGCAAAGATAGACAATGAAGAAAAGACAGTCTCTTCAATAAGTGGTGCTGGGAAAACTGGACAGCTACATGTAAAAGAATGAAATTAGAACACTCCCTAACACCATACACAAAAATAAACTCAAAATGGATTCGAGACCTAAATGTAAGACCAGACACTATAAAACTCTTAGCGGGAAACATAGGAAGAACACTCTTTGACATAAATCACAGCAAGATCTTTTTTGATCCACCTCCTAGAGTAATGGAAATAAAAACAAAAATAAACAAATGGGACCTAATGAAACTTCAAAGGTTTTGCACAGCAAAGGAAACCATAAACAAGACGAGAAGACAACCCTCAGAATGGGAGAAAATATTTGCAAATGAATCAACAGACAAAGGATTAATCTCCAAAATATATAAACAGTTCATGCAGCTCAATATTAAAACAAAACCAACCCAATCTATTTTTAGTTTTTTGAGAAACCTTCATACTGTTTTCCACAGTGGCTGCACCAGTTTACATTCCCACTGACAGTGTAGTAATATATATGCTTTTTATTAACACATTAAATAAAAAGATCTAGCAGTGGGTGTAAAACTAGCTTAATTTCCAAGAACTGATGAACATAAATATGCAAGATGTCTACAACAACTATAACAGAATATGAAAATATTTATGACTTCTACTGCTGATAAAATTCCATGTAGTGTTAATACTACCATCATCTGTTGCCTATAGTTATAGCTAAAAGAAATGCTATGTTTCAGTTAGAGGTGAAAATAAAGATTTTTTTCTATCTAAGTTCATTGATGCCAGGTTAAGAAATCCTGATTTAATGCAACCTGATTTTCCAAATGAATTTATTGCATTATCATTTTTCTGACTGCTTAACTTATAGGAAATATCTATTATAGCTTGTGGAAGGAAATATAAGAATGAGTTGTATATATCAAGACAATTTTTCTAAGAAGCTGAAAACAGTATCTCCCTAGAAATATGTTAAGTATTTTTGTTGTCAGCCAGTAGATTGTCCTTGGGACTCAAATACTACCTTACTGGTATAGTAGCTCCTTGTTTCTTTGATCAGCTCTGACAAGTAGTCACTTTTGGAAGAATGATAAAAGTGGTGGCATTGTAAAAAAGAGTTTCCCAAAAAGCCATAAAAACAAAAAGAATTGTTACTCTTACTTATGAGAAAAACTCTCCTTCAGCCAATTTATTTAAGTTCAAAGAAGAAACATGAAAGCAGGATAAAATATCTTTTTTTTTTTTACTTGAACTACAACACAAGAAGAGGGACTGAGGATAAAATAAGTAAGAGTAAAAATATATATACTCTTTGGCTTAGAAACATGAGTATAGAATCATCTGAAAAAAGATCCCTTTTTGTTGTCCCGAGAAAACACATGGATTCAGCGTGTGGAAGTGTTCATCCTTTCTTTATGTTATGCAATGGCTGTGAAGGCCCCTGCCCAATGAGATAGGAACAAACTATACTCTAACAGAGAATTATTCCCATACAAAGAGGTATAGGCAATCAAATCAGAGAATAAACACTTTGTATCAGGAGGCAGGCAGGAATTTCCTTAAAATGGTTTTTCATTGATGAAATCACATATTATTAGAGATTTCATAGGTCTTTAAAACAGCAAACATTGACTACCTTCAGGGACAAAGTGCTGGACTAGCCATTCTACACCAAAGTAAGGCAGTCCTGTGTCTTCCCTGAAATTTACACAAGATGCAGAATTATACACCATCTGTATACACCATGCTAAATCAAGATTAGACATCAGGCTGTGGAGGTAATTTCTACACATATTTGACATTGTTTCATTTTCAGGCTATTTACAAGGCTGATCGTGAGTGGCTGAGAGGCATTGGGTGGGTGCCCATTGGCTCTGTGGAGGTCGAGAATGTGAAGAGAGCGGGAGAAATCCTGAGTGACAGGAAGTACCGCCAGCCCGCAGACCAGCTCAAGTTCACATCCATTACAGACACCCCAGATATTGTTCTGGCAAAGAATAATGCCCTGACCATGAGCAAGGTGAGTCTCCAGCTTTTGCCAGTTGCCTGTGTCATACCTTCCACAGACTGGGCTTATAAAGTGAGAAATGTCTTGGAGGATTTCCAGAGAAAGGAGAGGTGATGGGCTTAATTCTCATGTAGGCCTTCAACAGAGCATGTGCTTGAATCCTAGTTGGACCTGCATGCTTCTCTCAACCCTGTGTCCCCTCATTCTCTGTGTGGGTGAGGAAGTACAGCCTAGGACAGTTTCTCTGGAGTAAGGCATACACTCCGCTGAGCAGTGACCTAGAGACATCCACAAATGCACTACTTTTCTCTGCACATTCTCTTTGGCAGAGCAGACTCAAGGCATCAGCATCTCTTTATCCATCCTGTAAAAAAATATGCAGTCATTTTGCATTTTGTTCAGAAGTCTTGGAAATACAGTGTGCATAGCAGTGCCAGTGCACAGCTCAAATTAATTGCTTCCAAAACCATAGGTTGTAGAAATCCCACTTTGGAAAGTGAGATGTGACTGCTGCTTTCATTTTTATTGTACAAGATCGATGATCGCTTTTTTCCTCCCGAGTGGTGGCAATCTTTGATACTCGGCTAATTTCTTTATCCAATAGGTAGGCCCTTAATATGCACAGCTGAGATTGAATTGAACTTTTCTGAATTCTCCCACACCTGCCTGAATGTCTTCCCGATATCTGGATAGTGAGAATGAGGGCTCAGTGCAGAATATGAAATTGGCTCTCAGATAGCAAACTCCAACGTTTGGGGTATTAAAACTCCAGAAACTCTATTCTATACCACACTCATCAACAGCAGTCACAGTGATAATAACAATAGGAAACATAAAATTTGTTGAGTGCCTACTATGACTCAAGCACTTTACATATGTTACAGTTAATCTCGAAAAAATACTCAATAAAGTAATACACCAATTTCACCTCAACTTAAAAAAAAAAAAAGAGATAAGTATAAAGTTAAGAAAAATACTTAATGAAAAAGATATGATTATCCCCCTCCAAAAAATGAAGCATGTGAGGCTTTATGTACCTTTCTCAAGATCACACAGCTTGGACATAGGGGAGTTGGGTTTGACCTTGGGATTGATTCTGAAGTCTAGGGATTTCTACTATAACATAGTTCTATAGCCAAGCTCCATCCTTGAAGGTTCTGTGAGTAAGCTTGAGAGTCACTGGATGAAAAGAATCAATAATTGAGATCATGATGTTGCTTTACATTGGCTATGAAACGATCATATGTCTGTTTAAATATTGCCATGATTTACTCTCCCCATACCCTTTTGCTTCCCTCACCTCCACATAAGTTTTCAAAGGCTATTTTACAGTTAAATGAGTTAAATTTTATAATAACTGCAATGTATTGGCTTTAACAAAGGGTTTTACCTCACCTCCCCCTTAGCATTTATATACAGAAGCCTGGGATACTGACAAAACCTCCATCCACGTGATGCCGGACACCCCAGAAATCATGCTGGCCAAGAGCAATTCTGCCAATATCAGCCAAGTAAGAGATTTCCTGATTGTTAAGTCAGCCTTTAGTCTAGGAGTAATTAAAATACTTTTTCCATCTTACCACCTTCCTTACTGGAAGTGGCCTATTAACTTTCTATAACTCTTTTCTTTTTCTGTTGTGTATTCTCCTCCACCTAGAAACTTTACACCAAGGGATGGGATGAATCAAAGATGAAGGACTATGATCTGAGAGCTGATGCTATTCTCATCAAGAGTGCCAAGGCCTCGAGGGACATTGCCAGTGACGTAAGTGCTCTCTGTCTAACCCCCTCGGTCTCACCTTGCTGAACAACCACAGTGCAGCTGGTGGGCCACACTTTGTAACTGCTTCCTCATATACCCCTCCAGTCACGCTTCTTACCTTCCAAGACCTTTCCCTTTGTTGTCTCGGAGAAGAAAAACACATTTTGAAATTGTAGTTAGAGTTGTTGCAGAAAAAGTTTTCAGCAGTGAAGATATATGATTACACTACTGTTACGTTTATGACAGCATAAAACATTAGTTTAAAATTGTTCAGAGATGTCAAAATTATTCAAAATATGAAAGTCTTGTCCGTTTGCTTGTGGGTTTTCATGTTGTCTAATTGTCAGCATGCATATGGTTTTAAAACTGGGCTTTTAAACATATATTCCTTATGTTTTAGTACAAATACAAAGAAGCATATGAGAAACAGAAAGGCCACCACATTGGAGCCCGGAACGTTGAAGATGACCCCAAGATTATGTGTGCCATACGTGCAGGGAAGATTCAAAGTGAAAGAGAGTATAAGAAGGATTTCCAGAAGTGGAAGACCAAGTTCAGTAGCCCAGTGGACATGTTAGGCATCTTGCTAGCCAAGAAATGTCAGATTCTGGTCAGTGACGTTGATTATCGAAATTACCTGCATCACTGGACGTGCTTACCTGATCAAAACGACATTATCCAAGCAAGGAAGGCCTATGAACTACAGAGTGATGTACGTAACGTGAACTTTGGGAAAGGAGGAGTGGGAGGACATAGATTTGTTAATTGTACAGACAGTGCCTCTGTGAACAGACTCATGGGTTGCTCACTGCACAACCTCAGGGGGAGCCATTCACATTCTTAAAACAAAACCCATATTTAGGAGTTATGTTATGGGAATCAAAGAACATAGATGAAGAACCCTACTTAGGTCATGTCCTCCCTGGCCTAGATTCCAGACTATTTTCTTCATGTCCTTTGTACTGTCTGGCAATGAAAATATATTTCAAACAAACATAAATTATCTGAACATTTAAAAAATAACTGCCACTATTGTACTATATCCAAAACGCTAAACAGAGTTTCACCCTATTACAGGATGAAAATGAAATGAGATATGACAAAATATCTTTAAATTTTTTTTCAGTTATATAATTTCTTTGAAATATCAAATAATTACCATGAAATTTAGCATTATTACCATTTTATCCTTATTCATGGCTAGCATAAAAAATTATGCTTTTACAAATTACTCTGTCATGGATATTGAAACCCCTGATTCATGTAAAATCTCAGGTCGTACTTTTTTGGAACCACTATCTTCTGTGCTTATCAACCCCTCAACCCCGTGAACTTACTTTCCAATTAAGGGATGCTATGTCTAGCACTTGGAACAATATTTCTGTCTAATGTCTCTGTAGAATGTGTACAAAGCAGACCTGGAGTGGCTGCGTGGCATTGGCTGGATGCCAGAAGGCTCAGTAGAAATGACCAGGGTGAAGGGTGCTCAACACCTGCTGAATGAAAGACTCTACAGGACACGCCCAGAAGCCTTGAAATTCACTTCCATTGTCGACACGCCAGCGGTTGTCCTGGCAAAAGCCAATTCTCTGCAAATGAGTGAGGTAAGAACCATCCTACCGCCAGGCTCTCCTTTAGCAGGACTCTCTTCTCAGAAGATGCCACCCAAACGGAGCATCTGTGGATGAAACAGAGAAAGTAGATTGTTTCTCTTCAAAGACTTAAAGTGCTTGGAGCAACTCTAAGAATCTCTTAGTTTAGTTCAGTGAAGGCACATGCTAAGTAGAACTCTGACAAATGCCAACGCGCCTTTCCCCTACCTCACACACAGACTTGGAAGCACTAAAATGAAAAATGTCACTCCATTACAACTCAGGAAAGCAAATACTTATTACAAAACCTGTGGCATAATGCTACAGGTTAAATGGTAGAACACTGTATTAGTCAGGGTTCTCCAGAGAAACAGAGCTAATAAGAGGTATATGAGAGAGAGATTTATTTCATGGAATTGACTCACATGATTGTAGAGGCTGGCAAGTCCAAAGTTTGCAGGGTAGGCCAGCAGCCTCAAGACCCAGGCAGGAGTTGCAGTTCAAGCCCAAGGTAGTCTGCTGGCAGAATTACTCTTGCTCAGGGAAGGTCAGTCTTTTTTCTCTTAAGGCCTTCATCTGACTGAACAAGCCCCCCACATCACAGAGGGTTATCTGCTTTACCCAAAGTCCACTGGTATAAATGTTAATCTGATCTAAAAAATACCTTCACAGAAACATGTAGAATAATGTTTGACCAAATACCTGGGTACCCTGGCCTAGCCAAGCTGACACAAAAAACTAACCATTGCAAACATATAACAAAACATTTTCCCATATTAAATAGTTGCTAAGGCTTAATGTTCAGATATCCATCTCTATTGCTGTATTAAAATAATATTTTCCTTCTCTCCACAGAAACTATATCAAGAAGCCTGGAATAAAGATAAAAGCAACATAAGCATTCCTTCTGACATGCCAGTCATATTGCAGGCCCAAATCAATGCCATGCAAATCAGCAATGTAAGAGGCATAAATATGAAGTGTAAATGTCTTTATGGGACAATATCTGTCAGCTTATGGGGTGTGTTATAATGGACAAATTACCTGCCTTAGAAATGTTTACAGCTTTGGGTGCTAGACACTTCCTCTTTGGCTACCATTCCCAATGCAGTACGAATGGAAATTCTCTTTCAAACATTAGTTTAGATACATATCTGGGTCCCTGCATTGCAAGAGGTGGGATACCTGAATCTCATTGGTGTCCTTCTTTCAACCTTGAAATCATTGTCCTATATTCAATGTCCACAGCTCAGTTTCATTGTATATTAATTGAGAGTAATGAAATCCCTAGTAAAGTGCCTCTTACACAAGTAAGTATAAGAGATAACAGTCTCTGTTGTCTTTATAGGTTCTTGGTTGATCCAGAACTTTCTTGTTTGATATTTCAAGGCCATAAGAAAAGTCAAACTTTTAATTATATGCGAAGTGTAGGATAGGTATGATATCTATGTCACATCCCTTTAGCAGAGACCTTTGAAAAGTCAAAGGCCAACATTGGGAAAAAATCTTTATCAAGTCTTATATGGTAACTTGATGAAGGTCCTCTAGGTTCACAGTTGATTCTTAGTTCCCATTACTGTATAGTGGGATATTTTCACATTGTACTATATTGTGGTGAATGCAAATAATTCAAATATTAGTAGATTTAGATGTTTAGCTTTAAAATTGTAGTCACAAGTACCCTGCACTCCACAAAGTAAATAGGCAATAACCAAAAAAGGACTCAGAAGTGACTGTTTTTTCTTACGCTGCCTTCATTTACATTGTGCTTTGTGATTCATGTCATGACTACTTTGAATATGTCTACTGATTTTCCATTCTTGTAAGCAAACCTGTGTTTTCCCTCAATAGAAACTCTACCAGAAAGACTGGGATGAGGCCAAGCAGAAAGGCTATGACTTGAGAGCAGATGCCATTGAAATCAAGCATGCCAAAGCCTCCAGAGAAATTGCCAGTGAGGTACAGCTCCTTCTATTTCCTTGTGGATTGTCTTCTCTATACAACAAATAGGGAGAATATTTTTCAAGAATTTTGATTTGGTTTGATTTTTTTTTAATTCTATGCAAACAATTGCATTTTGCCTAGTGCTAAAGACTTTATTTTAAAATATTAAAATGGGATGAAAAACACTGAGGTAAGCATAGGTGAAGTATATGTGTAAATAACTTCTAAGCTGTTTCTAAGTAGAAGTAAAATATCATGAAGATCTATACCAAATTCTTGGGAAAAATTCAGGAACCAATACAATGTGATTTTATCCCCCAAATCTTTAGGACATTCTCCATAAATGTAAATCACAGATGAAAGTTTTATACAAGACTTAAGACCGAGATCACATTTTATATACAAGATTTTATGCTGGAGGCATATGTATACTCCTCTGAGTAACCCTTTGAAGTTCATTTAACAGTAGTTTTAAAACTTACCAGCAGTCAAAATAGTTATTCTACCAAGGCCCCCCAGCTCCAAATCTTTAAGCTACCTTTATTCCTTTTCTTCAAATTCTTCTCTAGTTTTTATCTTAGTATCCAGCTGTCTCTTCCTTCTTATTTCTCATTTTTATCTCTAAAAAGGCATAGCCAATCCATAGTATCTGCCTTATTCCCAGCTGTCTCTCTCTCCCTTTTGTCCAAACTTTCCTATGTTATCCAAATATAGGAAAGAAACAGAAATGATCTTACTCTTGTCCTAAGACACTGAGAACAAGTGTGGAATAGATGGAAACTCTTATCCACAGGCCTTTTGTTGTCATCTTCTGATTCAAACCAACAACCTTGTCTTCCATTCCTGAAACATGCTCCTTTCTTGTCTGTCTCCAAAACCACACATATGACTTTTTCCTACCTGAAGTACCTTCAGTACCCTTGGGGACCATCTAACCTAATTTCCACTTGCCAGGCAACCTCAGGGACAATGATTATCCCCACTGTGCCTTACTTTTCCCATTTGAAATATGTGATAATACTAATATCCACATCATAGAGATGTTCTGAGGATTAAATGAGGTTATAATTGCCATGATTCAACTATTTTTAACCAAAAAATTCAGCAGTTGCATATGAATCAACCTAATACATTTGAAGCACTCATAATAGTGTCTGACATATAGTGATTGCTAGTAAATGTTAGTTATTATTTTTTTATTACTCTTGTTCACCATACTATTTCCCTCCTGATTTGTTCGTGTCCTCTGTGAAACTATCTAAAATAGCCCTAATTTCTTTAAAGTGAACTAAAATATGTAGTAACTACCAATTTGAGCCAATTTACATTAAGGCTAAAAAAATATTCCAAAACCATTTAATGAAAAGTCATCTTCATACATTATGTCCATATGTCTTTTTATCTTATTTTTTACAACTTTAGTACAAATACAAGGAAGGTTACCGTAAGCAACTGGGCCACTACGTGGGTTTCCGCAGCCTACAAGATGACCCCAAATTGGTATGGTCTATGCATGCTGCCAAAATCCAGAGTGACAGAGAATACAAGAAAGCTTATGAGAAGTCTAAAGAAATCCACACTACACCGTTGGACATGATGTCCATTGTTCAGGCCAAGAAATGCCAGGTTCTGGTTAGCGACATTGATTATCGCAATTATCTGCACCAGTGGACGTGTCTGCCAGACCAGAATGATATGATCCAGGCGAAGAAAGCCTACGAACTGCAGAGCGATGTGCGTATCCTGTCTCCAGACTCTTGGGGAGATGTGTGTCTATGTGTTTAATCACAGAGTATTCCTTAAGGATGTAATTTAAACAGTAATCTTAATAGAATCTAACATATTCCGTATTTTTCTGTAGAGTTTTTCTGAATATTTTCTATCTTATGGAGGATTCCTTCTTATAAGGCCTTATTCATCAGATGAAAATCACTCTCTTATTCTATGTAACTAAGTAGAAAATTTCAATCCCAGTTGTCCTGATCCATTACATTTGCATGATCAGGTATCTAAATGTCAGAAACAGATGTAAGCATAAAAAAATGTTGGATTTCAAGTTTATCTGACACATATAGGAAAAATCTGTATATATATATATATATATATATATTTAAATAAAATGTTTAGAGAGAGAGAAAGAGGAGAGGTGTACATAGATATAAGTATGTATTTTGCTTTTCATTATACATGCTTCTAAGAAACTTTTTCTCCCAAATTCCTACAGAAGTTATCCCCAGTGTCACATAAAAGGCAGATTTCAAGTAGTGAGCACAGAAGCTCAACCTTGCATAAAAACAAAATTATGTGCCATTGCTGTCTGTCATTCCACAAGTGCTAGTTGTTAGCCCTGCTTCAGTTCCTGTAGGATACTCTGAACTTCTGCCAGAGATGTTAACACTCAAATATTAACATCTAATGTTGATTCTTGAGTTTCATGGGACTGGCCACCCAGCTGGTTTAAGTAGAGGTAGTGTGTGGTTTGCTGGCATCGTGCTCTAGTAGGCAAATTGACTCCTTTGTACTCTGTGGTCCTCTCCTTCTTGTAGAACGTGTACAAATCCGACCTGGAATGGCTGAAGGGTATTGGATGGTTGCCAGAGGGTTCCGTGGAAGTGATGAGAGTAAAGAATGCCCAGAATCTCCTGAATGAAAGGTTGTATCGCACAAGGCCTGAGGCCCTCAAATTCACCAGCATTGTTGATACCCCTGAAGTTATTCTGGCAAAGATCAATGCTGTACAGATCAGTGAGGTAAGTCAATTGATGCTCTGTTCAGAAACATTGAAGAAGTCGCAATAAAAATTATAATTGTGAACTTTAAACTGTTAACACCAGGATTAGAATCTTGAACATTCATGTATCCAGATAGAATTTCATATAGCCCATCAATTAACAGCATCCACATTTCATTTGTTTAGATAATTCTTTGGTCAATATAAGTGTGGTAGGCATCTTCATGTTCCATATTCTCTGAAGTACACCTTGAACACATTTTGTAGACCTTGCCTGTAATACAGGTCCACCAGTTAATACAATGATCACAATGATCACCTTTTTACTGCTATTCAATGGTGAAATAAGTTGAAAGGTCCAGGGGCAGCCCCGATATTAGACATTATGACAGTTATTTAGGCCAAGAAAGCCAGGACTTGATTTGCAATGTGGATTATCATAGTCACCTGCAATGAGAGCTTACCTGCCAGATAATTACATGTGAATAAATAGAAGAGGATCTATTTACTATCATGCTTCTGACTCGTTTACATTTATATTATAGCACACATGAATGTATTCTTCTTGCTGAAGTCACTTTTGGCACCTTCTAAATAAAAACACAGATGAAAAAAAAATGTGATCTCCATTTACATCTGAACACATCCAAAGAAAACCTCTAATTGTACCTATAATTTTATTCATGTGGTAATTGGCTTATTTACTCATCACAGATCCTTTGTTTTTCATTTTTACCAGCCATTGTATCGTGACGCCTGGGACAAAGAGAAGGCAAATGTGAATGTACCAGCTGACACTCCATTGATGCTGCAGTCCAAGATCAACACCATGCAGATCAGCAATGTAAGGCCCTGCACATCCACTTGCTTCACACAGTGTTCTCTGCCTCACCAAACCTCTCGTCAAAATGCTCCAGAGAGCATTTAGCAAAAGGCATTTCCCTAATATTCCTTTTACTTCTAGTCTTTAATGATAAGTGTCGTTTGTGTGTGCTCGCACACCTACGTATGTGTTTATAATATAGAGACGTGTGTCCTTATCTTTGTTGGAAGGAAAAATGCCGTGGTTTATGCCAAACACACGACATCAAAACGTATATATGCATGTATAGTAATACTTAGTTCTCTTTTTAGTGGCCTATCATTGATTTTTCCCTTTAAAAGCCAAACAATATGTATAATTTTTCTCATTTTCACATGATTTACTATCTTAAATTCGCTTCTTTAAAAAAAAGTTACCAGAAGAGAACTTTACTACATGTCATTAAAAATGTGCTGGAGCTTAAGTTCAGTATGAAACCAGTCTATTTTATAAGTCTTAAGGGGAGATTAATTTTTCAGTGTAACTGTTAACATATTCTTGAACACATCAGTAATGCGGACTCAGTAGCTCCCTCTTCATATTGACTGTGGCACTGCAATCTCCGTTTGCAGAAACAGTATCAGCAAGCTTGGGAAGATGTCAAGATGATCGGCTATGACCTGAGAGCAGATGCCATCGGGATCCGGCATGCCAAGGCTTCCAGGGATATTGCCAGTGATGTGAGAGCTCCTCCTTGCCCGACCTTAACAAACACTAATTCATAGACACTCAGAGAGTTAATACTGTACTAATCTTTAATTCCCCAGGAATTATATCTAAGTAGAATGAAGGGCATTGTTACTAGTGTCTTGCTTTAAAATCCCCAATTCAAGAACAACTTTGACAACAATTTGATGACCCACTTAACTTCTCTGCTTGATTCTGCTCTTCGTATGTTTAAGCACAGATTTTTCTTTTCTTTTCTTTTCAATATCTTCTCAATATCCGTTAATGCATAAACACTTACAGAGATCCAGTGGGTACAAAGAATTCTACTGTCTGTTGAAGTGCAACATGCATAGGTGGTTCCTGTGATAATTTTATGCAGTACATGGACAAACATTTTTTAAATAGTTACGTTGGTTTTAATGTGTGCTAGAAAAATACTGATTTTTTTTCCCATTTAAATAGGACTATAAATTTTAAAATAAAAATATTAAATAAGTTTAAACTTTAAAATATATTTATTTAAACAGAGAATCAAGTTGACAAAGTAAAGTATGAAGTACAGGTGGTGCTTTGTGGCAAAACATGTGAGAATGGCAAACAGTGACTGAAGTCTGGGAAACAGTGGGCAACCCTATATTGGAATCCAGAAGCACAGAATCCAGAAGCACAATTCTTGCCTTTGAGGTGTTCACAATGTTTTCATGCTTACAGAAGACAAACCAATGTATCAAAAAGTATAAAACTTATAGTATGAATTCAAAGAAAAACAGTGCCCCAAAAAGGGTAATGTAAGGGAGATGGAGTTATTTGAGCAGGCTGTCTAGAAAAAGTGAGTTTGGAGAAACAATTCTTCTTTCTTCTGTTCACATCCACCAGTATCTATACAAAACTGCTTACGAGAAACAGAAGGGTCATTACGTTGGGTGTCGCAATGCCAAGGAAGATCCTAAACTGGTCTGGGCAGCACATGTGTTGAAGATGCAGAATGACAGGCTGTACAAAAAGGCCTACAATGACCACAAGGCCAAGATCACCATCCCGACAGACATGGTGTCCATCAATGCTGCCAAAGAAGGCCAGGCATTAGCAAGCGATGTGGACTATCGCCACTACCTACACCAGTGGTCTTGCTTTCCTGACCAGAATGATGTGATCCAAGCCAGGAAAGCCTATGACCTGCAGAGTGATGTAAGTTGTTGCTTGTGGTGCCCGAGGGGTGAGCTATTGCCCAGGAAGACAGCCTTCCACAGCTTTGCCCGTTCACTCCTGCCAGTGCTCAGGAAAACGCAATTCTCCCTGCCTAAGCACTTACTTCCCTGTAGTACTTTACCAAGTTAATTAATCACAAGCCTTAGTGCCGGGCTTATTCAGAAAGTTTTCATCTTCATTGCTAGTGGTGCTACCAGAATTTTTCTATAGATTTGTTAATGTGTGTACTGTTTGTAGTTTATTAAACATAAGCATCTTCATGGTTCTTCAATTGAATGACAGGGGCTGTCTTCCTTGAAATTAATTTGAAAGGTTAGCAGCATGCTCCAAACTCACTAGTTTCCCTTAACTTGGTATTCTTCACAACATTGTTTTATTAATTTACCTAAAGTATTTTTAGATTTACTTATCTTTTTGCCGATTTAATCTTTTGAAAATGATGAATTCCATCAGGATGTTTGTTTATTGTACAGAATTAATACCTTCTTTTAATTATCTAAACTTGGTTGCCTTAAGCTTCAAGAGATGCTTTCTCATAATGAATGAGTTTGTTATAGAAAAGTATATCCATCATTTGAAATGAATTGCCAACTGGTGGATTTAGTCCCATTTCTAGATAAATGCAGTCTCTTCATTATCCTGAACCACATTAGTATATTAAGGAATGCATATCAATCAAGTTCTTAAAGAATGAGGAAGGGAAGCTTCAAAATCTGTATGTAATCCTCTTCAAGAATCCCTTCTTCCAAATTTTGGGTATCCACAATTCTTTACACACTAAAACATATAACATTCTTTATTAAGGTAGAAATTTCCCTACATTTTCACTCCTCTTCAACTCCCTATTTTAGTTTGATATTTGTATCCTATTAAACAGTTATTAAAATACCATTTCTGAAGAACACAGTTTTTTTTTATGAAATTAATAATTGGTGTTTCACATAGAGCAATTCTATCTGGTTAACCACTTAACATATACCTGACAAAACAGGTTTAGATAGCCAAGAAAATGCAAATTCCAATTCAAAGGGAAGTGCTATATTCGAAAAAGAAAACTCAGTTGAGATCAAAATTGTGGAAGTAGGGATTACATTCTTAATTATCCCTTTAAAAGTAATTATTAAACACACCATGTGCCAGGTCTTGTGCTAAGCACTAAAGGTACAATGGGGAATAAAGAAGAACAAGACAAACTTCCTGACTTTAGGGAGTTCACACTGATAAAAAGGAACAGATGTTAACTAGAGAATATCCATAAAAATGGGATGGCTGAGAAAGAATGATCATGGCACTATGAAAAATGAGGTGGGGAAAGCTTCTCTGGGAAAGCACTGATTTAGGGGTAAGAAGGGAGAGTATGAGTTTGTTCCATGAGGAGGACACAGGGTGCATTCCTGCAGAATGACCAGTGTATGCAAAAGGAGTGGTATGCAAACCACAAACTGAAAGGCCAATGTGGTCAGAACACATGGGTAAAAGGGAAGCACATATAAGATGAGGCTGGAAGAATAGGTAGGGACTGATGCTAGACCATCATCACCTTCTAATCTATGTTAAGATTTTGATCTTTATCCTGAGACCAGGGAGAAACCATAGGTTGGGGGGATGTTGTGACATCAGATCTGAATGGTGAATTTTGTAAAGATTATTCTGGCCGTTGTGTGGAGAACTTGCTGGAGAGCCTATTATTATTGATTTAAAAGTCCACCTTGGCTAGTGTGATGATTACCAAAATATTCAAAAATCTTCCACACATCCCCTAAGCAAAGCACTCCTTCTGCATCCTTCTGCTTTCTAGACTACGCATAGGCACCCCAACACAGAGCCCCCTGCCACGGAAAACAAAGTAGGACAAAACACTGCTATGCATATGAGGAATTATTTTTGTCAGGCCTGTGCTCGGCTTTATCATTGTTTGTGGAAGAGAAAATGCAACATGAAAAACTGCTTCCTTACTTTACCACAATTTAAAAAAAAAAAAAACCCTGCCTCTCCTAACTTTGTTTTCTTTCCCAGGCCATCTATAAGGCTGACTTGGAGTGGCTGCGTGGCATCGGCTGGGTGCCCATAGGGTCTCCCGAAGTACTGAGAGTGAAAAATGCCCAACATATCCTACAAGACAGTGTCTATCGGACACCCGTAGTGAAACTCAAGTACACAAGTATCGTTGACACACCTGAAGTTGTCCTTGCTAAATCAAATGCTGAAAATATTAGTATTGTAAGTCACATTTTTCTTCTATATTAAAATTAAGTTCATGTTATAGAAAATGATAAATAATTAACCTGGTAATCTATTTGTAAGATAATAATATTAATGATAGCAAAGATTTTAATAAGTAATATTGACACGGTTGTTTTGTTATTGCTTACTAATTTTAAACCAAAACTCAAAGTATGAATAAAAGGTATTAATACAGATTTCATATCAAATTTGAGTAACTTATGTGAAAAGATTCTGGAAATTTTTACCTTAGTATGAAAAGATTTTGGATCAGAAAAATCGAAAGTTGTGCACTGCAACTAGCAAAATTACAAACTGTGAAGTAATTTTGTTATCGTTGGTTCTTTCCATAGCCAAAGTACAGAGAAGCTTGGGACATGGATAAAACTTCAATCCACATAATGCCAGATACTCCAGAAATTAATCGCGCTAGAGCCAACGCTCTTAATGTGAGCAATGTAAGTACTGCAACAGACTCCCTTTTTGTTTGGAAAGTCACCCAATTGGTATGAAGATATCACTAGGGAACTCTTCATAGCCAAGGAAGAGAAGATTGAGTGGGTAAGGAGGCCCTTGACCAGGAGTGAGGAGAGGGGCAGACCCCTGGCTCTCAGTCACTGGGCAAGGCCAGTTATGGTGAAGCAATGTCAACATGACAGAAGAGAGAAGGGAACAAGGAGAAGAAAGATAATGAAAGAGGAATGAAGAGACACACAAAGAAGAAAGGGGAATTAACAGCAGATTCAGACGAACACAAAATAATTATGAGAATTCTTTTCACAACTTTATACAAATTAATTTTAAAACCCAGATCTATAGGGGATTTTTAAGGAAGTTATAAATTACTAAAATTGAGCCCAGAAAAAGAATAAAAACATATTGCAAGAAATTAATAGGTTATTAAAGACTCTCCTTCCTCCTCTCTGATATCAGGGTCACCCAGAATGATTTCATAGGGGAATTTTTTCCAAACCTCAAAAAATAAACAAACTGACAGAGAGCCTAATGAAAGAAGGAAAGCCATCACCATTATCAAAACTTGTCAAAGAGAGTTCCACTAATGAAAACTGTAGACCAATAATAATGGGGAAAATCTTAAATGAAATATTAACAAATCAAATTCAGTAACACATGAATATGATATGATACAAACAACTAGGGTTCATTCAGGAATGCCAAGAGTGTTCTGTATTCAGAAACCTAATAATGTGATAGAACAAAAGAGAAAAATCGTATGCTCATTTTATTAGATTTAAGAAGACATGTGGCGGGGAGGAGGAAGGGTAAGCTAGGACCAAGTGAGAAAGTGGCATGGACTAATGTACACTACCAAATGTAAAATAGATAGCTAGTGGGAAGCAGCCGCATAGCACAGGGAGATCAGCTCGGTGCTTTGTGACCACCTAGAGGAGTGGGATAGGGAGGATGGGAAAGAGACACAAGAGGAAGGGGATATGGGGATATATGTATACATATAGCTGATTCACTTTGTTATACAGCAGAAACTAACACATGATTGTAAAGCAATTATACTCCAATAAAGATGTTTAAAAAAAAAAAAAAAGATGTGTGGGACTTCCCTGGTGGCACGTGGTTAAGAATCCACCTGCCAATGCAGGGGACACGGGTTCGAGCCCTGGTCCGGGAAGATCCCACATGCCGCGGAGCAATTATGCCCGTGTGCCACAACTACTGAGCCTGCGCTCTAGAGCCCGTGAGCCGCAACTACTGAAGCCCACGCGCCTAGAGCCCATGCTCTGCAGCAAGAGAAGCCACTGCAATGAGAAGCCCACGCACCACAACAAAGAGTAGCCCCCGCTCACCACAACTAGAGAAAGCCCCCGTACAGCAACGAAGACCCAACGCAGCCATAAATAAATAAATAAATAAATAAATAAATAAATACTGATGAATAAAAAAAAAATTTTTTTAAAGACGTGTGACCAAATCCAATATCCATTCTTATTTTTAAAAATAAAATCTTAGCAAGATAAGAATAAATGAATATTTTCTTGTCATAACTAAGAATAAATCTCATATCAAAGGCCAGGCTCATCCTCAAGTAAGTAAGCTTCTCAGTCAAGTCAGGAATAAAACAAGAATGCCCATAACATTACCATTTATTAATATTTGCTGGAAGTAGTTAAGTGATAAGCTTCTTATTCACAGCAAAATAATTACATAAGAATAAGTATAAGAGATAAATATTGGAAAGAACAAGGCAAACTTATCATTATTTGCAGAATAAATCATTACATGCCCAGGGAAAGGAAGAGAATCCACTAAAAAGTCTATTAGATAAAAAGAGAATTCGCTTACATGGCTAGCTTCACAGTTTAAGAAAGTTCAAGAAATGTACCACCTTCATGGATCACAGAGATTTTACTGTGTGTAGAACAAGTATGACCTTAGAAGAAGGATACTACCTTAATGCAGTCCACCATGGCTTGGAACTTTGCATCTTTCAAAACATAATAAATCTTTGTGAGAGAAGGAGCCTTCCAAGCAAAGATTACTCACCATATGCCAAACTGCACCACCAACTCTATTGTAATGAGCCTCTTGGGAGCTAATTTTTTCCAAGGGCTGGGAAGAAAACAACATTTTGAGGCACTGGTACATTTTTTGTTTTGGACCAGAATCAGTATGTGGTGCAGTGTACTCTTATTGCCAAGTGACTGGATGGAGAAACAGCCAGCTCTTCACTGCAGTATAGACTCCTCCGCCTCTTCCTTCTGAGCCATAGGTATCTTTGGCAGGGGAATTCTGGAAAGTCTCATGTGCTCTCTTTTACATGATAAATTTCTCAGCTGGAAATACTAGAAGCCTACCATTAATATCATGATATAAACAAGACTAGTAATTGAAACTATGCCAAAAGTAAAGTTGTTAAATTTAGATATTTAGACACTAATGAGAATGACTTTTGTTTTGGAAGAAATCAAACATCCTATTTGAATGTTAACCAAAATATACACTTTCTTCATACATGATGTTGCCAGTAGTATAATCTCGATAAAATCCACTATTTTAAATTATTTCTATCATTTAGAAAGTACAACTTTTGCAGAATATTTGTATATCATTTTATGGGTAACCAAGCAAATCCATGTTAAATTAACTCATTTAATCTTCACACTAATCACACGGGTAAGACTGTTATTTTGTCTTTATCATATGGGAAACTTGAGACTTAAAAATATTAAGGAATTTGCCCACATTCTCAAAGTTAGTAGGTGAAGAAGTTAGGTCTCAAGCCCAATTTTTTTGTAGTTCAAATAAAAAACATATTTGACCACATAAACAAAAAAAGTATATTACATAAGAAAAAATAGTGTAACAGTATATGTAATAAAACAAAATAAATTTTAAAAGTTTAAATAACATAATTACAAATTTGCATGAAATATTCTCTAGTATAATACATTTAAATGTGGAGAACACTTTTTTCTTTTGTACAAAAAAAGTCAAATGTTAAAATTGGACCACCCAAAATTCATACAAAAACTTGAATGAAAATTCATATAAAACTTGTCCATTACAAGGACAAAATTTATCTAAGCACTCATTTTTCAAATATGAAAAGGCCATGAAACTGTCAATGATTGAAATTCACTTCTCCTTTCTGCACTGTTCAAGCTCCCATAGTGATAGGTATGATTTCTGATTTATACATTTAAATTACTCTTATTTCTGAGTCTTTCTGACATCGTCAGTACAGAAGGTATCCACTTAAATGTGAATATATTTTTAGAAGGCTATTTGTAAATCAGTCACTGCTTTAACTGACTTCTCTTTACAAACAAAACAGTGCTACACTTAGAAAATAGCGGTTACATCCAATGGTGCTTCAGAAAGAAAATCTAACATTCCCAAACAATATGCATCATCAATCGTATTAGAAGATCTAAGAAACCATACAGAGAGGAAAAAATCTCAAGTGTAAAAAGTTTTTAATTCTGAAGATTAAAAATTGAATTGAATTAAATAAATAGAATTATTAAACTAGAGAAATTCAATACTAGCCTGCCAACGTCTGAACTTAAACATATCCCAGTGCTACTAATACACCAATACAAGAAGCAGATAAACCCTTTTACATAAACCATGAACAACTACATCAAAGCTATAATTCAAAAAAAAAAAAAAAAGAAAAGAAAGAACTCTTGTCAAGCCCAGATCTTTGGATTCCAGACATGATTTTGTTCTCCAGTACACTGGTACAGAATGATTCTTTCACCTATTCTCTTTTTTTAAACTGGTTCTGGGACTTCAAAAACTGCACCCCTCTGATATTAATTCTACTCGAACCCTTGGAGTCATTAGTAACTTTGAATCTGGAACGATACCGTATTTTTCCTCCTCTTCAGAAAATTTACCGCGAAGGTTGGGATGCGATGAAGATGAGCTGTGATGTACGGCTGGATGCCATCCCCATCCAGGCCGCCAAGGCCTCCAGGGAGATCGCCAGTGATGTGAGTGTGGTCTTGTGTAACTCCTCAGTTTCTCAAACAAATGCCCTAGGTGCATTGAGAGTTCGTGCTGTGATCCATCTGCTTTGTTTTTCTGTCTCCAGTATAAATACAAGCTTGACCATGAGAAGCAGAAGGGACACTACGTGGGTACCCTCACAGCCAGGGATGACAACAAGATCCACTGGGCCCTCATAGCTGGCAAGATTCAGAATGAAAGAGAATACCGGCTGCACTGGGCCAAGTGGAAGTCTAAGTTCCAGAGCCCTCCGGATATGCTTTCCATCACGCACTCTAAACATTGCCAGGCTCTGGTCAGCGACATTGATTATCGCAATTACCTGCACCAGTGGATGTGCGTGCCTGACCAGCGCGACGTGATCCAGGCCAGGAAAGCCTACGATCTGCAAAGTGATGTGAGTGGGCTGCATTTTAGCCTGAGCTCTTGCATCATTTTCCCATGACTCCCAGAAAGTTTATGTCATTAAATCCTTGCATCATCACTTCACATCTTTATTTAGCGAAGAATTTGGTTTTGGTTAGACCTTATAGTATGGTATCAAAATCACCAGAGCCATGAAGGATCTGGACTTTGTATCAAGAAGTAAGTGGTAGTGTGAATATAGTTCTTAACTGTTTCTGGTTAAAGACAGCTACTCTGAAAATATTATTTTAATAGAATTTAAGTAGCAACAGAGGTTTAAATTGTAACTGAAATACCAGCAGTCCATGGGCAGGATGTAGTCACAGATATGCTATTTTAGGTGACACAGTATTTTTAAATTTTGAATTAAGTTGCCAAGGTTTTTAAATCAGGGAATTTTGTGTACAAATCTAGGGGTTCCCATTTTTATTGAAAAAAAATCAGAGGATGCAGCTCCAGACATGCATTAGCCCTTGGCAACAATAACCTGGAGCTGAATTGAGGCTAACCCCCTTTAAATAGCAAATATATCCTCAGGTGGTTTGTCATACCACCTGGCCTCATAGTTAATTTACTTATGTTACTTGTCTGGCTGCTTGAGTATGTCATTCTTAATTTGCATTTCTCCATCAGACCAATGGATAGAATAAATATGACCAGGGTCACTGACTTCTTCCTGGTCTTATTTTCACAGGCTATTTACAAGGCTGACTTGGAATGGTTACGTGGGATCGGCTGGATGCCAAATGATTCTGTTTCTGTCAATCATGCCAAGCACGCTGCAGATATCTTCAGTGAGGTATTCCAGGATCTTATCCTGCCGTTCAGCACATTTCCTAAGAGACTGAACAAAAAATATACGAGCCAAAATGCAGTCATTCTCTATCAGCAGTTTTAACAATTTCAATTGCTGTCATTTAAGCCAGACATACATTTTTCCAAAATAATCCTGTACTGTCCCTTTCACATTATGGAATCACATCCATCTACACTCAACAATGCTTAGAATCGTATAAATAGAAAACTTCTTTTGTCAGCAATAGCAATACACTTCAGAGAAATTTGTCCAGTTGAAAAAAAAAATGCACTGAGTTCACATAATGATACATTACACGGCTTTGGGAGCTAACCAAACCTGCTACTTTAAAATCTGTGGAAGGTGTAAGAAGTCAACCCATTTGTTAAAAAATAAAATGCTAAGAAGAAAGCCAAATTGCCAGGGAGATGCCATTGACATACGGCATTCTATGCCTCTAGTAGAGAAGGGTCCTTAAATGCAGCATATCTTTATCAACTCACACAGGACCAGAGACTACAGCTATCTAAAAGATATTTTCTTTCCCATAGAAAAAATATCGCAGAAAAATAGAAACTCTCAACTTTACTCCTGTGGATGACAGAGTTGATTATGTGACAGCAAAACAAAGTGGTGAAATCCTAAATGATGTAAGTATATGACTATCATTCTAAAATTGCTCTGTTGGGAAGATATCATTTCCAAAGCTTTTCCACGTACTTAAACTCAGCATGCAGTCATTGTCTGAGATACAGATTGTAAACGCTGAGATGAATGATGCTAGCATTTGCTTGGACAACATTATGTTTTCTTAATATCAAAGAACTTACCAACTTTCTTCTCATTTCTAGATTAAATACCGAAAAGATTGGAATGACACCAAATCAAAGTACACCCTCACAGAAACCCCTCAGCTGCATGCTGCCCAAGAGGCAGCCCGAATACTGGACCAGGTATGGATTTTACCTGGATGCCTGGCACTTTGTATGGGGACAGAGGACCATAACATAACAATAGGAGACTTATCCCTCCATTCTGACTCTTTGGTTTAACCCTTTGTCATGGCTCTCTGTCTTTTAGTATCTCTACAAGGAAAGCTGGGAGAAACAAAAAGCCACCAGTTACATTTTGCCTCCGGATGCTGTGCCGTTTGTTCATGCCCATCACTCTACGGACGTTCAGAGCGAGGTAATTTATTCTGATATGAGTGTGCTTTGCAAAGGCTGGACCTTCCCTGTGCAGGAACCCATTTATGCTAAGGCATGTAGCGTAATGGAGAGTTCCTGGTTGGCTGGCAGGCCTGGCCAGGCTTGGGGATGGTCAGAGTACCTGCTCCCTTCTGGTCCTTTTCCCATGGGCTTTTGGCATTCTTCATCTTTTTTTTCTTGGCTTCTTTAAAAACTATCATTTGAAGTTTTTGTTTTTTCTTCTATTCCCTGCTTCCCTAAAATCTCTAAGCCTTCAAATACAATATTGCCAGAATTAGAAAATAAGTGTATATTTTTCTATTTTTAAATTGATATTTCTTCATATCTATCTATTTATTTCAATGTTACTGTTTTGTTTTGTTTTTTAGCAAAGTGGTAAAAATAGATTTTATTTAAAAACTATAGCAAAAGGGGAAAAGCAACCTCATTACAGAACTGGGCTCAAGTCCAAATACAGAAAGGACAATTGAAGGTTTATAGCCAAGGAACAGTGAGGGGTCCAGTGGACAGAAAGTTACTAAAAGGAGATATCAAGGATAGGGGGATTCCTGCTAAACTCTGCTAAAATTTAACAGAATTTTTGCTAAAACTGGGCTATGCAGCCCCAGCAAAGATAGAGACCAAAGTGGAGTCCTCATCAAGAAGAGGGCCCAGGGGAGCCTGACTAAAGTTTGATCAATGAGAGAGTCTGTCAGTACTTACGTGGTTCTCCTTAAATAATTACATCTACTGAGCGAAATAATGATTATTTTATTTCTATTATTTTATACAAAAGATTTATATATAATCTTGCAATTATTTCGTGCAATCTTGTTGCTCTTTCTCTTTTACTTTTTTAAAAAAATATCTTTATTGGAGTATAATTGCTTTACAGTGTTGTGTTCGTTTCTGCGGTACGACAAAGTGAATCAGCTGTATGTGTGCAGATATCCCCATAACCCCTCCCTCTTGAGCCTCCCTCCCACCCTATTTCAATGTTTTTTGATATTTATTCTTGGAGTAACACAAAAAGCTGGGGGACTGAGTTTGCTGATGTTTCAAGCCCCCTTTGCCTTGTGTGCTTGTCAAAGCTGATGGGATCTCTGTTCCTCTTCCCATCAGCTGAAATACAAAGCTGACCATGTCAAGCAGAAAGGTCATTATGTTGGTGTCCCGACGATGAGAGATGATCCTAAACTGGTTTGGTTCGAGCACGCAGGGCAGATTCAGAACGACAGACTATACAAAGAGCACTATCACAAAACAAAGGGCAGAATCAATATACCTCCTGATATGGTGTCGGTGTTGGCGGCCAAGGAGGGGCAGGCCCTTGTCAGTGATATTGATTACCGCAATTACGTGCACCAATGGACGTGTCACCCTGACCAAAATGATGTTATTCAGGCAAGGAAGGCCTATGACCTACAAAGCGATGTAAGTGATTTTTGTTTCTTAATGATCTAGAAACGTATGGTCTACTCTGAGAATCATAAGCAGCATTCTAGAACCACCAGTCTATGACACTTGGGACCATAAATACTTAGTTTGCTCTCAGAAGGGAATGAAGACTGGATATGAAGTAGAGAAAGGTTGGGAGCAGTGACGGACAGCTTTGCCTACTGACTGTGCATTTCTGAATAACTTTCACAGCCAATTTTTTAAAAATCTGCTTTTGTACCATCTCTGCCATCAACAACTCCTCACATTTGCATGGAAAATTATCAACTGATTTAAAATAATAATTGGCTGGGGTGGGAGCTGAGATGGAGTTGGGATTTTGGCTGTATTAGATGATAGTATAGTCAAGGACCTGGGAATGCTTCCTTCTTGCTTTGCTGAGCATCTCCTTCCTCGTGGCATTTATGAAGGAGTTGCTTACAAGGAATCAAAGCAAAGAGGACACAATGTACCGACGAGTTGCATGAGGCCCAGAATCCCTTAGGCAGAGTTTAAAGCTGGGATAGAGAATATATCTCAGGCCACCTCCCACTGAAGCCTGAATCAAGATCTCTACCTGCCGCCAGCACTCTTTAGGGAACAGAAACACAATGCATTGATGTGATGCTCAGGTGCGCCGAGGAGCTAACCCTACCTGGGTCTTCTCATCATTACCAAAACAGAAACAGGATGTCAAAGACTGCCTGCAGCACAGGTGGTGAACTTGAACATCCCACCTCACTGGTTGCTGCAGGAGGATGACCACTGTGGAACTTTAATCAGATTAGCAACTCCTCTTCATTTGGTATAGGATGGCCTGAGAGAATTCAGGAAGTGAGGGGGAAGGGTAGAGATGGGCTGGAGGGATGCTTCCCCCAACCCTACAGTACATGAGCATTTACTTGTGTGATTTCCTTTACTTAGTCTAAATGCCCCCATGTATTTCTATGTAACTATAACTTCCTTGGTAAAACCTTCTCTTATGCTCACAGATGAAAACAATGGTCCCTTACCCTCAACTCCCACAGCATCTGCATGGTCTTCCTCTCATAGCCCTTAACCACTTTGCACTTTATAAGTAACTTCTCTTTACACTTAGAGGCCTTCCTTATACTTATCCCTCAAATAACCTTCCATAGTTCTTCATTTATAGTAACAGGCTCAAGAAATGTTGCTCAGGTGTACAGATGAAATCATGATTGAATCAATGAGACAACAGCCACTAGAGAGAAAACCCTAAAAAGCTTCTGAACACATTGTTTCTAACCTGCTGCCTGTCATCCTGTGCCTGAGTCATTTATACCTGCATCATGTCTCCCTTCCTGCTCTCAGAATGTCTACAAAGCTGACCTGGAGTGGCTCCGAGGCATTGGTTGGATCCCCCTGGATTCTGTAGACCATGTGAGGGTTACCAAGAACCAGGAAATGGTGACTCAGGTAAGCAAAGCCTGTTCTTCTTACATAAGGCCTGGTCTCCTTACCTGCCATGTGGGGATATGTACCTATCCCCATGTTTGGGGTGGGGGGGGGCAGGGGACACCTGTCTTGATCGTCTCTATTTCTTTGCAGATAAAATATAAGAAAGATGCTCTTGCCAACTATCCTAACTTTACAAGCGTGGTGGATCCTCCAGAGATTGTTCTGGCCAAGATTAACTCAGTCAATCAAAGTGATGTAAGTTTGCTTTGTGTATAATGAGATACACAAACTGGAGACTTAGTTGTCTGTAGTTGAACAAGCTTGTGTAACTCCAGATAACTGCTTGTGAGATGATGGGGAGTAAATTATAAGAAAATCTTTGGGGTAGAATGTCTTAAAAGTCACTAGTAGGTGGTATACTGTACCCACTTTTAGATAATATCTAAATTATTATCCAAAACTTTCCATTATATTAGTTATAATATAAATTATATATCATATAGGGAAATTTAACCAGTTGGTTAATCTCTAAATGTAGACTAATTATTATCTACTAGGTAGATCTCTTGCTAGGTAGATCTTGTGAAACTTTAAATATACATTTAGAATAATCAAAGGTTTTGTTTTGTTTTCTCCCCTCAGGTAAAATATAAAGAAACATTTAATAAATTAATAAAGGGCAAGTATACCTTTTCTCCAGATACACCATATATCACCCATTCCAAAGACATGGGAAAACTCTACAGTACCGTAAGTTCCATTTTATGTGACATACAACTCAGTTCCGAATTTTAAGCTCTTGGCTGATTTTGTGAGCAACTGAACTTATAAGGAGAACTATTGGTTTTGTTGTATTTAGTCTTGTTTATTAGAAGTAGCGTATTATTCAGGGCAAATAGTGTTTATCCAGCTGGTGTTGTTTGAGCCCCTGTGATGTGCCGGGCCCTGTGAGAGGCACTGAGGAGCTAAAGATCAATGAGACAAACCCTCCAGGAGCCCCTAACAAGTTAACCTAACAAGCTATGTCACTTCTGGGCGCACGTAGGACCAAGCAACTACCAACAGAGAGAAGAGAGGAAAGGCTGGTCCCTCTTTAGCAATCATGTACATGTATCTCCAGCCAACAAGTGGTGGACTTGCCCTCCAAATTTTAATTCAGCTAATCTAAAGGTGATGTGTGTGTAGCGTATATGTGTATATGCCGAATGGGAAGCCACCTTTGGTGATTCTCTCTCTGTGTGCAAATTTGTTTTCAATTTTATTAGACCTGTAAATACAGTTAAACTCTGTTATAAAATGCCTCAGGGTCTGTAGATTTAATTTGCAACAAGCCCAAAGACTCTGCCCTGTTCTTAGGTATGCACACTAACAGCTGTTAATGAAGATTTAACCCTTGCCTTTAAACATGAGTAGTTTACCTTGACTTTACCATTTTCTTTCGAGTGGCATCTGAAAGAAGTTGAATGCAAACTTTTGTTGATACAACTTTCTTTGTCCTAGATACTGTATAAAGGAGCGTGGGAGGGAACCAAGGCCTATGGCTACACCTTGGACGAACGCTATATTCCCATTGTTGGAGCCAAGCATGCCGACTTTGTGAACAGTGAGGTCAGTAGGACTTTTTCCTTTCATAAGTTTGAGAGTCTTTCCAGCCACAAAGGGCTGGTTAGAAAGTCCCAGTGATTTTCAATGTTGCACCTATTTCACAGCTTAAATACAAAGAGACCTATGAGAAGCTGAAGGGTCACTACCTGGCTGGAAAAGAAATCAGTGAGTTCCCCAACGTGGTTCACAGTCTGGATTTCCAAAAGATGAGGAGTGCGGTAAGCAAAGTTCACTGTAACAGAGGATCTGCACACTTAAGTGTAATACTAGTCTGCCTGTTTATAATCTGCCCTTTGGTTCAAGATTAGCTGGGGGGTGGGATGGTGAGGAATGAGCCAGTCTTGAGACTGTCCCCCGCCCCTGCCAGTGAGCCCTGTGCACCTCTGATGGCTGTGAGTTTTCACCCTTTCCCTCCTGCCTCCTCCAAACACAGTGAGGGCTCTGTATTTGGAAAAAGGAGAAAATAAAGTCTCTCTTCACCCTGTGTTATAAAAGGATGGGAAATTTTTAAAGAAGAAGAGTATATTCAAGTGTCATTTTTTAACCTTAGTCTATTCTAAAGGTATTGATCTATGTTGAAAATAAGACTCTAAAAGAGATTGATCAGAATAATTTACATTTAATTCCTTTCTTATTTTTGTCTTCAAAAATATATTATTCTTTAGTTGAACTACAGAAGACATTATGAGGACACCAAAGCAAATGTTCATATCCCCAATGATATGATGAATCATGTGCTGGCTAAAAGGTGCCAGTACATCCTCAGTGACCTGGAGTACCGACACTACTTCCACCACTGGACATCTCTTCCAGAAGAACCCAATGTTATTCGGGTCCAAAACGCACAGGAGATCTTGAGTGATGTATGATGTCCTTTCTGCAGGTTGACTAAGTTACAGGCTTCACCCAGCCCTGCCTGGGGCCCCATGCTCTAATTGTCCCTGTATTCCTAAACCCTGCTGCTTTTCAATACAAAGTGGCATGAGTAACCTTTTTTGGTGTAAGGATCCCCTTGGAGCAATGAGGCACCTATGTTAAATATTTTATCTGTTCAACACTAGACTAAAACTTAGCTGTTGCTCTCTTCCTAAACTTCTTTAGGCCAGGGCATTAAAGACCTTCCAGGTGTTGAGAAACCCACCCTATGACTGCTAAGTACTAAGCACAGCCAAGGGCTGATAGGAAATTATCAAATGCTCGATTGTAAATTCAGTTAGTACCTGTCACCTTTCACAGTTTCTTCTTTCTTGCAGAATGTGTATAAAAGTGACTTGAATTGGCTGAAAGGCATTGGATGCTACGTTTGGGATACACCCCAGATCCTCCATGCCAAGAAATCATATGACCTCCAGAGTCAGGTGAGCCATCTTCTTAGAGGGACTAGCTCACTGTGGATTGATGGGCTCCATGGTGCTCTCAGGGGAGTGATAGCAAGGCTGTCCCTGTGCCCCAGAGAAAGCAGCTTTGACAGTGCATGATCTAAGGGAACCAAAGGCCCCTGCCCAATAAAACCTCTCTGGTGGCCTGTTCTGGTGCTGGCCTTCCTCAGTTTGGGTCTCTCCTGTGATTTAAGGCTATAGACATTTACAGCAGAAAGTTATCTGGGAGGTGTTTCAGAGTGAACTACTCTCAAGCATCTACACCTTAGTTGATCGGGTTAACTGGCAGGGAGTAGAATGCACATGCATACTTTGACCGTAAATAGTTAAGTCTTGAAGTAAAAAGTAGACATTTGGGAAATTTCCCAGCAGAAATTCAGCTTGGATAGGGCAGACTAATGGAATGTCGAAATTGAGGGGCTGCTGTCAGGGATGGAGTATCGGCATGGAAAAACAACACAAGGAAGAAGGGACGTGGCAAAGATCTAGACTCCACTCTTGGTCAAGAGAAACTTAGTTTTGACAGCCATGCAAAGTCTCAAACTGTACAACGTATCCTCTGTTAGGATTAAAGCAGAAACCCAGAAATAAAGGTACATCTAAGGCACAAACTGCTAAAGCTGATGGAAGACCTGCATTTTACCATTTTCAGTGACTTTTCTTTTTCTTCACAGATACAATACACGGCAGCAGGTAAAGAAAATCTAAAAAATTATAACCTGGTCACAGATACACCGCTTTACGTGACTGCTCTTCAAAGCGGCATTAATGCCAGTGAGGTGCGTCTTCCTTGTACTTCTCTCCCAGGACAAGCCGTTATTGTCTTTACACATTGTCAAACAATAGAAAAGAATAACCCATCCTTTTTGTCTGTAGGTGAAATATAAAGAAAATTATCATCAGATTAAAGACAAATATACGACAGTTCTAGAAACGGTGGATTATGACAGAACCAAGAATCTGAAGGATCTGTATAGCAGTGTGAGTTGAGTTCTTTTTCTTTTCTCTGTATTTGAGTTACCTTTTTCACCTTTATAGACAATAAGAGATGAAAAGGGACAGACAACCTTACCCCCAAAGGTCTTTCCAATCTCTTTCCCGGACCTTTAAATTCCTACTTTATCTTGTAAGTCCTCATGGTTACAAGTAAATCAGCCCCGATTTGAATATTGTTCTATTTCATGCAGTTGACACAAATTCACCAACTCCTTCCTTATTGCAGACAGGTACTGTTGAAGCTCTTCTTTGTTGACCCTAGACTTGTTTTTCCGTGGCTTCTCCCTTGGCCAGTGACTTACAGACCAACAGAGGCACACTTTTTTTCCTGCCTCTGAATTGGTTACATTTTTAAACTTCATTTTGAAATAATTTTAGATTTACAGAAGCACTGCAAAAATAGTACAGAGAATTTCCTCATACTTTTCTCTATAGTACAACTATCAAAACTAAGCAATTAACATTGTTACAATGTTAATTATAGGCTTTATCCAGACTTCACCAGTTTTTCCACTAACCTGCTTTTCTGTTCCAGATGCCAATCCAGGATCCCACATTGCATTTTGTTGTCGTGACTCCTTAGTCTCTTCTAATCTGATAATTTCTCAATCTTTCCTTGTCTTTTTCTGATCTTGACACCTTTGAAGAATACTAGCCAGTTATTTTGTAGAATATTCCTCAATTTGGGCTTATCTGATGTTTTCTCATGATTAGATTAAAGGTATGCCCTTTTCTTTTTTTTTTGCAAAAGTAACACAGAATTGAGGCACCCTTCTCAGCACACCATAGCAGGTGGTACACAATGTCAATAACTTGTGATGACCTTGATCACTTGGTTAAGTTGCTCTCTGCTGAGATGCTCCACTGTAAAGTTACTAGTTTTACCTTTGTTATTAATAAATATCTTGGAGGAGATCCTTTGGGACTATGCAAATATCCTGTTTGTCCTTATACTTTCTCTCGTATGTTTTAGCATCCACTGATGGAGCTTGCCTGCAAGAATTATTACTGTGGAATATGCCTACTAGTGATTTTCTCTTTCCCTTTTTTCTTCTATATCCATTTATTAACTGGAATTCTTCTGTAAGGAAGAGCTGTTCCTTCTCCGCTGTTGGTTTGTTTACATATTTATTTATATCAGTGTTGGCTCATGGGTATTTATTTTATTCTATGGTAGAGTCTAATGTTATTGTTATTTATTTTGTTGCTCAAATGGTTTCAGCTTTGCTATGGGGAGCTCTTTCAGGGTGACTCCTGTGTCCCCTTGATACACCCAATCACTGTGTTTTTTGAGCGCTTCCTTACTGCTTGGCACCACAGGATGTTCCAGGCTCATCTGTATTTTCCCTGTTCCAGACCTGGAATCAACCACCTCTCCAAGAAATCCCAGTTTATTTTATTGGAGAACGGTATTTTGAACCAAGATTTAAGCACTAAGTGTGCTCATTACTACTAGGATGTCATTGTTCCTAGGCCTTCTAAGTGGACAGAGCTTAGAAATCCATGCATGTATACTAACCCGTGTATGGATACATATCTGTATCTATTTCTATACTTACCTAACTGTATCTATATTTTAAAACCATGGGTTCATACTGATACCTTCAATGCAGTTCAACACCACAGGGTTCATTCTATCCTTCACCCTTTCCTTATGCGTAACTTATTTTTCCAACTTGTGACTTTCTATTTCCTTTCCAGTGAAAAGCCTGGCTCTCATTATCTATGATATATCTACTTATTTGTGCAACCCTTGTATCCACATAAAGTATTTTCAGAATTTCTAACACACGCCTGTGAGAAACAAATTTACTAACTAGAGTAGGGTATTTTTTTTAAATAAATTTATTTATTTTGTTTATTTATTTTTGGCTGCATTGGGTCTTTGTTGCTACGTGTGGGCTTTCTCCAGTTGCGGAGAGCAGGGTCTACCCTTCGTTGTGGTGCACGGGCTTCTCATTGTGGTGGCTTCTCTTGTTGCGGAGCATGGGCTCTAGGCGCGCAGGCTTCAGTAGTTGTGGCACGCGGGCTCAGTAGTTGTGGCCCGTGAGCTCTAGAGCACAGGCTCAGTAGTTGTGGCGCACGGGCTTAGTTGCTTCGCGGCATGTGGGATCTTCCCGAACCCGGGGTCGAACCCGGGTCAAACCCGTGTCCCCTGCATTGGCAGGCGGATTCTTAACCACTGCGCCACCAGGGAAGCCCTAGAGTAGGGTATTTTGTGTGCGGTTATATTTGCCTATAGCCTTAGAGTATCCAGTCAAGTTACCATTTTCCAAATTTACTTAAGTCAGTTGTTTTCTTCGCCACTTCCTTCACTGTAGTCTTATTATACATTTGTATTGCAATCAGATTTATTTGCTACAGTTTGTATTCCATTTTAGTCACCTCCCCCATTCTGGCTGATTCTTTGGTTGGTTGTTCTAATTTGCATACGGTAAATTCCACTCTGTGGTATGTAGTACTATGGCTTATGACAAATGCATAGAGTCATAGAGTTTTCACCATTATAGTCAAGATACAGAAAAATTCTGTATTACCTCCACATTGTCCCTTTGCTGCCCCTCTCCTCTCCCCTGGCATCCACAGAGCTGTTTTCTGTCCCTATAGTTTTACCTTTTCCAGAGTGTCACGTAAATGTGATCACAGTATATGATATGTAGCCGTTAGGTCTGGCTTCTTTCTCTTAGCAAAATGCATTTATGTATTACGCACATTGCTGCCTAAATCAGTAGTTTATCCTTTTTATAGCAAAAACAATATTCCAAACCACAGTTTGTTTTTCCTTTCACAGCTGAAGGACATCTGAGTTGTTTCCAGTTTTTGACAATTATGAATAAAGCTGCTATACACATTTGCATATAGGTTCTGTGTGTTCATAACTTTTTATTTCTCCTGGGTAAATAAATACCTAGAAGTGGAAACAAACATTTTTTAAATCTTTTTTAATATATATATATATATATATATTCATATATATTTTAATGTTAGTGGTTTTCATCCTCCAGGAATCCTAGACCTATGAGGGAATGAATATGGCATTGAAACCTCTGATAACTGTCAAACTGTGATAAGTGCTATGGTAGAGAACAAAATAATGGACTCTGAAATTATGGTCATGACATTAAACCCGTTATTCACTTAGGAGTACTTGGCTCCTACAGAGTGAGAAGATCTGGGGATTGCTAGGAAATGTCTGAGCAGGACAAAAGCAGAGGAAAAATCCGCTGCTGGAAGCTAGCCAGATTGCATTTTTCTGTGTTCACAAGAAGATTTTTAACCCCTATAGAACCTGTACAAGGAGGCCTGGGATAAAGTGAAAGCCACCAGCTATACCCTGCCTTCCAACACCGTGTCCCTGACACACGTCAAGAACCAGAAGCATCTGGCCAGCCATGTAAGTCAAGTACAGATATGATAACCTTCCCACCGCCCTTTACCCTTCCCTGCCCTCCACTTCCAAAATGTTTCTGGCTGATTCCTGTGTTGCCCAGAAGGACCCCCAGCATTTGCAAAGGGGCACACCAGCAAATAATTCCAGACACTTGGTCATCACAAAGTCTGTGCACTTATGCTTCCTCTCAAGGGCCCTGAAGTCCAGAGAGAGTCACAGGCACTTACATGAAGGACAGCGATGTGACCTTTTAGGCTGCCTGCCTGAAAATGACATGGATGGATACACTCTATTTTAGCCAGAAATGGGAATAGGTAGAGGACATAATATGCCATACAAAATACTCTTTTCCAATAGAATTATGTGGACATTGCTATAAAAAATAAACCAGTGATGTACAGCAGAAACTAACACAACATTGTAAATCAACTATACTTCAATAAAAATTAATTAAAAAAATAAAAAATAAATAAATTGTACCCTTAAAAAAAACAGTGAATGTGGTAACTAGTTATTGCACCAGACCCAAATACATGATTTAAAAGTAAATCATTATCTTTATCACTATGAAATATAAAAATTTAAAAATCTTGAAATTCAATTTTTTAAAAACAGAACTTTTCTTAGGTATAGACGTAATTTTTAAAAAAATCCTAAATCACATGAGCTGTTTAAATATAGTATAGTATAAAATCTTAGCACTTTTAACCCTTTATGCCTAATATGTTCTTAAGTAAAACTTTTTGTTGTAAAATTCCCTGTAACCTTCACTGCAGTTCTAATAAGCCTAATTCTCTTTCAGAAACTTTACTTCTATTAGAGACTTTTACTTCTTAATTATGAACATTTTATGTAACACTTTAGACCAGTATTTCTCAAATCTTTTTTTTGACCATGACCCACACCGAGAGATTTATTTTGTACTGCAAGTCAACACACACACACAAACACACACACACACACACACACACACACACAACTGAAGTTTCTGTGAGTGCCTTCTGATATAAGCATTTTACAGAAGAGTACTTATCGCTACACTAAAGGCAGTGCATCCTGGTCTTTCAATTCTATTCTCTTCACTTAAATGCTAATGACCCAGGAAACTGATTTCACTACTGTTTAATGGGCCTAGAGAGTCATAGTTTAGAAAAAGACTTTGTTAGACAATATATGGAATTAATTTAATTTTTACCCACAGGAAAAATTAAATCTGTATGATTTTTCCCAGAGCCAACTCTATTTGGAAGATTGCAAACAGACTAGCCCAAAGGAGCAAGCTTTTCATTTGGGAAGAGAATTTTTGTAGATAGGATTCAGAAAGTTCAGCAAAGACTTCTTCCTTTAGTCATGAAAAAAGTCACAGAATACTATCTTCTTTATAATTGAAGAATAGCTTAGATGTAAGGAGTATGTGAACTAATGTTACGGAAAATTCTGATGGGAATTTTGTTTAGTTTCCAGTCAGTGAAGGGCTTTACTGGAGTTCTATATATATATACATATATACTCCCATCTTTCCTTTCTTTTTTTTTTTTTTTTTACTGAGATGTGGGTCTCTGAGTTGTGAGAGAATTGTTATTTTATCATGTGCTAGGAGATTGGATCTTAGCCTCTGTAAGGGCCTTACTTCCTAATTCATGAAATCATGAAGCATTAATTAATAGGCAATATGGCTTAAGAACCAGACGCTGGTTTTCCCACAGAAGTTAGTTGCACTGTATTTTTGGAAAACCTTGTAGAAACTGAAATTCAAGGATTGAGTCTCTTAAGCATCAGGCTTGTCAGTTATTAAAAAACAAAGAAATTCCTGTGTACAATTTTATCTTTCACTTATGGTTAAGGAAAACAAAACCAATATCACAAAAGAGATCATTTAAAAATTACATAATCTTTAAAAGTAGTTGTGGTAACAGTAGAAGTACCAGTATCGGTACAGGGGTTTTAAAACCGGTACCTAAAGAACGTTTACACACAGTCTGCTCTAATCCTCAGGTAATCTGGAAGCAGGCACTGTGCCACCTCTGCCTGTGGGCACGGACAAGGAAACAAGCTCAGAAAAGTGCTGACCCCAAGGTGGCCCATCTTAGAGTCGGGTCCTTCTGTTAAGTCTCGTGCGTTTTTAACAATCCAGATCCATTACTCTTCAAAACTGTGTTTCTTCCTTTGTATTTTCTCTCTATAGAGCAAATATCGGGAAGAATATGAAAAGTTCAAAGCTCTTTATACTTTACCCAAAAGTGTTGAAGATGATCCGAACACAGCACGGTGCCTCCGAGTTGGCAAGTTTAACATCGATGTAAGTGACCCCCAAAGGCTGGCTTCAAAAGTCAAGTAACAGAGCCATGAACTATAAATCAGAACATGTTCTGTTCAACAACGCGTATGGCATTGACCATGCACGTGTGAGGAAGCTAAGTGTTCTTTCAGCCCATACTGCTTCCCCCACCGCCATGAATCTGTAGAAAGTGTCAGAAACTTCCAGTCCCCACCCTGCCCCCAACCAACTGCTGTAAATTGGTTCCCCTGACCTCTCTGGTGTCTAAGAAAGGCACGTATCGCCATGATTCCTTGCGTAATTCCCTGTGTAACTGGCATGTTACGTTATCTTCACAGCGCCTGTACAGATCTGTTTATGAGAAGAACAAGATGAAAATCCACATGGTGCCCGACATGGTAGAGATGGTTACCGCTAAGGATTCTCAGAAGAAAGTCAGTGAGATCGATTACCGCCTTCACCTCCACGAGTGGACTTGCCACCCTAACTTGCAAGTCAACAGTCACGTCAGGAAGGTCACAGACGAGATCAGCAACGTAAGCCCATTGCTTTTGAAGATCTCCCCTCCCCAGGCCCATACGCCCACCCTGAAGAGAGACTGACTCACTGGTTCTTCACCTGGTTCTTCAGCTCAGCCCTCTTCCAGTATTGCTTTTCTGTACACCCATAGGTCTGTCAGGGATTCGGAGCTATCCCTGGAAGCAGGGCTCTCTATGCCAATGTCTCCAGGACACCCAGGGCCTCAGGGCATAATGTCTTGCTTTTCATTCCACAAGGTCATCCTGGGTCTGGAGGGTGTCCATGTCTTTGGTGTTAAAGTTACAGTAAAGTTTTCTTTTTCTGACCCCCTCCATCTGATGCAATCCCCTAGATTGTGTACAAAGATGATCTCAACTGGCTGAAAGGCACCGGTTGCTACGTCTGGGACACTCCTGAGATTCTCCATGCCAAGCATGCTTACGATCTACGCGATGATGTGAGTTTGCCTTGTTTTTTGTTTTTTTAGCTCTTTAAAGTATGTTTCCTTCTCTGTGTAGTCTAGGGTCAAGGGGAGAGTATGTAAAGTATAGACATTGTCACACCCAGCTGCGTCTCAAGTGGTGTTGAGGATGGCTGAGCTGGAAGAAGATGCTGAGGAGCAGAGCACCCATTTCTCAGGAGTGCAAACAATGCAGATGAGCCGTCCCCTTGTCCTCTGGTGGAGAAGGGACCCCTGGCTCTTCTCACCACCTCCTGAACTATTTTGGATATATTAATGCACACATAATCCTCATTATGAGAAAAAACTCATTTGTTAGGAGTCTTTGATGCTATAGACGGGGTCTATTTGTAAAGAGGATTAGCTAGGCAAAATCATACTGTAATCAAGATTTCAGTAAGAAAGCTTAAACATTCCTAGGAAAGCAGTTGTCAAGCCTCCTAGAAGACTCAAAAAGATCCATGTGACTGTAAGCATTGATTACGCCGATTGTTATAAAATTCAAGTGCATGTTAGTCTGTTGAATAAGGGCTAATGTATGTAAATACCATGAGTTAAAAGCAACCAAACCCTCCGTGAAAACCAACAATTTCTAATATAATGAATGGTCTAACACAGGCTTCTTTTCTTCCTTTCGGCAGATCAAGTACAAAGCTCACGCGCAGAAAACAAGGAATAACTACAAGCTGGTTACTGACACTCCCATCTACGTTCAGGCTGTCCAAAGTGGGAAACAACTAAGTGACGTAAGCGCCCACTGGGAAAGTTACTGCTGGGAGAGTAAAGACAGGGCCACTGCTCCAGCAGAAGTGGGAAAAACCAAAGTAGGGCAAGGCCAGGCCTTTTCTCAATGGGAAACCAGAGTTGGTGCCTTAGAAAGTACTTAAGAGTCTGCTCTTATTTCCTAAAACCTGATATGTTCCATCGGTTTCCTGGGGTGGCCTTGTAAGTGATCCAAATCTATGAAATCCATGGTGTTTTAGAGCTTCCAAGGTTGCTATTGTATCCTTGTGTTGTAAGCAACGGTTTATGCCTCGTAGTATCAGCCTTCTAATACATTAGTGCTCACTATGGTAAGATGAGGAGGGGAAGGTCTCTGCAGTTACAGATGTGGCCTCTACCACGCATAATCGGTGAGGCTTGAGAGAAGCTCTTAATCCCCCAGGCCTCAGCATCCTTATGCGGATGACTAGGAAGTGGATAGGAAGCACCCCCTGTAATGGCACAGTGACACAGAGCAGGCTGCCCGTTTTTTTTTATTAACCCCAAAGGTTCATAAGCAAATATTAAATCCCACCAATGAGTCAGGACGTGAAAACTTGTTCTTTTGGAATAGGTAGTGGTAAAATGCCCACTCTTCCTCTTCTTATGCCTGAGCTGACTCTTCCACTGATTTTTCAGTGTGGGGTCCATACCCTGGCTGTGGTCCTGGTGGACAAAGCACAGTATATGAGATAGAGTTCTCAAGGCAAAGGGGAGCAGGCTATTATTTTTTATAATAGGAGACTTGGGTTTGTGTTTACTTCGCTTCTTTCTAACCCTGCTGCCGTAGTCCACTCAGCTCACTCTGCTTCTCTCTGCACCCAGGCCGTCTACCACCATGACTACGTGCACAGCGTCAGAGGCAAAGTGGCTCCAACCACAAAAACTGTGGATCTGGACCGGGCTCTTCATGCACACAAGCTCCAGAGTGAGGTGAGAAATGAGATCTGGACAGAGTGCCCAGCAGAAATCCAGGACTCAGCTGACGAGGGCCAGGCCTCTGTAGAAGTGGCCTTGGCTTGGGCATCCTCAGCCTTTACAATTTACATCCTGACCTTGTAAATTGTAAAGGCTGTTTCATTCACATGAGCTAAACAAAACAAAACAAAAAACAGTGCACTGCTTGTCTTCCCTCTTGGCTGAGAGCAAGCAGTGGGCATTTTTGGAGCAATGCTTGCATAGAAGTTACATAGAACAGGGTCAATCTACTACCTCTGCTCTCAAAAAGCTTAAAATCCAAGACAAGATGACAAAGACAAGGCGTATAATCATAAAAGACTCTTTATTCAATACAATAAGAGATAAAGCTAGAAATTGCTGTTGGAGTTCAGAAGAGAAGGAAACTAGATTCCACTCATGTATTTAATATCCCTGTTCTTTGTTATCTGGTGGTGCTACTTTGGTCTCACCTTTAATGCTACTATCCTATACTGAACGTTAAAAGTAATTTGGTTTTTAATATTTTAAATACTATTCTTACTCCTTTAGCTCCCCTGAGAGACAGACTATTTCAAATCACAGATAGAAACTCCTTTCCTCCTTCTGCCAGGAATAAGAGCCTCCTGACCTGACAGCCTAAGATCAAGACACTGTATTTATGGGGCCCTGGGGGCTTCCAAAGATGCATCGTATAATTACGGCTATCTCGGGGATTGGTGATGGCATGAATATCAGCTAAGGGTAGGGTTAACCACAGAGTTGGCACTAGCTGCCTATTTACTTTTCCCAAATTCTTGCTGGTTGCCATGCAGTCAACCAGGCATATGTTTAGAAACACAGAAGAATTATTTTCTATAAACCCCTTCACTCATTGCTCTTTTTTTGAAAGCAATATGTTAAGAGTAATTTGATTCATTGCTTGGCTCTTAGAATTTAGTTAATTTCTTCTTGAAATCAATTCAGTGAGTGTAAGTACACTAAGTATCAAATTGAAAACCTGGATCTGACTTGTTTAACTTAGATCAGTCATTTGATGTAGCTCTCATTTAACCTGCTCTTCTTTATCCTGGCAGAATCTGTACCGAAGAGCTGGCCTGCACTCCCTGCCCACTGGATATAGGCTTCCGGTTGACACCCCTCACTTCAAACACACCAAGGACACCCAATACATGAGCAGCTATGTGAGTGGTCTCCTCTTCATTAAGATGGGGCTTAAAGTGGGAAGGGGAACGCTTATATTTGTTAATATTCTATTCTCATCCCCCTAATCACACCCTGAAGTTTCAACATGATACAATGATGGGAGCAGGGAAGGGGAGACGGTGTGTTTTCTAGGGGTGCTGCTCCTGCAATTCGGCAGTGCCTGGGTAGCCCAGTGGGTTAGCGTAGGATTTTCATGGGGTTGTATCTGCATCACTCAGTTACCTTGGCTCAGGGATCGTGGCTGCCATGATGCCTCTACTTCTTTTGGCCTTAGCACAGAAGCATCCTGAACTATCCCAAGCCATCTACTGGAAATGCAACTTCATACATGCACTACTGCTGTGTAGCGATAGTGTTGTCTTCCTTCTGCAACATTTCATTGCAGAAGATACAACATCCCCGCGTGTTCCTTTGAAAGGAAATGCTCTGATACGTGCCTCACTACTTACCCTCTGTGCCCATTTCATAGAAATCTCAGAGGGGTAGTTAGACTCTCACTACCTGAGAGCATTGCCCAGGCATTAGCTCTGATACCAACCTTTCCCACTAGTGTCAGGTTCGGACTTGGTGAATAAGGCCTGAAGAAACGTAGGCTATCCCAGTGACTCTGGCCTTCAGGCCATACCCACAAACCAACCATCAGCTGAAGAATGAGCTCTTCATTCCGCATTGCCCTCCAGAGTCCTGGGGATCAAACCTGTTGACCAGCAAAGTCCCATAGTCTGTGGCCCAATAATATGGTTTCCAAAGCAGAGTCACAGATTTAATCATCTAACATCGTTTTTTAAATAGACTATAAAGCCATTCATCCATCAGTCTTACAATTAGTCTCTTGTTTCTGCTTTGCATGTCTTAATTTCCTAGCCATATTGGGACTAAAAATACAGGTTTTTCTTGCATTTTGCATACCTACTTACAAACAGATTTAATCTAGGCAACCCTGAGTTGTATTCCTTTCTGGACCTGGCTTTATTAGCCAACAAATAATTTTCAAGACTCAGATTATTACAAAAATTTTGTCAATGACTTTTTTTCATACTTAATGCTTAGAGAGTAATTTTCAGATGAAAACGACAGCCCTTTTCCATTTGAGAAATGTGACGCTTACTCTCTGTTCACCCATCAGTGATCTCATTCTCACTTTGCTTCTGCAGTTCAAGTACAAAGAAGTTTATGAACACATGAAGGCAAATGGGTATACCCTTGGACCCAATGATGTCCCATTTGTCAATGTCCGAAGAGTCAACAACGTTACCAGTGAGGTACTGTAAATGTTAATTCTGTGGAGGAGTTTCAAAGACCTTGGCTTTGTTTGAAATGCATTAAGAATTCATTGTATTTCAGCTATAAACTTACACATCAACAAGGAATAAGGAGATCCTTTTTGTCACCATTTTGATACTGATATCCTGTGGCAATGTTTCTTTTATTTTGGTAATGCCATTGTAGAGACCCACCCCATCCATAGATTATAATGCAAATTAATTCCTTCTTTTGACATTTGTATTCAAAAATCTTTAGTAAGGTTGCATGTTAGTCTGACTCATGAACCTGGTTTTCTACATAAATTATTGGTCTGAATATCTAACCCTACTATCCAACCATCTGATAGAAAGTGGAAAGACTGTGCTCAAAATTCTTCACCCAAACAAAATAAATATCACTTTCTATTTTTTCTAATTTCAATCATTTTCTGTATCCTTAATCTCACTTCTCATGGCTCTTTAAATATGTACAATATTTGATTGTTGATTAGTGTATAGATGCCCTCATCATCCTGCACTAACCGTCTGGAATGGTTTTCCCTCCGATGTAGAGACTGTATCGACAGTTGTACCACAAACTGAAAGACAAGATCCACACAACTCCCGACACACCTGAAATCCGCCAAGTCAGGAAGACACAAGAGGCTGTCAGCGAGGTGGGTATTTTCTTAGGAGAGGGGGGAGGCCATGGAACCCAGGGATGAATGTCAACCATTCGGTCTCTAATTTATGTGTTTATGGGCATTTTTTTCCCTGTAGTTGATTTACAAATCAGACTTCTTCAAGATGCAAGGCCACATGATCTCTCTGCCATACACACCCCACGTGCTCCATTGCCGCTACGTGGGAGACATCACCAGTGATGTAAGCATCTCATACGGGTCTTTCTGGAAGACTCTTACCAAGAGGCAGGCTTGCTCTCAGCATGTAAGCCAGCCAGTCTTTGAGCAGCCTTTTGCATTGAGTAAACTTCTAAAGTGAGTGTAGAAATTGGAGGTAAAGCAGTGTGGAAGCAAGACCCCACATTTCTCCAGCTATGGAAATAGTAGTAAGAGGACCACTTGGGAGATACAAGAATGGCTGACCACCATTCTACATTCAACACCAAATCATTACCAACACCTCACTCCAAGTGACCTCTGTCCAGGTCATGTTTAGTATCTTTCTCCTACTCACCCCTGCTCCCACCCACTTTAGCTACTTCCTGCTGAAATTTTTTTTTTCTCCTTGAATGTTTACTTCTCATAAAATACCACTCCATTTAATCTATGGTATTTTTCATCCATATAATAATAAAATAATAGCCATATCTTCCTCTCAGTTCAGGGTTAGCAATTTAAATTTTAAAAACCTATGGGACTTCCCCGGTGGCGCAGGGGTTAAGAATCCGCCTGCCAATGCAGGGGACTCGGGTTCGAGCCCTGGTCTGGGAAGATCCCACATGCCGCAGAGCAGCTAAGCCCATGCGTCACAACTACTGAGCCTGCACTCTAGAGCCCCTGAACCACAACTACTGAGCCCATGTGCCACAACTACTGAAGCCTGCATGCCTAGAGCCTGTGCTCCACAAGAGAAGCCACCACAATGAGAAGCCCACACACTGCAACAAAGAGTAGCCCCTGCTCGCCGCAACTAGAGAAAGCCTGAGTGCAGCAACAAAGACCCAATGCAACCAAAAATAAATCAATAAATAAGTTAAAAAAATTTTTTTTTAAACCTATGACTTATTTGAGTTCAAGCAAACTCAGAGTACGGGGTGGATGTGTTGAACCAAAATGAAAGATTCATCACTAAAAAAGTATCACTGCTCTGTCTTATTTGTTCTTGATTTATATTTGCTCATGACCAGCTATATTTCTATGTTTGTGACACAGATTAAATACAAAGAAGACTTGCAGATCCTGAGGGGACTGGGCTGCTTCCTATATGACACTCCTGACATGGTCCGCTCCCGGCACCTGCGGAAGCTCTGGGTGAGTGCACACCGTCCCAACACGCAGCTCCTCCTGCACAGCTTCACAAAGCTGGGCAGAAGGAATCTTTGCCTGTAGCTTCTGTTAAGGGGAAATTTGCCATTAACTCACTGAGCAAGTCATGACCCACTCAAGATGATCTGTGCTGCCTAAAAAAGGTAATGAGCTTAGTTAAATGACGGTTGTTTTTGGTCCTGCTTGGGAAGACCTCCAGGACACAGGGAGGGTCAGTGTGGCTTGCACATGCCAGCCGTTTGAAAGACAACATGTGACCGTGACATGCAATTCCTGAAGTTATTAATCAACTTGTATTTCCATTGTTGTTTTTTTAAGTCTAATTACCTATACACCGATAATGCAAGGAAGATGCGAGACAAATACAAAGTGGTGCTTGACACTCCAGAATACAGAAAAGTGCAGGAATTGAAGACACATCTGAGTGAAGTAAGTAAACCTGTCACCACAAGGGGCTCCTTCCTCTAGCGATCTTTTTTTAGGTAATTATATTGGGCCAAAATCTCCCTTCTGCCTTTAATTACAGAGTGGCCACCCTGTCTAAACAAGTCAGTTGACCTCATTTTGCCTCCATTTACTTATTTTGTCCCTCTTTAATAAGATGAGGCTATTGATACTTGCCCTACCTATGACTAGGACAGCTGAGAGTTTACATGATTTTATAGATTAGAGAGTCCTTCTGTCTTACACTATTGTTGTCTCCAAACTGAATTTATTTCAAAAATTTCTCTCTCATTAATTCCTGCTGTCAGGAACCCTAATCATGGCGGTGCAATTTGAAAAGTTTTTCAATGGCTCTCTGCTCTGCTGCCCACTCAGGAAATTCCAAACAACTTAGTTTCATTTTCATCTGCCCCACCTGGCACCCAGGCTCCTGATTTATTGCCATTAGTTGTGCATAGATCTGATCCTCTCACCTATGTTGGTCCCTTGAGGGTTGGCCCCCCCCATCTTATTTAGATGTGTATCCTGTAGTGCTTTGGCCATAACAGATGTCCGTGTTTGCCAAGGACGAAATGTGCTTTCTAAAGGTAAGGGCATCCCACAAATGTAAATGGTTGCTCGTATTATAGGTCAGTGGGCCATTCTCATTCAACTCAGTTTGTCTTGTGGCCTCATTTATCAGACTCCATAAAGCTGTCAGGCCACTTCATGGACTCCCCATTCTTAATAACTCTGATGGCTGCTGTTTAGGGATCACTTATGTCCTTAGACTTAAAGAAGCCTTGGCAAATCAAGCGTTGTCCTCAGTGGAGAGGATGTGCAGCCTCCTACACTTGGGGTGAGCCAGGGCAGAGGATGATTCATTCTTCAGCTTTTACAAATGCTACATTGAGCACATTTGCTTTCCTGAGCACTTCCCTCTGTTATTTCAACCAGTGCCAGCACTCAGATAGGAATGCGTATGGGGTTTCTTCTCAGTAAAGGTGCCTCTCCACGCTGGCTAAGTATCAGAATCATCTCTGAAATATTTTAAAACTACCCTTGAGTGGGCTCCAACCTCAAGCCCCACACTAGATTCTCTGTGTCTGGACATCTGCATATTTTTAGCTGCCTCACAGATGATTCTAATATTCAGGCAGTGTTGGAAACCACTGCTTTAAAGTATCACATCTCTCCTCCAGCCAATAATTAAATAATTAAAAATTGTTTGATAACTTAAAGTGCTTATTGGCATCTTTTGAAATACCTTTACTTCTCTCAGCTGTCTGGGTTCAGAATTATCTAAAACTTTAATTTCTCTTCTTCCCAATTCCTATTGGGATTTTGTGCATATTATGCAACAACATTGAGGAAGAAAAATAGATATTTTTTAGTAGTGCAATTTCTCTCACACTTGCCTCACTGTAGAATGAATGACCTGAGCTTGAGAAAATACCGATTTGAGCTACTACCCTGGATACAGAAGGTCTGGGGTAGAGCCTGCAAATCTGTTCTTACTAAGGGGTTTTTAGGATCAGGTGAGTTTGGGAAACACTTGCATAGTAAAAAGTTTGATGGCCAAAAGTTCAAGTTATTGACTTTTGACTTGTCTTTAAATTGTGCAGATTCTTGACACATATATATCTGTAGTACTAGGAAGCAGAGATGTTGTCCCAAGGAGTATAAACAATGCATACCTAAGTACAGGGGAAATACACTTCAAAGGGAATCATAGAAATGGCATGGGAGAGGTGGGTCTTAGTTCCAGATTTACTTCCAATTTGTTGTGTGACTTTTTCTAATTCACAACTTTAACACCCTAATTTCCTGAGCTAGAGAATTGGACTAGGTAATGATTTGGGCTTCTTTTAGCCATAAAATTCTATGATTTTGTCGATTTGATTTATTCAAAAATTTAGCCTGGGAGAAACAGTACATTTCTGTTTTGTTTATCTCCTTTCTTTCATTGGTAACACCAAAAACAGCCCTAAGCAGATGAGCTATATTTTGTTTCACCTTGCACTTGTATATAGTTTAGATGTAAAGAAATGGACACGTACATACATGTGTATATACATATTATTTATTTCCTACGTTTTATCTGTTCAACCAGCATTTTTATCCATGATTAGGATTTATTTGTTATCCATTTAGACTTTCTCATTTACCTCATTATATTAAATATCCTCAATATTTATTAGAGGACTACTGTTTTTCAGATCTTCTATCTAAATATGAGGTGATAAAAGAATGATAAAACTGAGCTCCCGCATTCCATGGGCTCATAATCTCTGGGAAGAAACAGACATCAATATGATAAATGATATCCTATAGGAATGATCAAGACAGTATGGACTCTAGGAGTTCTCCAGGCACATAAGAGTGGGAAGAAAATTCTAGGTAGAAGGCACAGTATGTGAAATTGGCCATAATGAGTTCTAGAAACTGGGACTAGTTTCAAATATCACATGGGGAGTGTGGAAGACTGTTGGGAAATGATACTGGAGACATAGGATAGAAGAAGCCAGGTTATGAAGACTCGTGGGTGATATATTAATGATCTTGGACATGATGAAAAGTCATTGATGAATTATTTCTGAGCAGGATAGATCTGAGCATTAACATCTAATTAGACCTGAATTCTAAGAAAACCTCTTTCTTGGGCTTGTGAAAGATGGGTAAGCCATGTGAAGTGTCCAATAGAGGATTTGGGAAGGTGGTTTAGAGGCTCTTAAGGATGTGTAGAAAGAAACAATACAGGGGGCTGAACTAGGGCCATGGCAGTGGGAAAGGAGAAGAAGGTCAGATTTAAGGAGTATCACAAAGTTAGGAGCCCAGGATTCATGACCATTTTGATGTGGGAATGAGGGAGAAGGGGTCTAGGATGACTCCCCAAGTTTCTGGCCTGCATGGCTAGGATATCAAGGAGCCATTTAACAAAATTTGAAAACCATCAATCTCAAATTGATGGTTGAGGTCCTGGGTAGAGATGAGGTTACCCAAGGAGAATGTATAGGGTAAAAGGGGCCAACGCTTAACTCTAGCTAATAGCAGCCTTTGGGGGAGCGCAGAACCATAGAAGGAAGCTGAGGAGTGCCTAGAAAGATGGGAGGCCCCCTAGGGGAGAATGGGGGAATGGAAGGCAGAGAACAGAGTTCAGGAATGAAATTGCTGAGCAGTTACAGTTGCTGCAGAAAAGCATTCTAGGATGTAGCAATTGTAATTGTTTGTGGTAGTCTTAATGAAATTCACTTCATTGGAGTGGTTGGGTGGAAGCCAAACTATTGCCTTGTGAAATTAATCAAAAGAGAGAAAAAGGCAAAACACATAGTTTGCTTGGTTGTGAAAGAAAGGCAAAAGGCCATTGGCAGAACTTGGAAAAGGCTTAATGAAGGGAGGGACTTGGGTCTGTTTGCAGAAGAAGGGAGAGGGCTGGAACATCGGGAGGGTTGAAGATATAGAGAGGCAGAGGGTAACTGCTAGAACAGGGTCGTAGAAGGGACAGGTGAGAAGGGAACAAGAACACAGCAGGTGGCTTGGAACTTGGACAGGCTGCAGAATGTCTCTAATTTTGATACAAGGAAAAAAAGAAAAGGAAGGCTAAGGAGGTTAAAAAAATGTATTGGTTTATTGGACAGAAACTGAGATTGCTGCAGTGGGAGAGGCCCTGCTTTTTCTCTGAAGTAAACAATAAAGGCATCTGCAGAGCATAGAATGTGTCAATGAAGCAGAAATGATGGTTATGACTGTTTTATGTCCAGCTGGTGTACAGAGCTGCAGGCAAGAAGCAGAAGTCAATCTTCACTTCAGTTCCTGATACTCCTGATCTTATAAGAGCCAAGCGAGGGCAGAAGCTTCAGAGCCAGGTAACATTCACACATGAAGATTCATAAACCTGCCACAGGGGGTGGTTCTGTGTGCCTGACCACGCCTGCCAGTGGCAGAGCCTCACACTTGGTCGTCCTGATGCTGCCTCATGCCCTTTAACTTCAAGAAGCTGTTTTCTTTGGGGCCGTCTTCACTAGGGTATGTTTTACATGAGCAGGTAATGCCATGTCTTCTAAGTTCTATACAATTTTAGTCATTGGATGAGTGGTCTGTGGATTCCAGGTGGTGAAAATAAATTTTTTAATTCATTCCATAGGACCTATATTTTGTCCACAGATAAATGAAACCACAATTCATGCATTCAGGCAAAAATGAAAAAAAAATATGTTGAAGACTATCAGAATCCTCTCATTCTTCTATCAGCATTTTTTATCACGTGGATTTAGACTAGACCATAGTCAGCAGCAGGAATGTTAGATGACTGGAGCGCGTATATGTGTTTCCTAATGTGAGACAGAGGGAGAAACAAATAAACAGAAACACACATAACAATAACAACAACAAAAAATCAGGACAATAACAAGTCGACACTGCCCTCCCATCTTAGGGTTAGAAATGAGTAAAGAGGACTGAATACTAAATAAGGGGTGTTTTATCTCTAACATCTGATCCCTATTCTTTGTTTTTAATTTTTATTGGAGTATAGTTGACTTATAATGTTGTGCCTATTATCATTTAGTATCTGTATGTTGAACTTGCCACCAAAGAGAGACCACATCATCATGCTGGAAACCAGACCACAGCCTTGAAGCATGCTAAAGACGTGAAGGACATGGTCAGTGAGGTAAGTTGGGAATTCAACACCCAGGCACTGGGCTAAAGAAACAAATCCTTTGTTAAAACCTTCACCTGCTTGGGAGTTCCCTGGTGGTCTAGTGGTTAGGATTCGTTCACTGTCATGTCCTGGGTTCAGTCCCTGGTGATGAACTGAGATCCCATAAGACATGCAGCGTGGCCAAGATAAAAATAAATAAATAAATTTAATTAATTAAAAAAAACCCTTCACCTGTTGCCTCTGATCAGAGAGCTCATTTCTACAAGTTGTGCTCAACAGCATCAAGAAACAGAAGGCAGAGCTATTCTCTTAACGAGCATGATCCAGTGTGTCCCTAGGCTGGATCTGTTCCATGGTTGTGAATTGGCAGGGATGAAAACACTTGAACTTAAATTTCTCTCTCTTCCATCTTTATTTCTTAGAAAAAGTACAAAATTCAATACGAAAAGATGAAGGACAAGTACACTCCAGTTCCAGATACGCCAATCCTCATCAGAGCCAAGAAGGCTTACTGGAATGCCAGTGATGTATGCATCCCTCCCTTCTTTCTTCATTGTGATGGGGCAGCTGAAGTGGAAACACTAAGAAGCATAAGATATTACAGTCATATCCGTAATTCAAAGTCCTGGCCCACAATACAGATCAGGAAAGAAACAAAAACACAAAAGCCAAACAAACAGGCACAAACAGTACCATTTGGCAAAGTCGCTAAGAATAATGCTGAGAGATGCTGAAAACCTACTGCTTTTCTCATTGCTCTTCCAAGCAAAAATATGACCCTTTCTTCTAATTCTTTGGTGGCGTTTCCTAGGGATACTTGATGTTGCTTATCCATAAAATGTTGTTCTTGGAAACAGCCAATCACGGTTTCAAATCCTGATGCTGTGATTTGCCTGCTGTATGACTCCATATAATTTACCTAATTCTTCTGAGCCTCTTTTCTTCTATGTGAAATGAGGATAAGAATTGTGATAATTAAATTAGACTAAACAAGACAACAGATACACGTTTCTAGCACAGTGCAGGGCTCTTAGTTGACACTCAGAAAATGTTTGTTCCTCTCTTCTCTTGATCGCCTAAATCATGTGAATGACATGTTTGTTAGAATTCAGAGGGACAGACTTTCATTTCCCATACCACGTGATCAAGGACAGAGTGCCTTTCAACGGTAATGAGATTATCTGTTAATGAAGATATGAAATGAATCAACCCGGTTAGATGGCCAGTCCTTACCAGTTTTGTGTCCCAGAGCCCAATTATGAATGCATTGCACCTATTACCAGAACCAGGAACTCTGGAGGACTGGTTGGGACTTAACCCAGCCAAAAGCTCAAGCAACCCCCTCACCCTCAACTTAGCAACATAGCTCTAGGATTTGAAGCATCTTAAGTGGTTACAGTAATCCCTAAGCAGAATTGTGAAAGTGTACAGCAAATTGGAACAATATCTTAGTTCCGTAATTTTGTCAGAAATTTTCAGTTGCAGCTAAAAGGAGTCTGCTAGTTGGAAGAAGACCATGCCAGTTTGCTTAAAATATAAGCTGAAAAAATTATATGCTACCCTCAAAATCTATTTGCTAGGATAGTTTTTGTCTTCTTGTGACATCCCCATCTTTATCACTTCAAGGTTACTGTCGAATATTAATTTGAACCAAGCTTGCTCTGCATCACCACTTCTCAGGGATGTCCACACAGTGAAATTGGCCCCTGGAGCTCATTATATGCCACTGGACAGCCCTATCCCCAGGGCTTTGTCATTACCAATACTGGTAACTCTAACCTTTGAAATAGTCCAGCTGGGATGTGGCATTAAATTCAGCCTATCTACCGTGGCTATCCCCACAAGGAGAGCTAAAGGATCTTAGATTACCCATCTGAAAAACAAAGTTAAAGTTAAAGGCCTCCTTCACTATGTGTTTGCTCAGCTACCCAAAAAGAAAAGATTCGTCCGAGATTGAAAACAGAGTGCTCAGAGAAGTACTCATTTTGTGTAGATGAGATGAATCTTCTATGATACTCTTAGGTTAAAGTCAGAGCTATTGACTTTTGAAATACCACAAAGATAAAGATTGAAATGAAATAAAATTTTAGGACTGCTCCATGGAAAAGGCATTTTAATACCAGGAGTTAGAAACTAAATCTTTCTCCTTTTTCCATGTACATTAGTATGTCCCGGGCTCAACAAAGTTATGCTTCTTTTTTTTTTTTTCTCCTCCCAAATGAGCTTTTTGTCTGCTTGTTTTACGTTTAAATAAACTTTTTATTTTAAGTAGTTTTAGATTTACAGGAAAGTTGCAGCGATAGTACAGAGAGTTCCCATATAGCCTATACCCAGTTTCCCTTGTTGTTACCACCCTACAATACCATGGGACATTTGTCACAAATCAATATTGATACATTATTATTACCTAAACTCCACACTTTATGCAGATTTCTTTAGTTTTCTCTGAATGTCCTTTTTCTCTTCCAGGATGTGAAAGAGGTTTTTAATCTCTCCCAAATTTATTCAAGGGAAAACATAAGAGATAAGACTCAGGAGAGTTCAAGGTTAAAAGAGCTTAGTTATTTAACTTGGTAGTTCTTCATAATCCATGTGCTTTTCCTCTTTCCAGCTACGCTATAAAGAAACATTTCAAAAGACCAAAGGGAAATACCACACTGTGAAGGATGCTCTAGACATCGTTTATCATCGCACAGTCACAGACCACATCAGTAAAGTACGCCCCTATATATTTCTACTTGTGTTGGGCTCAATAACCCACCATAATTTTTTAAAGTATCCTCCCTTTTCTAAAACTCTCTGGAGACAAACGGACTTTTTTACATTAAATTTGGGTAAGACGTTAAAGCTGTCTTTGTGCTTTTACCACAGATAAAATACAAGGAGAACTACATGAGCCAGCTGGGAATCTGGAGGTCCATTCCTGATCGCCCTGAGCATTTCCACCATCGAGCAGTCACTGATGCAGTCAGTGATGTGAGTCTTGAAATCTTCTCTTTTTACATATAAATTAATATGTCCACATGACTTAACGAAATCAAACACTGCATAAAAACTGATTAAACACTTGACTAAACTTTAGCTCTTGTGTATGGATGTTTAAGTCATAAACCTCATTGCTAAATAAGTGAGCTTCAACTCAGGAGACAGAAAAATATATTCAAATTTATAAACCTAATTTTTCTTCTAAATGTGTTACATCATAATACATGACTGGAAGTGATATACTTCATGTAAATGATAACCTATTTTTGAGCAACTGAAGAGACAACTTCATGACAATTAAGCAATTAAGACACATGACAATACTCATTTAGAAAGAAATTTCAGCTCTTTATGTGAAAATACAGCTGCTGAGCTAATGATATACTCTCTAGGCAAGTATGCCTGTTAAATTTGAATTGCTTGGGCTTCCCTGGTGGCGCAGTGGTTGAGAATCTGCCTGCCAATGCAGGGGACACAGGTTCGGGCCCTGGTCTGGGAAGATCCCACATGCCGCGGAGCAACTGGGCCTGTGAGCCACAATTACTGAGCCTGCGCGTCTGGAGCCTGTGCTCCGCAACAAGAGAGCCTGCGATAGTGAGAGGCCCGCGCACTGCGATGAAGAGTGGACCCCGCTTGCCACAACTAGAGAAAGCCCATCACATAAACGAAGACCCAACACAGCCAAAAATAAATATATAAAATAATCACTCAGACTCGAATCCATCATATTAGTCTCTGACACTTCCCTTCCCTTTAAAAAAAAAAAATTTTGAATTGCTTTACTTGGTGTTAAAATGAAAAATTCCATATGCAATACAATACACCATAAAGTGAGCAGAAATCAGTATTATTGGAAATGTCTCTTAAATAATTATTTCAATACTTTATTATTTTATATACCTTAGTGGTCAGACCTTCTATTTGTTCTACTTGTATCGATCCTAACCTACTGCTATTTGGAGGTAGATACTTAAAACTCTTTGGTGATATTCTTCTCCCAGGTAAAATATAAAGAAGATTTGACCTGGCTTAAAGGCATCGGTTGCTATGCCTTTGATACCCCCGACTTCACTCTGGCTGAAAAGAACAAGACTCTCTACAGCAAGGTATATATCTACTCAAGGGTAATGGCCACGTCCATGAAATGTACTCCAGTGCCCACAGAGAGAATTAGTACTGAGGAAACTGCTTCTCATATTTCCATCCCTATCCTTGCTTCTAGACCCTAAAGTTGGAGTATATACTACATTATTCACTCTACTCAGGAATTATTTTAGTATCGGCCTCATTGACAATAGTAATCATTTATTTACGTCACTCATTTGAATTTGATAAAAGGCCATCTCAGTACAACTCCTCATGGCTCTTCCAGAATTTCCTAATATGTCTCTGGGTGATTTGATATGGAAGCAAATAGAAAGTGAGAGTATTTTAATCTGCAAACTTGATGTGTGACTTGAAGCAAATAACTTTGTTTTTATGGCCTCATTTTCCTACTTACAAAATAAAGCAGTTGGATTAGCTTCCTTTGAGTTCTAAAATAGAAGGCAGCAAACTTTTCTGAAAGGTTCCAGATAGTAAATAGTTTACACTTTGTGGACCACATTCATTCTGTCACATATTCTTTGTTACAATCCCTTAGTACTATATAAAAAAGTTTTTTCTTAGTTCATGGGGCTATTTAAAAACAGGTAGTGGTCTAGATGCTAGCATACCCCTGCTCTAAAATATTATGATTATCTGATTCATTACTGGAAAACTACTTCTAATTAACGGACTAAAAACTGCCTTCGAGTGCACATGGAAATACATTCAAAGTAAAATAATAATCACTATGAGTATTGAAACAAAGAAGAAACTGATTTGGATTTTTGTCCAATATGGAATATAGATCTATATGACATCCGTTCAGTGAAACTATGTATTTGGGGGCTAGTTTTTAAGACATTGAGGTGGGTATACCCTTCACTGCCTTGGGAGCCAGAGTGTGTTCAGTAATTACTTGTTATCTCTATGAATGAATTAATCACAATTGTATACAATAAATGGCATGTCTCATTCTTAAGATAATCACAGCATGCTATCAAGTAACCATGTTCTATTTTCTCTAGTATAAGTATAAAGAGGTATTTGAAAGGACGAAGTCAGATTTCAAGTATGTTGCTGATTGTCCAATCAATAGGCATTTCAAGTTTGCAACTCAGTTGATGAATGAGGTATGTATGACCTGATCCAATTGAGCCTATTAGCGTCCCTTTAGAAGTCTATAAATGAGGTTTGATTAAAACCCAATACCTAAAATGACAGGAAAGCCATTTTAGTGTTGATTCAAGATTACGCATTGGGAAGGCTCTTATAATATCACTATCTGATGAGCTCTGCCAAAAGCATGAATAAGAACAAAGGAAAGGGCTGTCCGGATTGGAGTGAGGTCCCCACAGCCAGCACGGCCTCTGCTCGCACTAGCACAGGGCAGCACAGCCCTTTGGGTGACGAGAGCAAAGAGGTAAAGGTTTTGTTGACTCTCAGCTGAACTCCCTTCAACAGGGAGTGTATAGGATTCTGTGTAGAGTTGGAAGACCCAGAAGTTCAAAGTTAACTTAGTATCCCTTACCAAGGCACAGAAATGGCAGCCCTAAGCGGGTAGTTGTGATTCACGCCTTCAAATGTATTGCCACTGTGACTCATACATTGGTGCAGAGAAGTGTCCATTTGCACTCAGAATATTCCTTTACCTTCTACCCAGTTTTTCCTGGAACTGTCTTTGCAATAGTTTAAGGTAAATTTAGCTTAAAATGATGAAAGAAGCAAGCTGTGAATTAATGTATATGTGGATGGTTTTTACATTTAATTTCCTATCTTTGTATTTTCCACAGATTTACATAAATTCAAAAACAATGTTAGAAAATTAGTAAAATGTGTCAGAAAATGAAAATGTAGCCAATGGTATATTTATTTCAATATATAACTTTTTTGTTGTTTTTGTTGTTTATAAATTTTTATTTTTTTTTATTTTTTTTTTTTTACTTATAACATTATACCAGAACATATAAGATTTTTTGTTGTTTATAAATTTGATTTAGTTTATTTTCAGTAGATTTCCAGGTGGGATGACTCTGAAGAATTACTGTTGGTAGCTTCCTAGGGAGACAGTCTTGATATATTTTGTTTCTATTTTTCTAATTCATGAAGGATTTCCAGGTCTCTTTTATAATCAAATAAATTAACTAGCATATTAGAATGTGTCCATGAATATACCTTTTGACTCTCACAGCCTGAAGTAGTAAACCTGTAGCTTGTCAGTGCCTTATTTTAAATACAATGTAAGATGTCATAAAACTTAACATTGCTAATGACATCATATGTAAAGATGGAACATGTTTAGGTACAAGGTACTTCAATTTTGATGTTATAACTAATCTAGTCCAAGCCCCAGCCTTCTCCAGGCCATCTTCCTTTGCTTAATTCTCTTCACCTCCCTATTTTCATTACCCTGGATACTTTGGGAGCCCACCTCTAGAAAGCACATTTTTCAGGCTCTCTGAAGTATCTTGGGACATTTGTGTATAGCCTTGAAGTTGTACTCTTGCTATAATTTGATATGATGTTTGAGCAGAAAAAATACAGAGCTGATTATGAGCAGCGGAAAGATAAATACCACCTGGTAGTCGATGAGCCTAGACATCTGCTGGCTAAGATCGCAGGCGACCAGATCAGTCAGGTACTGTGATAGGGCCGCCTGGACGGCCAAGCAGGACTGTGCTCCAAGTTTCTCATGAGATGTCGTCCCGTCTGCTGCAAGGATGTCATAGGTTCTGCCTATGATATTGGGATGTTCTGTTCCAAATTATCTGTCTAGCCACCCAAAGAGCCCACGAGCTCTTTGAGTGTGCCAGTCCATGCTCTGTGTCCTCACGTGTGCTGTGGTGAACATGAGATGCACAGCTGGGTCCTCACACCCTTCATCCTTCAGGAGGGCCTGTGTGTAAACTGCAGTTGTAAAGTGCGAATTAAGGTGCAAACGCAGAAACAAAGAAACAAATTAACGGAAGGAAAGAAGACAGAACTCCTTACTGTGTTTTTCTATTTCACTGATGTCACCTTTTCTATAAGGCAATTTTGGTGGGACTGGCTCTATTATTCCCCATTCACAAGGGCTGTGGGTGGTCAACTGCAAATATCACGTCACCCTGCTTGGCATTATAATGCATTTGGTTGTCTTCACCCACACACACGTGAGAACACAAAGTGTGTGTGCCTACATCTCTTCACTCAGAGGTGATCAGGATATAGAGCTATGTTCTTTTCCGTCTTCACAAGTCTCTTTTGTGCTTCACTGCTCTTTGCATGAACAGAGAAAATATAAATCTAGTGCCAAGATGCTTCTGAAACAAGGATGTAATGAAATTCTGCGTCCAGATATGTTGACTGCCCTCTACAACACATACATGTGGAGCCAGGTAATGTCTGATGTGATGCGAAGAAGAGATTTAGAAGCCTTGGGGGCATTCACCTCTATGCTTTCCCTGATTTCCTTCCCTGGCCCCCTGACCAAGCTGGTTTCACATGACAAAGCTGCATAAATATTCACTCCCTGTAAATGAACTCTGGATGTGGCCAAGTGTGGTGCTGTAGCAGCCAACACTTGTACGTCTTCTGACGCTTTTGGAATTCCAAGTAATATTAACTGAGGCTATTTCAAAGTTTTTCAAACTTTTCCAAATTGGTATAACTTTATGTTTTTCAATATTTGCCCCAAAGAAGTAGATTTCTTAGAGATAGAGGATGTTAAGTAAATTTGACAGTATTTAAAAGATGTGAATATTTAATGTTTTTGTCTAATGTGTCCATTGCTCAATAATGACTACACTGTACCATTTTGGAGAGATGAGGATGACAGCACAGCTCTTTGAATATTGTGCATATTCATGGCCCCTCTTGAGTTTGATGCTGAATTTGCTAGGTTATTTCCAGCACATCTGTCCTCACACACCCTTGTTAACAGCACTGCTGATCACCTTGCCTTCCTACAAGGTCAACTGAAGCACACACCACCACCTTCCCGTCATATGTTGGAAGGTAAATTTGAAGCAGCAAAAGACAGTGATAATTGCTTAACTACCAGATACGATGTTAATAAAAGGCCATTGTTCCCACACGCAAAGAAAGTTTTTAATCAGTCTTTTGTATTAGCAACTTGTTTTATCACTTTAGTTTGACATCAGATCAACACATGAAATGAGGAGGATGAGGTCTTCCTGTGAACATTCTCTTTGCCTGAACTTTTACCTTGGTCCCGATATGATCATCAGATAGTTGTGCATGGCATTTTGCTGTGTTCTCAGTGTCTGTACTGCTTGAAACCGCTTATGTGCATGAAAAAAAAAAAAAAATCATGACTTGAAAATTTCAAAAATGAATGTCTTTAAAAATAACTACTTCAAACTGTATGTATTCATTTTTTTTTACCTGTTTCAGCTTTGATATGGAAACATACTTAAGAGATCATATATATTCGATGTAGCATATTGTGAGCGAATCATTACTTGCCAGAGTCCAGAGAACATGGGTCTAGTCCTGGCTCTGAGATTCGCTCTATATGTGCCCTTAGCTCATACTCTTAACCTCTCTGGGCCTCAGTTTCCACATGGATAAAATATATGGAAAATATTTATTATTATTATTATTATTATTAGCTCACTCTATTACACTGTTGCTATCAAATACAGATTTATATAAACATTTCCAGTTAAGAAAGCATGGCATCATCCCGCACATCAATGGCTTATATAACAATCCTACTCTGCCGTGGGACTCTCTCAAGAGGAAAACTAGAGTCCCTGAAAGCCCTCTCTTCTACTTCAAGTTAACTTGTTCTTCTCCTCTACAATTTAGATCAAGTACAGGAAAAATTATGAAGAAACAAAGGACAAGTTTACCTCAGTTGTGGATACTCCAGAACACCTACGTACTACAAAAGTCAACAAACAAATTAGTGATGTAAGTACAAGAAACACTGAATGGATTTTTGGCCTTGGGGGGGCACTTGCAAATGTGGAAGGGGCATTTTAGATGGTCACAATGTTTGGAAAAGTTTTTTTTTTTTGGCTGGATTAGGTCTTCGTTGCGGTGCACGGGCTTCTCACTGCGGTGGCTTCTCTTGTTGTGGACCACGGGCTCTAGGCGCGCGGGCTTCAGTAGTTGCAGCACATGGGCTCAGTAGTTGTGGCACGCGGGCTTGTGGGATTTTCCTGGACCAGGGATCGAACCTGTGTCCCCTGCATTTGCAGGCAGATTCTTAACCACTGCCCCACCAGGGAAGTCCCTGTTTGGAAGATTCTACTGCCATTTAGAGGGAAGGAGGCAGGGACAATAAGTGTCCTACTATGCTCAGGACTCTTCTTTTACAGTAAAGAATTGTTCCAACCAAATTGGCAGACACCCCATTGTAGAGGCACTGGAGCCTTAGCAGAAAGCATGAAAGCATCTGTTGAGTTTATGGAATTCTCTTTCCTTTATATACACTCAATGAAAGCAACAACAATGTTGCCTTTATATGTTTACATTATGTTACAATGTCAATTGAGATACATAAAGTTGTCTCTTTCTGCCTTTTCATCTCCTTCAGATACTGTATAAGCTGGAATACAACAAGGCCAGACCCAGAGGCTACACCACAATCCACGACACGCCCATGTTGCTGCATGTCCAAAAGGTCAAAGATGAAGTCAGTGATGTAAGTTACCAGGATGGCTTTACAGCCCCGCTCACTTTGGCCTCTTTGTAATGTGATATAACAAACCCAGGTCCACTTATCTATTCCTGTGTAACAATCACTCTAAATGTAGTGGTTGGAGACAGCAGTCATGCTTTTTTGGCTCACAGTTCTGTGAGCTGTGAGCTGAGTGGGCACAGTTGAGTGGATGCTCTACCCCACGCGCTGCAGCTCAGGCGGGAAGGCTCAGTCCCAGAGCTGGCTCCCGATCACGGCCAGGCTGGGAGCTCAGCCATTGTATAGACAAGAGCCCCTGTGCGTGGCCTTTCCGCGTGGTTTGGCCATCTCACGGCAGAGTGGATGGGTTCTAAGAGGCTGGAGTAGAAGCTTCCAGACCAGTCTGAAAAATGCAGTGTGCCATAAACTCTATTAATACTCTATAAGTTTCGTCTTGGCTAAGAGGAAAAGGTAGCCATTAAATTCTAATACTCTGAATTTGAGGAGAAATTACATTCGTATATTTTCATATATATAGCTAGATTCTATGGTGGAAAACTATCATAATATTGGTTAAAAAATAGATTAAATATTTTAATGGCTATATGGGCACCATAAAGAATAATGAAGGCAACTATGGAATCCCTACCCGAAAGCCTTGACTGAGGCTGGTGCTCAGGAATTCTTTGGTAGCTAAACAAAGGGGTTCACACTATTGACTCTAAGTTGCCAAGAAAAATGCTAAATACGTCAGTGCACTGTTTATGAAGGCAGAAATGTATAAATCATTTAAAAAATGTTTTTTATATTTTTTTATGTTAAAATAAATTTTGACACTTCGAACATGAACATCGGGTATTCATAAACATCTATACGGTAGATCCCTTATGTGGAGCAGCCCTTTCCCTCTCAGGGTAGAAAAATGAAGCAATTCTGCATCCATTTCCCTAAATTTCTGATTGTAACAATAACCTGAGATGTTGATGAAAAATATGAATTTCCAAGTCAGTCCCCTAAAGCTACTGATTTACTACATCTATGGTGAAGCACAGAAAATTGTGATTCTTATGATCAGGCAAGTTTAGTAAGCGCTACTATGGCTTCCGTAGAACAGTTTTACTCAGTCACAGTAAGACCTAAGATCCTTCCGCAATAACTAGTGAGAAGTCCCAGATGGAGTCCCAGGGCCCTGAAATGTAAAAGGAGCAAAAGTGGGTGAAGCTAGAAATTCCAGGCTAGACATGAAAAAATGAGCAGTTGGGCTCAAAGAGGCTAAGCCTTCCCTTTTCTCCCCCTCCCATTCAAACCCACACATGCCCAAACTTACCAGCGCTGGCTCTAGCAATGACAGTAGTGACGACAGCATTCATCCATCAGTTCATTCATTCATCAAATATTTATTGGGTTCCTAAGTGCCTGATGCTAGGAATGAGGTGATGAATGATACACAATCTTTGCCCGCAAGGGATTCAGCTCAACGGAAAGAATAGACAGATAAATAATTATAACACGACATGATAGCAGCTACAACTGTAGGGGCATGGAAGGAAGGCAAGCCTGATCCCATCTGGGTGAGCCAATGGGGGAAGGCTTCTCTTCCATCAACAGTTTTCAAGATGTTCTGAACTCAGGAGTTTCTGATTTGGGGACAGGAGAACACACTTGGATAGCTGTCCAGCTGCCCCTTTCAGCACAAGCTCAGAGGACATAAATTCTATGGTGACACTGGTGAACATACACAATGTGTCCTGGGGAGTTGGTTTTAAGATCTGAGACAGGATGGTGCGTGTCACATAGCTGCATGTCTGCATCCTTTCTTCACGACAGACTGATTCAGTCTTAAGGAGTATCATGTACTATATTATGGTTTTAATTTCTTGTTTTTTAAGATACTTGTGGGCTGCTATAAAAAAAAAAAATTGACCTGTGTTTCCTCCCACAGCTGAAATACAAAGAAGTTTACCAGAGAACTAAGTCCAACTGTACTATTGAGCCTGATGCTGTTCATATCAAAGCAGCCAAGGATGCCTACAAAGTCAACACCAATGTAAGTTCCAGAAACGTCCCCAAGTCTAATAGGGCTTCATCAGCTTCTGTAGGGAACATGGCCTCTTTTGACATCTTTTCAGGTGATTGAGCTCTAGTGAGTCCAGATCAGGGGTTGGCCCCTCAGAGCATGAGTGATAACACTGACCTCTAAGTGCTGCCCATGGTTCTCACAAAGGAGAGTGGGGAAGAGCAAGGACGGCCCATGGATGTTATACCCGCTCAGCCTCCATGTTAGGATGCTGAAAAATGGGGGATTTAATTCTGAAATGAAGGTTACATTTTCGACAGTGTCTCCGGTCTCCATGTTCTTCTCCTGCCACAAACTCTAGAGCCTACTTCTCCTGAAAAAAAAAAGAGAACACTTGAGCTGCTTGGTGCTGTCAGGACTTGGCCTAGACCTTCCTCCTGTTCACATCTCCCTGTGCTGACTCATTTCTTTGTGATGGGGCATCTTCAAGCCTCAACCACAGGAACACTTTTGTGCATTTAAATGAGTATCGACTTCTTAAAAATATATAAATGGTTATATAATGAAATATTATAAAACCCAACTAGTGCCTACTAGTGCTACAGAGAACTTACATTTATTAGGGCCAGCAAACTGAAATGCCTTTAGGGACTGGCAGGTAGCGTACAGGTGTCCTGAGGATGGACAGAGGAACAGGTAGCAGGATTGATGTGGGACAAAGCAAATGCAGTAAAATGTACGTTGTAGAATCTAGGTGCTGGGTGTATGGGTATTCTCTGTAAGATTCATGCAACTCCTCATGCATTTGAAAATTTTCACAGTAGAATGGGGAAAAGTTGGATCCATTTTTAACTTATAAAACATGTTTATCTTATTGTATATCGATTATACCTTGACCAAAAAAAGGAGAAAGAAAAAGTGAGGAAAGAAATGTGCCTGATGATGAGGGTTCTTCCCAAGGACACTCACTTCTGTGCCTCAGATTCAGCCCAAGGCAGCCAGTTCTCCAGCTCAGATGCAAGTCTAGCAAGTCCACAAGCACCTCTGATGCCTGGCTGCCCAGATTTGAAACCCAGCTCCACTGTTCACTAGCTGTCTCACCTGGGCAGCTTACTTAGCCCTTCTAGGCAGTTCCTCAGCTGCTGATTTCATATAGTTGTGATAAAGAGTAAATGAGTTTATATATATATATATATATATATATATATATATATATATATATATATATATATATAACACTTTGAAAAGTGCCTGGCATGAAATAAATACTGCAAGTGTTTAATACTTTTTTAAAAAGTCTGAATTTAGTTAGAAATTAAAAGTACTTGACTCTGAAAATGATTAGACTGCACTGGCAGAGTGAGTTTGAAGAATCGTTTCGCCAGGAGCCTTTAAAAATTTTAGCCCCTATTTTGAGGGCAAAGGGTCCCACAAGAGGACAACTTGAGTGGCCAACTAGTTGCATCCATTGTACAGAAATTTTAATTGGGGCTCTCTCTTGCATAAAGAACCATGACTTGTTATATGTTAAAATGCAAGATGAGTCCCTCTGTGCCACGTGTGTGGTTGTGAATTCAGGCCACTGAATGAAGTGACTTGTTTTTGTCTTGTTAAAAACAGCTGGATTACAAGAAGCAGTATGAAGCCAGCAAAGCCCACTGGAGATGGATCCCTGACCGACCGGACTTCATCCAGGCCGCCAAGTCATCCCTACAGCAAAGCGATGTGAGATAAGAGAGGCAGTCAGAACTGCATGACATACCTGAGACAGAAAAATTAATCTGTATTCATAATAACCACTGTCACAGGTGTTAACCCTAGCTCATTTGAGATCCAAGGACAGGAGGGTTGTAAGGTGTGGAAGGCAAGCTCAGGAAGCAGACCTGGCCACAGAGCCTGGTCTCCCGTGGCTGGGCCCAAACACTAATGGCTCAGAGTCCTGAGGGAGGCGGGGGAGGACCAGGAGGGCTTTGTCCTGGCCTCGGGGCTGGAAGGGAGGAGCCCAGCTTGGCGTGGGGGCAGCCAGGAAGCCCCTGCCCCCATCCTGCTAGCAAATCCCCATAGTGCCCTTAAGAAGGGGACTCCCTGCAAATTCAACCAAATACCAGCTTCCTCCTGTGCCTGTCACCCTTTCCCATCTTCCTCTGTCTTTCTTCTGTTACAGTTTGAATACAAGCTGGACCGGGAGTTCCTCAAGGGTTGCAAGCTTTCTGTCACTGATGATAAAGACATGGTGCTGGCCCTGAAGAATTCTATAATAGAAAGTGATGTAAGTATTCAGTCCCTTCCAAGAGGCCTAACCTCACTCAGGGCTGTCTTCTGCAGCCCAGTGCCCAGGGGCGCGCGGGATAGAGGAGGCTGCTGCCCACGGTCAACACCAGTGACTTGGCAGAGCAGAGCGGCAGCAGTGGGAAGCTGTTACAGCCAGGTGGCCGCTCCTGATCTATACTGCACCTCAAGATAATCCACACGCCGCAGTGGGGACTCTGAAGGCCTGGTTGGACTCTATAAGGAAACGTATTCATTTCTGTGGGGTCATACGCTTCCTATGCTTCCTGTGTTTCCTCATCTGGAAAGGAGGAATAATAATGCCTCCCAGGGTTTGCGGGAGGGTCCAATGACATATTTGAAAGTGCTGTGAACTAAGGCTCTATGTATAAAGATTCATCGTAAGATTCATTCTGATTGTTATTAAAGCCTCAACTTGCATGAGATAAAGAAAATCCATTTTTGATATTTCCCAAGATTTCCAAACATCAGATCTTTTACTGAGTTTAATGATTCTACTCCGTCAATGATGCTATTCTCCCAGCTCTATTTAGTAACTTGGGAGCTTAATAAAATATGCAGGAGACTCAGAGGAGCTGAAGAAATGCTCTTTTTCACCCCTGCAGCTGAAATACAAACAGAAACATGTCAAGGAAAGAGGAACCTGCCATGCCGTGCCCGATACGCCTCAGATCCTCCTGGCAAAGGCAGTCAGCAATCTGGTGTCCGAGGTAACCCTCCAGCAACCCATAGGCTCGCCTTCCGTCTTGGGCTGATGCCCCAGGCAGGCATTTAAACAAGCTTTCTGTGCTTTGCCTCAGAACAAGTACAAGCGGCACGTGAAGAAGCACTTGGCTCAGGGCTCATACACAACACTGCCGGAGACGCGGGACACCATTCATGTCAAGGAAGTGACCAGGAACGTCAGTGATGTAAGTGACCAGCCCCAGGACTCTTGGCAGCAGCAATGGCACTTTACCTTAGAATCCAGCAAAAGACTGTAAGCCGCATTTTTGCTTACACTTTCCTTTACGTTACTTCACTCTTACCATCAGTACCTATATGTGAATTTTGAACGCTGGTTTAAAAGACAACTCAATATTTATTGGCTTTCCAATTACGGCAACTGTGGCAGATGTGGGTTTGGCCATAGGATGTATTGTCTAGCAATATAAGATGTCACTAACCTAGTGGTAATAAAGGGAGGGAGCACTGATGGTAAAGATCAGCCTCTCCCATCATCTCCCTGCTCCTTAAACTGCTGAACAATTTTAGAGAAGTAAAGTCACCTCTTCGTGTCTCAGTAATCTCTGCGCACTACATCCTTACGGATAATGCTTTAATAATCATGGTATTGTATTTTATGAGCCCTGTGTGGTTCCATTTATTTTAAAAAGGTAGAAATGGTAAATGAAAGAGTTTAATTTGCTTGTCATCAGTTCTCCAAAGATTGGTGTGTGGTTCAATGTCAGGTTCCAGGACAGAAATGACAGGGAAGAACTAGAATATGTATCAGAGACCCCAGTTCCAAAATGGCACCAAAATGGAGAGCCACGGATTTTCCTCGAGATCTTCTCATAGTTCTTCAAGTAAAACAATTCTGTTCCCAGCTTCCTCTGCTCACATAAGTAATTCTGGCTCTTTTTAGACAAATTACAAGGAGAAGTTTGTCAAGGAGAAAGGAAAATCCAACTACTCCATCATGCTGGAGCCCCCAGAGGTGAAACACGCTATGGAGGTGGCCAAGAAGCAGAGTAATGTAAGTTTCTCCTCTCACTCTCAGGGGGCCACTTGAGCTGGTGGATCCCTACATTGGTATATGCTGGGCTGGGTCCAGTGAGTGGTCACCCTAATTTCTATATCTGGTGGTCTAAACAATACGATAGTGGGGTTGATTTGGTTTTAATAAAAGGTTCCTTTCAGAAAGATAGCGTATCTCTCAAGTGAGCAAATGTTTTCTTTCTCCAAATAAAGGTCGCTTACAAAAAAGATGCTAAAGAAAACCTGCATTACACAACAGTGGCCGATCGGCCAGACATCAAGAAGGCCACGCAGGCAGCCAAACAGGCCAGCGAGGTAAGGGTGTGTTTAGAAGGTACCCAGTCCCCAGTGGTCACTGCAAACAAGTAGTTCGTGGTCACTGGCCACCTAGAATGTGTTGCCCATTCTGCTTTTCTTTGATGCAGGTGGAGTACAGAGCCAAGCACCGCAAGGAAGGCAGCCACGGGCTAAGCATGCTTGGTCGCCCAGACATTGAGACGGCCAAGAAGGCAGCCAAGCTGAGCAGCCAGGTAAAACAGATGGGCAAGCAGCAGCTCTGATGTGAGGAGATGTTTAAAGACCTTGCAGGAAGAAGTGATTCCCAGAATGAAAGTGCAGTATTAGCAACCAGAGAGATACTGCAGCACTCCAGAGCTTTGAAAATTATATCACGAAAAGCTTTGAAAAGTTATATCAGATGCAGTCACTTTTATTTTTTCATTCAGCAAACATATATTGAATGCCTGGGCTAGAAACTAGAGGCAGTAGATGTCCTCAGACTATATGTCTATGGCTAAATAATTACAGTTTGGGGTTGTAAGTGTTTGATCGAGGTATGCGCAGGGAGCTGAGGGGGAATGCCTAATTCTAGCAGATTTCATATTATTGAGTAGATGGACTTAGAAATGTGTCCAAACTTGATTGCCCCATTACCTAATTTCCCTTGTGAGACCAATTATCTAGAATACTCCTGAGTTATGACAAGTTTTCAGACTTTAGATCAGAGACCCCATGATCAACCACCAGATCTTTCAGAGACCAAGTTTTAGTCCCAAAAGACGAGCTCAGAAATATCTTATTTCTTCTCCAATTCAGAGATCCTACCTTCTTTTCATTGTCTGTTTTCTCAAGTATTTGTTTGAAGAAATACGTTTAGGATACCTTTGGTGGTTGTATGTATGACTTTCAGCAGTGCCAAACGTGGGATCCCAATCTTTTGGAAGATACAAGTAGTAACATCAAGTGACAAAACAGGAGGGAATTATGAGGAGACAAAAAGTTCAGATGACTGATGACAAGCAGATACTATTTTTAAAAAGTTTTTGAATTTAAAACTCCTGTGCGGTATTTTTATTACAAGTTAATGGAATTGTATAAGTACTCAAAACCAAGATATGAAATCACCAGGAAGATACAGTGGAATCTCTAAGAATAATGAAATGTAACATGAACTTTTCAATGTAAAAATTTTTAATATGTTTTTAAATCTCCAAGGTCATACCATTAGCAAGTTAAAAACAAGTTGAAATTTTGAAGACTTTGCTGGTTTTACAAATAGAGAGGCCTGTATTTCTAACCCCAAGTGAATCCTATGATGTGGAGAATGAGTCCCAACCAGATCGTTTTATGAGCTCCCTTTCCTGGGTTTACTTCCTGGGAAAGGCTTGCCTCAGGATTGACAGCTTCATGGTGTGGCCCCTGGTCCAAGGAGACTTCCCCTCTGTGTGGGCCCTCCCCGTTCTGACTTTGCTGTCTTGCTGGTACTCTAGGCGGAATACGTCAAAGGCCAAAGGAGAGGGTACGGGCACGGCGCCGCATCTTATGACACCCCTATGATGAGGCAGCTTAAGAAAACTAATGTGCTCATCAGTGATGTAAGACTGGCACCAGTGATTCCATATATCTGTCTTCCTCTTTCTCTCGCCTGTCTTCTTAGCCTTGGTCAGGGGACTGACCAAGTCGCACCCTTTTCTGTTGGTTTTGTGTTGGAACGTGTAGAATGCTGTGGAAATTTGTCAAAGGATATACTTTTGCACACACCTGTCTTTTCCTGCATGAAACTTTCCCTCTGGAACATGCCTTTGGAATAGGAAGGTAGAGTAGATTTGGAGATGGCCTCCTAACTTCTTTAGGCTGCTGACACCAATCAAAAGGTGAAAACAGACTGAGAATCTCATCTGCAACCACACAAAGAAAGCCTCTGCTGGTTACCATTGCTGGTGTTTAATACATTTAAGACTGGTATTTAATACAGTCTCTCAGTTCAGACATACTCTGAATCAACAGTATACACTGCTCAAAATGTGTTCACTCATAGCTTTCACCCTGTTTTACAGTCTCAGTGGCAAGAAATGTTCTAATTCTTGGACCTGCTCTTCAGTCTTTAGAAGCGGCAATATACAGTTCAAGTCCCTGAAAAGGAGCAGAACAACTGGATGTTAGATCTTTAAATGTAATTGAACTTTGAAAGAATAATTGATCGGAAACCATTTTCTCACACTCTCTGAGCCCTTTGGGGTAATGGACACTGGGATTGCCGTTTGCTGACACACGGCATTGCGTGGCTGCCTCTCACTTCCCTGGTCAACAAGAAAAAGAAGCCTTTTCCATTCCATGTGCCACGTGAATGTGGTTTTACTGTACTTCCTGCCTAATCCCGCACCTTTCTGAGAATTCTTGGAGTCCTGAATCTGATGTGTGTCCTTATCGTGCAAAATATAGTAGTTCTTAAGATCCAGTCAAAAAGGAAGGTCGAACCTGTTGGCTCAGATTCCCAGCAGCATTTGTGCTCACCTAAACTTGCTTGGGGCCTTCTTGTGGAAAGAGGAGGCACAACTTCTTTTTTTTTAATTAAAAAGTTAGAAATTTAAATCTACTTAAAATTAACAGAAAAGAACTGCAATGAGACCAGTAGAAAGCTGCTCTTCAAATATTTTCTCAGAAATGAGTTATTTTCTAAAAGATAGAGGGTTTTTAGCATTCTTCTAAAAGAAATGGATTTTATTCTCATCAGAAATGGGCCTTTGCATCTTTCCTTCCCCCGTCTGACTCTGCACATCTAGTTTACTTTGCTTTTTCTGTGTTTCACTGCTCTTGGGATCGGCCCTAGTCTTATGGGTTTCTGTATCCTTAGGAAAAGTTTTCTCTTGGTTCAGACAACTCACCACCTCTGACTTTCCTTAGCAGGCTTTGCATTTCTTTTTTTTTTTTTTTTTTTTTAATTTTATTTATTTATTTATTTATTTATGGCTGTGTTGGGTCTTCGTTTCTGTGCGAGGGCTTTCTCTAGTTGCGGCAAGTGGGGGCCACTCTTCGTCGCAGTGCGCGGGCCTCTCACTATCGCGGCCTCTCGTGTTGCGGAGCACAGGCTCCAGACGCGCAGGCTCAGTAGTTGTGGCTCACGGGCCCAGTCGCTCCGCGGCATGTGGGATCTTCCCGGACCAGGGCTCGAACCCGTGTCCCCTGCATTGGCAGGCAGATTCTCAACCACTGCGCCACCAGGGAAGCCCAGGCTTTGCATTTCTTTATTTGGGGAGTGAACTTCCTTTCAGAGAAGAGCCATTGTAGCATTTATTCACATTGTGCTTTTCTATTACGTTTTCTGCTTCCTCCATTGTGTGTCTGACTCAGTGTGCCTGCATCATGCTATACTCTTCTGCATGCTTATTTTGTCTACACATTTCCACTGGAGATTTATTCAAAATAAATGAGTCTCAGCACCGTGAATGCTTTTTCTCCGATGTGGCAGATTTCATTGTTCTTAGCATTTGAGTGGTCTCCTTTTGTTCCTGTTCTGCTGGATGTGTAAAGTTGTGGGGAAGTAAAGTGATGAAGCATGAGGGGTACTGATTTTAAATGCCTACAGTGTGAAATACCTGGTGACCAGATCCTGGTGTGCTAACTTTGAATGAGCGAGTCTTTCATCTTACCAATAACAGAAACTCTAGGTGTCCCGGAGCATCAAATATTGCCCTTTTAGCTGGCTAACTTCTAGAAATTGCTCATTTTTCTTTATTCCTAGAGTGAGTAACTAGTAGAGTTCTACTTCTGGATTAATCCTAGTGACAAAGGCATCAGTCTGTTTTTCAATAAGGAAATGTTTCTGTCACTTTCAGTTTATTCTGTTGAATATCCCTATAAGTAAATCGTCATCTTTAGCTATTTTACCTAGGCATTATGACTGTCTCTTTCTTTCTTCAATCAGATCACATTTATTGAGCAAATATTAGTGCCAGGCATTGCGCTTATTTTTTAAATTGAAGTTATTTTGTCCTTTGTGTATTCTTACTTTTATGTATCCTGCAAGTATATTTAATCTTATTTTTCTCATTATGCTAAAGTTATCTCACTTCTTTCCTTCTTCTAGCCTGAAATTATACCGAAGCCATTAACCCCCAAATTCTGTGCTGCTTTTACTCAGAAGTTATGCCAATTCTTTTGCCAATTAAAAAAAAATTAAAATGATGTAGCCAAAGTACATAACAATAAATCTCCTGATTTCGATTTAGATTCCTTACTTCTCACCCTTCTTGATCATTTATAAAGCCTCTTGGAACTCCTGGCAATAGACCTAAAGTGTTTTTGGTTTTGCTAGTTAGGAGGACCAAAATGCTCTGAATCAAATATATTAGATCACTTCTCTGAATTTAGCCTGAAGCCTTTTCCCATGCATTTTTATTCTGCATCAAAAAAAGGTGAATATCTTTCATACCTCTGGATAATATAAAAATGAGCAAAACAAATACTATATCACTTGATCTTATTCTCAATTGCCTGTTGTCCCAACATAATTATTAATAGTGGTCACTTTTACTCTTAAAAGTGTCCTAATTTGGATAATAAATTATATGACCCCTTTATGTGTAGCACATACCCTTTTGCATTTACATTTCCTCCATTCCTCAGTCTTCAAATTAATTGATGCTCAGGAATAATTTGGATTTTTGCATTTGCTGTTAGATTAAATACCGAGAAAATTTCAACAAAGAGAAGGGCAAGAGACCAAAATACAATCCAAGAGACAGCCAGCTCTTCAAAATCATGAAAGATGCTAATAATCTCACAAGTGAGGTATGTGTTTGTTTAACTGTGGTAAAATATATAATGTCAAATTTGCCATTTTAACTATTTTTAAATATGTAATTCAGTGGCATTAATTACATTTGCAATGTTGTCCAACTACCACTATTATTTTCAAAACTTTTTCATCACCCCAAACACAAACTCTATAACTATTAAGCAATAACTCTCCATTTCCCCCTCCCACCAATCCCTGGTAACCTCTAATCTACTTTCTGTCCCTATGAATCTGCCTATTAGAGATTTCATGTAAGTGGAGTCATACAGTATTTGTCCTTTTTTTTGTCTGGCTTATTACTTCATTTAGCATAATGTTTTCAAGGTTCATCCATTCTGTAGCATGTGTCAGAACTTCATTCCTTCTTATGGTTGAATAATAGTCCATTGTATGTTTACATCGCATTATGTTTATCCCTTCGTCTGTCGATGGACACTTGAATTGTTTCCACTGTCTGGCTATTGTGAATGAGGTATGGTTTTTCACCGCCATCCCCAGCGTTTGTTTCAGGATGGGACATCTTATTATGGTTTCCATTAATACCATTTTCCATTTCCTATTTATGTGATTTCCTTTTTTCCCTTACTGTTGTACAGGTTAAGTATAAGGCTGACTTGAAGAAACTTCACAAACCTGTGACTGACATGAAGGAATCTTTGATAATGAATCATGTCTTGAATACAAGCCAGCTCGCCAGTTCTGTAAGCTCAATCATTTGCTCCAGAAACAGCTTGTTTCACCCATTTGCAACTAAATTCCTTCTCTGAGGTCACTTGCATCTCCTTCTCTGCTACTGAGGCACTATATTTATTAGAAAGCTCTCCTGTTCTCTGAGTGCGTTCTTCCAAATTACAACATTAACCTACCAGTTCTCCACTGACTATGACACCTCTCAGAATATAAAAATGCTATTTTGGGACTATTTAAACTTTTTTTCAATTAACCACTCCCTTTCCCCCTTCTAAAAACATAGACTTACCATTTGGAATAGTTTCTTTCACTTTTAACTTGCATCTTAAAACCTACTTTGAATAAACCATATAACCTAAGTGTTTACATCCTTGTATTAACTGACAGTACTGAATGTGGATCTTCATCCTTTTAAAACATTTTCTTAACCCCCCTGTGTAGTGTTTGCTAATTTTAAGTTGGTCTTGGTGCTGTTGCTGTGTAAATATCTAATGTAAAGAGGAAAAATAAGAATGCTGAGCAGCTTTGCCATCAATGTGCCTTTTTTGCCACCTTCCTCTCAGTACCAGTACAAGAAGAACTATGAGAAGAGTAAAGGCCACTACCACACAATACCCGACAATCTGGAGCAGCTTCATCTAAAAGAGGCCACAGAATTACAGAGTATAGTAAGTTGACCAAGACTGACTTTTTTCCTGCACATTCTTCTACAATGTCAAAATTTTTCATGGATTCCACCCCTACCCCCCAAGGATGGTAGTTATAGTTGTAGTAACCATTGCTTGAGAAAATACCCAAAGATATTAGGGGCTTTGAATTTAGCAACATGTTGAAACAAATGTTTATGTTATGAATGATAACAGTATCAACATATGTTGGAGAAATAGTGCATAGACATGCACTATGTGTTATTCAGGTTGCCGACAGGGACTGGTAACATAAAGATTACATCACAGGGGAGACAGACCCCTTAGAAAATGTTACTAAGGATGACAGGGAGCCTTTGGAGCAGAGGAGTGATATGCTCAGGTCACCACTGAAGTAGTCTCTGGGTGTGGAAGAAACTGCAAAATTTCTAAAATAATTAAGATTCTCAGAGGAAAGAACTTAGAGAAGGAGCTTGCTGTCACATGACCTTCTATATCACAAATTCAACACTATTTAGGTCCCCCATTGCGCATTAACCAAGAGGTCTAAATTACTAGAAATGCTCTCCTGTCATCTGTAAAGCAGCCCATGATCCCGGGCCTCTATTTTATTTTATTTTTGAAAATGTGTTTATTTTATTTAAAAATACCTACATCATCCCTTTTATTTATTTATTTATTTTTAATTTTTTTAACATCTTTATTAGAGTATAATTGCTTTACAATGGTGTGTTAGTTTCTGCTTTATAACAAAGTGAATCAGTTATACATATACACATGTCCCCAAATCTCTTCCCTCTTGCAATCTCCCTCCCTCCCACCCTCCTTATCCCACCCCTCCAGGTGGTCACAAATCACCGAGCTGATCTCCCTGTGCTATGTGGCTGTTTCCCACTAGCTATCTATTTTACGTTTGGTAGTGTATATATGTCCATGCCACTGTCTCACTTTGTCCCAGCTTACTTTTCCCCCTCCCCGTATCCTCAAGTCCATTCTCTAGTAGGTCTGCATCTTTATTCCCGTCTTGCCCCTAGGTTCTTCTGACCATTTTTTTTCTTTTCTTTTTCTTTAGATTCCATATATGTGTGTTAGCATACGGTATTTGTTTTTCTCTTTCTGACTTACTTCACTCTGTATGACAGTCTCTAGGTCCATCCACCTCACTACAAATAACTCAGTTTCATTCCTTTTTATGGCTGAGTAATATTCCATTGTATATATGTGCCACATCTTCTTTATCCATTCATCTGTTGACCAGGCCTGTATTTTAATGTGTTGTCACAAGCAAGAGAGCTGAGATTGGGCTTTGCTATCAAGATGCTGCCTGACACAGGCTTCTGTCTCTCTGTCTTTCAGTGTCTCCTGTGTAGTGGGCGTTGGTGGTATAGTGGTGAGCATAGCTGCCTTCCAATGTCTCCTGTGTAAATTAGGAATATCTATAGGCTCCCCCCATTCCTGATCACATGTGATGAGGATAAGGAGATTGTATTTGTAAAGTAGCCTTGGGGGTCTTTTTGAGAATGACAGGTTTGTTAGTAAGTCAGTCAACAACTAGTCAACTGGATTTCATTTTTATACCAATCTATATTGGCAGCACTGAATATGTGACCAGTTATGACCTCAATTGAGTTATTGATATATAATTAAAGCTGTATGCATTATCTATTAAATCAAGACCCCAGGTCCCTCATAAAAGTTCTTATGAAAGAAAAACTGGAGATTTTTATCAGAAATATTGGCTGAGGCTCTGGCTAAAATGTTCACATCTACACACATCAAATCTTGGCCAACCTTATCTATGGGCGGTTTCCCCAGGCACTTTCTTGCCTCAAAGCTTCTCTTAGCTGATTCTTCTGCAGTGATTCCTTTGTCTCCTTGAATTGAACACAAATCCTGGCCATGCCTTGCAGACAGTAATGATGTTCTCCCACCAGGCCAAAACAAAAAGCTACTGGATCTGAATCACAACAGGAAACTGTTTTGAGTGGCAATGAGATACCACTCACTGGACATAATGTATCAATTAAAAATACTATTGCTAAACTGGTGTCTGTCTACAAATTGGCCAGAGAAGACATATCTCATAAAGCTTTTCATAACTAGGTGAAATACAAAGAAAAGTATGAAAAGGAACGAGGAAAGCCCATGTTGGACTTTGAAACACCAACATACATCACTGCCAAAGAGTCTCAGCAGATGCAGAGTGGGGTAAGTCCTGCACAAACCCACCACACAGCAAATATACCATCAAGCTGATGAAAACAAGCTCTACCCACAGAAGTATCCAGCCTGTTGTTATCCCAGAGTTGTGGATGATGGGACTCTTTAAAATGTGATGACTAAAATCTTTTCCATCTCACAAATCCTGTGGCTCCATTATAAAAAGAAATGATCTGAATAGTAAACATTTACCATATATGTTTTATTTCAACTATCCTTTTCATAGAATTAGAACATAGAAAACTGTTCCTAACACTGAAACAAATTATTTTGAACATAACATAAATTTTTCTTTGAATGAAAAGTTCTCTCTGTGCAGACCTACTGTTGGCTTTGAATTGCTCTTCTCTTAATAGGAAGCCTCCAGTCCCAAAAAGGAAGACTTTTTTCTTTTAATCAGGATTTTTATCAAAATATCAAGTCAACATGACATATTTCCTATTTTAGAAATGTAAGCAGAGGCATCTAAAATAATTCTTTTAATTTTTAAGCAATAGTAGAGAAGAATGAATCTTATTTTGAATCTTAGAAAGTCTGTTTTCATTGGGAAACAGGCTTATTTTGGATTTCTTTTTGCCTCCCCTCCATGGGTATATCTCCAACCATAAAGATAAATGGTTTTTAATAAAAGTAACATTTTGGGGAGCTTCCTGGTGTGTAGAATGCCAAATAATGAAAAATTTTGAAGGATTTCAAACAATTGCTGAATCTGGGTAAAGCAGCTATGGGAGTTCCTTGTACTATTCTTGATACTCGTCTATAAATATAAAATTCTGTCAAAATTAAAAATGACAAAAATCAAGTTCCAACATCTATTCCAAGCCTCCCAGTAAGACAGCCTCATCCAGGGATTGGAGAGGAGATGGGGGAGGTCGTGGCCCTTCCCCTCAACAGTGAGCAAAGCCTGAGAACTTGTCTGTGCTACATTATTCACCTTATCTGTTCAGTGACTTAAAATAATAGTCATGATTATGAAAAAGGCCAAATTTGCATTTGGTGCCCTCAGGTTCCCCTTCCTCTGGGGTATTTTTGTTTTTTTCCCCCATTGAGTCACTTCTAATTCAGAAGGAAAATCTTTTGTTGCCTTCAGAAAAATGTCATCAGGAGAGATGACAGTGGATTGAGAGTCTTGGTGGCACATCCATCCTTCCACTCTCAGAGGGCCAGCCCCCATCACAGAGGCAGACAGATGAATGAGAAGCCACCAAAGTTTCTCAGCCTCTGAGTTTCCTTGGGCCATTTACTCTACACAGAGTATTTCCAGAACAATCAGGCATGTTTCAAATGTGTGACCATTAGCAGAACTAAGATCAAGTTAAGAGGCCATACACAGAAGGAAAATGTAATTATTTTCTTCCTAGGATTGAGAAAGAAATTGTAATAAACATTCTTAACTTGTCTTTCCTTCCTACTCACTTTAGAAAGAATATAAGAAAGATTATGAAGAGTCCATTAAAGGCAGAAACCTGATTGGCCTGGAGGTCACGCCAGCTTTATTACATGTCAAATATGCAACCAAAATAGCCAGCGAGGTAGTGCCTACTTGGTCTTTTCTTTCCCTCCTGATCCAAATAATTGCACTAATGACACTCATCAACGTGTTCCTTCTACCATTTTCACTACCACCTAACTTTTCAGGTTTCAAGTTTGGGTTCACATGTGTTTGGTACTACCCTCTAATCTATTACCCATGTTAATTCTTCTAATTTTTTAATTGAATACCTAATAAAATGTGCTTACCTCAGAATTCTATTAATTTCTAGTTTCTTATTTGATATTGAATATTAACTGATGAAGCTTATACCCTGCCTTTATTCATATCTTTATTTACTAAACTGTAACTCTTTAAAATTAGAAGGATTTTTTGTTTTGTTTTGGCTCTTCACCAAAGAGGAATAATCCAGGCTTTCTTGTCAGCATTGTTGCTTGTATTTTGTGCCATAGAAAGAGTACAAGAAAGATCTAGAGGAAAGCATCCGTGGGAAGGGTCTCAGTGAAATGGAAGATACGCCCGACATGCTAAGAGCAAAGAATGCCACTCAGATCCTCAATGAGGTGGGCACACAGCCAACTGCATGCACAGAATCAACCTAGCATCTTCTCCTTCTTAGCCAAGTTGCATAAAAAAACCAGAGAGCAATAAAAAGAGAGTTTTTGAATTTCAGATTCCATATTCAACATTATTATTAACCATTAAATAAAATATCTCGATTTTGGATGTGTTGATATTATAACAGTCTGTTTCTGTAGTGGCTATTGTAACCTGTTGTTTATCTAATATTATTTGATTTAACCTTGATACATTTGTTGTGCCCATTTAAATAAAGGCACCACACTGGAGTGGTGGGCACCTAAGTATAATCCTTTACATACCAAACCAGATTTAAAATGTGCTTTTATACTTTAATTTTCTAAGTAGAGAATGCTAAAAAGCATTCCAAAGGAGGCCTGGCATGAGTAGAAGTTTCCTAAAGTGGTCTGCTGTTGTCACCACTCCATCCTGCCACAGGGAAAGGTGAAGGTGACATCAGCAATTGAGGTGGCATGTTATGTGGATCTGTATTCACTCTGCACATTTATTACCTAGTCATGAGTTAAGTAACTTTTTTTTTTTTTTTTTTAATGCTACTATAGAAAGAATATAAGAGAGACCTGGAGCTGGAAGTCAAAGGAAGAGGCCTGAATGCCATGGCCAATGAAACTCCCGACTTCCTCAGAGCCAGGAATGCTACAGATATTGCCAGTCAGGTCAGTGTTACTGTTCCATGTCAGTCTTTCAACAAAAAAAGTAGCTGTGATTACAAGGACACAGTGTTGTCCTTCTGTTGTCTTACTTGTTGATCAATTACAGTTAAACACATATAGTGGCATCCCTAAATATCCACATGGTGGAATCCATTCTGATGAAAGGATCAGGGGCCCTTTGCCAGGGCTGCTTTCATCTGTCCTTCTCCTAGCTCTTCTGTAAACAATTGATGCCTTACTATCTGTTGATTATCTCTCTCCTTCTGCTTTCCCATACCCTACCCAACACCACCCTGCCCCGCCCCCAACTAGATAGCAAGCCTTTCAACAGCTAGGACTCAACCTTTCTTTCTGAATCTCACTCTTTAGCACAATAGGGAAAAAATGTTGGCTAGCAAATGAATGAATCCTTTTGGATAAATATTAATCACTTCTTAGTCAAACTAAGCCAACAAATGTGCACATTGTAAACATTTACCCAACTATTGGATATCCTTTTGCAGATTAAGTATAAGCAATCAGCAGAAATGGAAAAAGCCAATTTTACTTCTGTGGTTGATACTCCGGAGATCATTCATGCCCAACAAGTCAAGAACCTTTCAAGCCAGGTAAGGACATTCATCAGAATATCACTTATTGACCCCAATCATGAAGAACAAGTCTTTCCATTAATACCAAAGAAGATTCTTTCAAATCACAATTTTTCCCAGTGAAAAAGAAGGGGTTCGTCTATGACGCAAGTTTGAGTTAGAGTTGAGATTTCCGTATCAGAATTTAAATAAAGGAGGGAATTTTAAGGTACTGAAGAACTCTTACGTGGTACCACCCATAATTTTTTAAAATTTATTTTTCCAGTTTTATTGAGATAAAATTGACATATATGACTGTATAAGTTTAAAGTGTACAGTGTAATGGTTTGGCTTATATTTATTGTGAAATGATTGCTTCCATAAGTTTAGATAGCATCCGTCATCTCATAGAGATACAGTAAAAAGAGAAAGCAAAACAAAAAGAAAAAATTTTTCCCTGTGATGTGAACTCTCAGGAGTTACTCTCTTAACACCTTTCACATGTAACATAGAGCTGTGTTAGAGCTGTGTTCACTGTAGTCGTCGTCAGGTTGTACATGGCATCCCTAGTACTTATTTATCTTATAACTGGAAGTTTGTCACTTTTGACCACCTTTCTCCAGTTCCACCTCACCCTCATCTCCCGCCTCTGGTAACCACAAATCTGATTACCTTTTCTATGCATTTGTTTTGATTTTAGATTCCACAAATATGTGAGATCATACAGTATTTGTCTTTCTCTGTCTGACTTATCTCACTTAATGTAGTGCCCTCAAGGTCCACCCATGTTGTCGCAAATGGCAGGATTTTCTCAGTTTTTATTCCATTGTACATACATACCACAACTCTTTTATCCATCATCTGATAGATGCTTAGGTTGTTTCCATGTCTTGGCTATTGTAAATAATGCTGCTATGAACATGAAAGTTAAGGGTATCTTTTCAAGTTAGTGTTTTCGAATCCTTTGGATATATTCCTAGAAGTGGAATTTCTGGATCATATGGTAGTTCTGTTTTTAATTTTTTGTGGATCCTCTATACTGTTTTTCATAGTGTCAAAACCAGTTTACAATCCCACCAACAGTGCACTATTCTCCACATCCTCACCGGCATTTGTTATCTCTTGTCTTTTCGATGATAGCCATTCTGACAGGCATGAGTTACCACCCGTAATTAAAGAATCAGTCTCATAATGTGGATGTAAAATTTGTGTGCAAATCTGGAAGAAACAAAGTAGACTGCCCACATTTGGATTATCAATTTTTTTAACAAGATTGCGATTATGTCATCAACACTAACCACACAATCTAACCCTGATTCCTCTTATGATGGGTAACTCTCCATCTTCCTACAAATAGAGAGATAAAGAAAAGTAAGATGTCCTTCATACACCAGGATATACCCCCATTTGTTTTAATCTTCACTGCTGATCAGGAATCTGCAATTTACTTGAGTAGCCCCAAATTAGAATTTTTGCTTGTCTCCTAATCAGTGAGTTCTAAAGCAGTAGCTGCCTGACCTGACTATACTTCGTAAACACCTGGGAATGTAGATTTCCTGGTCCCACCCTGGGAGCTCTGGCCAGGAGCCTGGACCACACCTGCTCACAGCTCAGTGAAAATATCCTCATCACCAACCAAGGACTGGCATTCAGGAGGCCTTGCTGATGGCTCTTAACCCTCCTGCTTTTCTCCACCTGCCTGTTGAATAGTCTGGCTCCATCCAGTTCACTGTAGACATCCCCAAGTCCCTGCCAGGAACCTCAGGGGCTGTCACCCTCCCTCGTGTGGACCGGCCCACAGGGGCCTCCCTCTGCCAGCTTTGCCATGACAATAGGTCCTATTAATTGCCTGGGCTCAGTTCTCCTAGAAAGAAAAGGCGTGGCACTCACTGACCCAGAGGGCTCTGTTTTATAACTCCCTAACATCCTTAAATAGTCAAAAAAAATATAAAGGACTTCCCCTCTGCCGAGCAGGAAGGGCTATTTTAGGTCCCATTGGCCCATATCCCTGTGTTATCCCCTATCCTTATTTCTTGGAATCTATTTCCAGAAAAAGTACAAGGAAGATGCAGAGAAGTGCATGTCATGTTATGAGACCGTTTTGGACACCCCAGAGATGCAGAGGATCCGGGAGAACCAAAAGAACTTCAGCCTTGTGAGTTGTTATTGAATCTAAGACACAGCTCACTGGTACCTGGGATGAGGTGGGGCCAGAAGGAAGCCTCTGGGCACACATGCTTGCATATCTACCTGCAGCAGTCCTCCACACCTTCCCCCCCAACGCGGGAGCTGTGTGCTCCTGTCTCCTCTGGGCTCACCTTATATCTCAATCCCGACTCATAGCATGAAAGACCCATCTCTCACTTTGTTGGTGGTTTCCTGTCACTGAATATCAACTATCACCATCTTCCATTGGTGGTGACATCTTTTTCAAAATTAATTCTAGGCAAGAGATATATATATTTTTTTTTTTAAAAAAACTAGTTTTAGGGCTTTAAAAATTTAGTTTCTTCACAAAATTCTTATTAAAGAAATTCCCGTTGGCTATCTGACTATGATTATTGTAGCGTAGAAATTGTTTTAAAAATACAAGGTTTTAACTTCCTTTACACAATATTGGACAATACAATATATAAAATGTCGAACTCTTACCAAGATGTTTGCTCTTTTTTCATAGCTTCAATACCAGTGTGACCTTAAAAACAATAAAGGAAAAATTACAGTTGTTCAAGACACGCCAGAAATACTGCGTGTTAAAGAAAATCAAAAGAATTTCAGCTCGGTATATTTACTATTTATTTTCCATTTAATGCTAACCTAATAACATCAGTCTCCTCCTTAAAAATATACTAGCCGTACGTTGATTCAGACAATTAACATCTAACCTCCTCAGTTAATGCTAGCAGTTATTTGTTAAAATTCCGCATACTTTGCTCTAAAATCATCACCCCGGAGACCATTTGAAATAACAACTTAAATCTGCTAACAAAGGAGCTTTTCTTTCTTTTTAACTTTTTTAATCCCAGATCAGTAACATGTGTTGTCTTGCTCCAGAAGACGGATTTCTTTCTGACACTGTGATTTATTATCCTTTCCTAAAATAACTGACTGACTTTGTATTTCTTTAATGGATTTTGTGTTTCACATGGGAGGGTTTTTTAATCGACATTTTCTGGTTTTTCTCATCATGTATTAATACAGTATGATAATCTTAAAAGAAATCTCAAGATCTGGCAATTGAGACGTGTGCTGTATGCATGGTTTGAGTTATTGACGCTGATGCAGAAGACAGTCCAGATACTCCAGCACTTGCCTAAGAACATTCTCTAGTGGCTTCTGTTTTCACAGAAGCCAAGTTTCCTAGTCTTTCTTCAGGAATTGCTGGGTTTTCGTTTCTTCTGTGTAACACTGTCCCGATTCTGAATGCCCAGGTTTTATATAAAGAAGATGTCTCACCAGGAACGGCGATTGGAAAGACACCTGAGATGATGAGAGTGAAGCAAACCCAGGACCATATTAGCTCGGTAAAGACAGCCACTGGGGACTCACTTTCAAAATTTTCTGCTCGCCTTTGACGATTTACACTGATGTCTGAGCTGCACTCATGACTTTTGTCACCAGAAGCAGCTTAAGTTGCTAAAATAAGGGTCATCTCATAATGCAGTGCCGAGGCAGTTTTCATGAGGGCTGGTTAGATATAAAAAATGGAGAGGCCTGTGTCAAAGCAAACCAGAGCTGGACAGTAGTTTAAGCAGTTAAAACAACAACAACAAAAAAGATTTTTATTCAGGACAATTGCGATATAGGGGAAAAGAGATCTCAGTATAGAGCTGAGCTCGATTCTGAATACAACAAGGGAAAGGAGGGACTTATGGGGGCGGGGATGGACGGACAGGGATGGGGGGATGGGGAGGGCGGGGTGTGGGGAAGGGATCAGTGGATGGAAAATTACTCAGAAGAAACATCGGGGGTAAATGGGGGATTCTGCCTAAACCGACCTACCAGGATTTTTGCTGGAGTCAGGTCAAGGTGATCAGACTTCTCCCGGGGGACTGGGTGGGGAGGGCATTAAGGAATTTGATCAGATATCAAGGATGATGAGACATCCAGGGTGGGGGATTTTGGCTAAACTGACTTAGCAGGATTCTGGCTAAAATTGGGAGGTGCAGAGATGGTCTCGGAAGTCTGAAGGTCAAGGCCTAGTTAGGAAGAAGGTTCAGAGGAGCCTGACTCAAGTTTGGTCAAGAAGAGACTCCTTGTCACCTGTAAGAAAGTATAGCAGTTGTGAGAGTCAGAGAATGGCTCTTCCTGGGTGTGTATATGTGAGTGTGTCCATCCTGGGCCAACGAACTGTGGCTGTAAGACATGGGAGACCCCAGGGAAGAGAAGGGGCTTCAGTCTGAGTGTGGACCCCAGCCCCAAAGAGACCAGAGAGAGCCCAAATGTCCGTGTCCTTGGCACGGACCCAGTATCAGCATGTGGCCCCCTTCCCCCTAAGTATAGGTTTTGTGCTGTTTAAACTGCGACTTCGCATATCGCGGGGCTACTAATCAAACGCATGCACACGTTCCCACTTTTACACCTGCAGGTGAAGTATAAGGAGGCGGTTGGACAAGGAACCCCCATCCCAGACCTGCCTGAAGTGAAGCGCGTCAAGGAGACACAGAAGCACATCAGCTCGGTAACGCGCCCCCGGCCCCTCCCCCATGCTCGGCCCTCCCCCCGCCGGCTGGCTTGTCTCACCCCGTCTCCCTTCTGCTGGGCATCCTAAGGCCGGGGATGGCGCGAACCCTCCCTGCCCTGTGAGGGGCAGTGCGGTTTGCAAAAGCAGATGAGGAAGCTCTGTCTTTACGTAATCAAGGAGCACAAGGCACTCACTAGGCTTCGTGATTGCTCATCATACCTGCAGTTTCTCAAGTAAAATGTGCCGACTGTAGTAATAAGTTTATTGGGATGATCTCAAGGTAGTTAACCAAAAGCATATACATATAAACATAAAAGTAATAGAAAAGAAATATGTCTCCATGCATGGATGTATATACCTCAGGGCATTCTCCACGGTCCGGAAGACCCTAGGCAGCCCAGCAATGTCTCCGCAGCCACCTCCCCTCCCTCGCCCTGTACCCTCTGCTCTCTCCTTGTAAATACAGCGCGTGTTGAAGGCGCTGGCTGTCATCTACCCACAAGGGTATATTATATCTTAACCCTGTTCTCTAACAGAAATCGCAGGCACCTGTGCGCTGTGTGTGTTTTGGCGGAGGTGGGATTCTCCCACACCTGAAATATCAGGTTTAGCACACATTTCTCCCGACCTTCTGTCCTGCTAGCCGCGTCTCCGCCCACCCCACCCCCCCCACCCCCCGTCCCCCGTCCCCCCTCCCCCGTCCCCCCTCCCCCAGCGCGCACGCGCGCCGCCCTTCCATCCGGAAGCAGTTTCTAAGCAATTGCTGGCTACTAGCAAAAGATTGTGTGAAGTTTGGGAAATAGTTTATGGCCAATAAAAGGTGAGGATCTTGGTTTCAGAGATCCGCCTGGCCCCTGGAGGCCTGAACTCTCATTTAATTTCCATGAGAAGACAGTTGCTGTTTCTCTTGCTAGTCGTTTGTATTATTTAGACCTCATTCCCTTTGCATTCCCTGCTTATACTCTGGCTCCCAGTGGTACAGACTGCGTTTAGAATTACATGTCCACTAATCCAGGAAGACCAGCCCGCATCTCCTTTGCTGCTTCTGATTGCAACTTCTTGCCTTTCTCTGATTTTGTTTTGTTCTGTGGTCCACGATCTGTTCCGTTGCCTTGCCCAGTAAAGAAATACAACTTTGTACCAAGATGGTAGATATTTAAAGATCCCAGAAGGTTTCCTAGCAAAGAAAAGATATCAACACTAGTTTGTCAGTGATTTTAGGAATTAATCTGTGACACAGACCCCTAGGATGTCTGTGTTGCTCCCCAGCCTGTGCTCTAGTGCAGCATAGAATCCATCCATTTAAAAAGAATTCATCCCTTCCTTTAGGCTGAAAATTCTTAACATTAGGAGGGAGGGAGGAATGGAAGAAGCTAAGAGGCTCTGGAAGGTCCTTACTTGTTTCATTAACATTTACAGTCCTTTGACACTACCCAGAGCAAATAGGGACTTTTCCCTGTTCAAAAACACTAATTGGCAAGATCCAGCAATCATCAGTAAAAATTTCAGAGAAAAATGCTCTTCCTGGAAAAATAAACTGTTTAAGTCTCCTTGCATTAAGGGTACCTGCAGACTAAAGGCCAGCTAGGAATTTTCAGAAGAAAATACAAGACAAACAGAAAATTCTCAACAACTGTGAAGGAATAGAGGATCACATGATTAGAAAAATCTAAGCCAAGCCACCTATTTATTGAAGTACAAATCTATTGTGGACCCACTATATTCAAGGGACTAATACTAGATGTTATGAAATGGTTAGACTTTTTTCATTGTTAAATTCATTAGCACTATTTAATGCATTTTAGGAATGTACTAAATGTTGACTACAGAAAATGCATAATTTAGTACAGTCTTCAAGGTAGTAAAATTACTACTTTTGAAGAGAGAACATAGATATTTGTGGCATTTCCTTCCTTATTCCCTGAGTGTCGTGTTTGAAGGCTAGATTGCTTTTATGAGTTTCCAACAAATAGCCCGCATATAGCTGTAATCCAAAGAATTCGTGGTCATTTTACTTTTTTAGATGTTCTAATTATCTTCTACAGGTTTTGTACAAAGAAAACTTGGGAACAGGCATTCCAACCCCTGTCACTCCAGAGATTGAGAGAGTCAAACGCAATCAAGAGAACTTTAGCTCGGTATTTACAAATATATCAAATAAGATACTTGATTTCCCATTAAAAAATTACTGGAATAACCCATCATCCTTTTTTAAAAAGCAACATCTTAACACCAATTTTGTGTGTGTCCGTGTGTGTATGTGTGTTCCACCTGACCAAGACCATCTGGACTTACACAAAATGACTCAATTTTCTGATGGTATTTTAACACTTTTGGCGACTGACAAGTGTGAGCACTTAGGTCTGAAATACTGTAAATAGAATTAACATAAGATTCCTCATTATTCTACTCATATGCTATAACTCAACGCTTTCTGTGGTACCTTTTCATGCCCAGAATTAGCATTGTAGAGTTTATCCTTAAAATGTGAAGTAAAAAATAAAAGCATTATCCTTACTAAATACTACTCACTAAAAAATTCCCTCCTCACACCCACCCCCTGCCCCCCATCTTCTCTCTTCCCTAATCTTTGTGCTTGTTTTGAATGTCTTTTGGGTACTTTCTTGTATCTCACAGGTTTTGTACAAAGAAAATCTGGGGAAAGGAACCCCAACCCCTGTCACTCCAGAGATGGAGAGAGTCAAACGCAATCAAGAGAACTTTAGCTCGGTATTTCTTAGGGGCCAAAAAATTAAATCCCTTAATTTTTATTTAAAATAATATTTTTAACACATTACCAATATATAATTTTCTTCCTGTAAAAATACTAAATTCATATAATGAAAATAATGATACCAAATATTACCTCAGTTTTCAACCCAAATCTGATTTAGTATTTATTTTAGTTCTGCTGTGAAATTTTAACTATGTTTTTCCTAAAACGTAGCTATTGATCATGTTCCTTAAAAACCTGTAATACTTAGTGTTTCCTTCCTCAAATTCCCCTTGAATAACAGTAGGTGTTTCTAACTGGTGTGGCACAAGTCAAAAGTAAAATCTAACATGCCTCCGAAAGGATAATGATACCTAGAATTTTATTTGTATTTATTGTGGCGCTGTTTGATGTATTTTGTGTTTGCAACTCTTCTTAAAAGAATGTGATTCTTGAACATTTTCATTCCAAAGACAACATAGCAATTCACAGTAACTCAGAAATACAGATTTACTTGGCTCAGCTATTTTTGGTATATCACAAGAGAGATAAATGAGCTTTCCTTGGAATAGTTTCAGGATCATTGAAAGCTAATATTTATTTAGCTTTTAATACTTATTTATTTTATTCCCCCAACCCCCCCCCCCCTTTTTTTGGTTCCCTAATTTAGAGTTACCAACAACTCAAGAGGCACGTAAATTTCAGTTAACTTGAGTAGTCTCTGATAAGGCCTAGTCCTTGTCTTTGAGAGAAGACCTATAGAAGTGACTGACTCCTCCTGCAGCCTGGCAGCTCTGTCGCTATTAATGCCTCTTAGACAGACCTCATACTGGGTGTGATGAAACGGCCAAAGGTGATCTGTACTTGTTCTAGTTCTTAAAGTTATTTAGGCCAATTTTATGTCATTATGAAAACAAACAAGCAAAAATACTTTTAGAACCTATTTTAAAAGCTAAGTCTTCCTAAACAATGGGTCCAGGCTGATTTGACTGTTGATTTTGTGCACACAGATTCTGTACAAAGAGAACTTGAGCAAGGGGACTCCTCTCCCCGTCACTCCCGAGATGGAGCGGGTCAAGCACAACCAGGAGAACTTTAGCTCGGTATTTGGGAGAAAGCTCTTTTAACTCGTATTAAAAAAAATGATAATACCTTTCTATAAGACAGAACTTCTGTTAGTCCCTTTAAAATAATCAGTTTAACACATTTTTCTTAAAAAAAAAAATCTCATCAACTAAATTTTTCTGTTTTCCAGATCTTTTACTCACCATTTGATTCTAACATTTTATACTTCCTATAATAGTCCCTTAAAACTTTTCATTGATTCCTTTCCTTCCCTTTTCATGTTTTATGGGACTTTTGAAGTTAATTGATGTCCAAAATCCCCAAACACTATAGCTTTATTTACTTGGGACTATTTTTATTTGATGTAGCTGCGTTAGCACTGAAAGAAAAGACACAGGACTTGAGGCCATGTGTAGAAATAGTGGCCCTTGCTGGGGACAAGGTTTAGCTTAACATAGATCCTATCTGGATAAACAGAGCACAAAGAAAGAAAATCACTCAGTATTGGAACCCAAAGCAATCTTATCTTGATACTTGTTCTAAACAAGCCATTCCATGAATAGAAATTCAGATCTTCTGATCTTTTAAAAAATATACAAAAAATATATATATATACAAATTAGATCGTGAGTATATTTAATGTTATTTTCTCTTTTATTAATATTTTTGTTGCTAAAAAACTCTATACTACTCAATAGTCTGTGAAACTTTTATATAAGGAACTTAGATTTACTTATGCCTGAGATGGAGAATCAAATGTCATTAGGAAAATTTAGCTGGATTTTTTTGGGGGGGCTGGGGGGTAGGTAGGGCAAGTTTTGCTCCAAAATGTTTTTTAATTGTCCATTTAAATATTTTCTGAAAGTTTGATTCTTTCACACAATTAAGTAACTTTCTTTGGTCCCACTGTCTTTTTGTTTTGTTTTGTTTTTCTTTGTTTTTAATTACCATTCACTAACAACCTTTTGATTTTATTAAATTTTTGGTATAAATTAATATTATTTTTGGAATGTTATATTCACTGTTTTCCCTATAGGTTTATATTATTATTATTATTCCTTCTTTTGGAAAGGTTTACATTAATTTTCAAAACTATTTAAAAATCATTTTCTTCTGTATTAGAGTAAGTATATTATTGTTCATATCTATTTGAGATATTAATGATCCTGATGATCCTGGACAATTTCTTTCTTTTAAGTAACCATTTGTGTTAATTTTTACATAGGTTGCATTTAGACAATTTTTATCCACTGGTGCATAGAGCCTTTAAGATTCTATGGAAGATAAACAGTGCTATGTATTTAGACTTGACCACCTCTATAACTTGAATTTACCCAACAAAGACCAATTTCCTATATTGCATAGATTTGACCTAGGGTTTAAAATATCTGTTATTCTGTAAAACAGATGTTCTGCGTAGGGAAAATAAATATTTGCCCATCTAATTAAAAAATAACCTTTCTATTGTACACTAAGCATTTTAGTAATTTTATGAAATTAATTTGATTTCTTTTTCTTAATTCCTAACACAGAAAACCAACATTTAATATATGAGTTAGCTTAAAAGTTGAACATCAAATACACTGGCACTTTAGCCAAGGAAATATGGAGCATGTTTTCATCCAGATCTGTGCTTGAAAAAACAGATTGACTTGGTGAATTTGTCTTTCCTGTTTGACGTCTGTGTTTCATAGTACGTTCCTTACACGATAGATGAAAGGGCTGTTTTTGACTGCTCTTGTTTTTTCTGGATGCTTTCTTGTATCGTACAGGTGTTGTATAAAGAAAACATCGGGAAAGGGATTCCAGTTCCCATCACTCCAGAGATGGAGAGGGTCAAACACAATCAAGAAAACTTTAGTTCGGTATTTAAAAAGCAAACAAACAAAGACCCTTTAACTAATTTTAAACCATTTTTTTAAAAGATTAATGGCTATATTTTAAAACCTAATCAACTTATCCCAGTAAAAACTTTGACATGTCTTGTGTCTTGTTTGCAACTTAATGCTGCCATTTCCCATGAATCAGTTTCCCCATTTTGGTTAAACATTAACATCACTTAAAAAATGTTCAATATGATATTCCAACCTTTAAAAACATAGCATTCCCAGTCTCTAGGCACCCACTTATCCTGCTTTGGCAACTTTCATTTGAACGTAAAGCTTACAAAAATTTATTCTGCAAATAAATTTAAACTGTTGGCTTCATTTCCTATTCTAACTTTTCTTGGTCTCTACTGGTATTTGTATAGATATTTTCAGGGTTGTTTTTTTTTTTTAGCATTTTGTCACTGTTCTCCATTTAAATATAATTAATTCTTCCCAATATGTTCACCTAAACTAAAAATTAAATACCTTGACTTCTTTTGAAAATCAGCAAAAGAAGACGTGTGTATGCATCTTCATATATGCAATGTTTATAAAACCTAAATATCCTTATGTGGTTTATTAATAACATTTCCAAATCAAAATCTCTTCCTTGGTTCTCCTGCTGTCTCTACCCTTTCTTTTTTTCCCCAACCTCACAACAAGCTGGGGGGCGCAACTCATCGTTCCCTTCCATGGTGCTCTCCTTTGCTCAGTGATGCAGAGACTAGTTCAACAAAACAGTAAAATTCTCCTTTCAAATTTCTTAGTCTCCCTGCTCCTTCCTGCATTCCCTTGCTTTTAAGGATGTCTTTAGGCTCCTACAGGTTGGATCTAGAAGCTTCTGGTATTTCCCTTCCTCTAACTTGTTCTCTTCCTCTTTGTCCTTCTACTCCCAACTGCTCTGCAAGAAGGGGAGAGTGGTTGATTGCTCTTTTTGTTCTGGATGCTTTCCTTTCACACAGGTGCTATACAAAGAAAACCTGGGCACAGGGATCCCAATCTCCATCACTCCAGAGATGCAGAGAGTCAAACTCAATCAAAAGAACCTTAGCTCGGTATTTTGGAAAGAAAGGGAAAATAGATGCCATTTAACCTCATAATTAAATTGATTCTTAACATTTATTCTTCTTTTAAATCCACTTCCCTTCCTTTGCTTCTAACATACCTCACTTAGCAAAAGGAGATACTTTCACATTTCTGTGGCACTACTATGGATTCTTTTTTTTTTTTTCAAGTTAATTCTGATTTCTGTTCCATCTGGCATTTAAAAAAATATTTTTTGAAACCTTTTTTCTTTTAGTTTGCTTGGATAACAACACAACCAAGTTCTAACCATCTCAAATCCCCACGTGACTGGGAGGATAACTCCAGTCTTTCCCCAGCAACTAAGGGCCCTGCTACCCCAGATACAGTCAATTTCCTAATCCCAAGAGTGGCTCTCATTAAATTTTTTTGTGGCATCTTGTCAGCATATAACTCCTGGCTCCCCGGACTACTGTGTCATTTGATAACAAGGAAGTTGAACTGACCCTTAAAAATCTCAAAACAAATGTAATGTTACTTATGGTTGTTTTTCTGGATGCTTTCTCATCACACAGGTGTTATACAAAGAAAACATGGGCAAGGGAACCTCTTTACCTGTCACTCCAGAGATGGAGAGAGTCAAACACAATCAAGAAAATATTAGCTCGGTACTTTGGCAAGAAAAAAAAAAAGAAACTACTTCTTTAATGATTTAAAATAATACATATTAATCCTACTTTTCAAAGACAACTGAAATTTTGTGTATTTCTTAATCACATTTATCCTTCTTCCCTTTAGAGCTACTCCTAGACTTAACCGCATAATAAGGTTGCTTTAATCCATATTTTAAAGTTCTAATATCAGAAACTAACAGATTTTCCAACAAATCATCCTTTTGCTCCTCTCTCCCCAAACTTACTCTCTATCCATTACCCCTAAGGTCTCTTTGTTTTACGTACTTGTGAAATTTGGGGAGTGGCGTAGTAGGTGTGACAGGGCTCTTTCTAGGCATTGGAGTTGTGATTTTGTTGTGTTTTTGCACCTGACTTTAGGTTCTAATTTACCCTGCCAGATTTGGACAAAGAGACCTTGGGGAAAAATAACCCCTAATCCTCTCCTTCAGGGATAACGACATAAATTAAGATCCAGTAGTGGTTTTGGCAAATGAATGTCAATTTACTTAAAAATGAAAGTGTCACTCGAACTGTTTTTTGTTTTACCAATTTTAGTTCACTTTTTTCTTCTGTATTTATCATGGTCTTCAGCTGCTAATTTTAGTAAGCCGTTTTCTGTAAGCCTGCACTCTGTGATATTTTACGTTTATAGATTGCCGGGGGATTGGGGTTTGTGTGGGGACATTAGCGTACGTAGTGAAGCGCCAGCGGCCCTCCGCATCTACACTGTCTGCAGGTTCCTCGGATACTGGAACGCAGGGCTCCTGAGACTAGTGTGCATCAGAATCACCGGGAACCCCACGCTCTCTCATCCTGTAGATCTGGCGTGGGCCAGAAAGTTTGCATTTCCAGCAAGGTCTCAGGTGATGCTGACCTTGCTATCCAGGGACCTCAACTTTGAGAACCACTTCTTTGACAGAATTCTTCCTCTTGAATGCCATATCCCGAAACTCCTGTGACCCCAAGAATGACACTGAGGTGACAGTGAGGCTGGGAATTTATCATGATGTTTCCTATTGACTTACCATGATAGTGATCTAATTGCTGAAAACATTTTTCCTTACTACGTATGATGATGTACTGAACTAAAGCAAGAGGCAGAGCACAGATGATAGCAAGGATACATTTTCCTGATGTGTCTATGTGAGTTCAAGTGTGGCAAAAGGGTCCAGTCTCCCTATGCTATTTAGGGAGCAGCCTCCACCTTCTCAGTGTTATTCAAGCACGTGCCCCTAAGTCCTGTGAGATGACCTGTCAGGAGCTTGACATGCGTAGATTAGTGGGAGAGTGAAGGCAGTTTCCCATCTCTGCCCCAAATCCCAGAACTAGGCACAAAAACTGCAGTTCTGTCTTGCAGGCTGTAAGGATTTCAGGGCAGGGTCCTACCTAGAAATGTGTGTCTTGCTGTAACTACCTCAACTTGTTTTGGAAATGTATTTCTTTCCATCTAACCTTATTGCCCAAATGGTTTAGCACCCTGAGCCTCCTAACAAATGATCTGTTCTGTTTAATCTTTTGGTAACTGTAATTCTTTTCTTCTTTTTGGCTTTTTGGATCCATTGGACTCATGTAGGTTTTGTACAAAGAAAATGTGGGGAAAGGCACCCCAATCCTTGTCACTCCAGAGATGCAGAGAGTCAAACGCAATCAAGAGAACATTAGCTCGGTATTGTCTTGAGAAATGAAAGTGCTTTTAATTTTGCAAAGTAACCCCTGCCGTTTGACCTGCTCCTAACTCCATCCCAGGTTAAAACAAACAAAATGCCAGCTTTTTAGAATCTCCCCTAAATGATATACATTTACTGTTGCCATTAACTGTTTTTTAAGCTTTCTTCTAGAGAGTTGTACTCACTAATAGTAATAGATTAAACCTGGAGTTTTCTCCCCCAAATTGCATTATATTGAATAGCCTGAATACTGCCTCCTAGTGACTTTCAGGTCCACCTTTGTATCTCACAGGTGTTATACAAAGAGAACCTGGGGAAAGCTACCCCCGCACTCTTTACTCCCGAGATGGAAAGAGTCAAACGCAATCAAGAAAACGTTAGCTCGGTATTTGAGAGAGGAAAAAAGAAATGGTGACACTTTTAACAAGCCTGGCAAACATGGTTATACCACTAATTTATCTCACAGTTTCCCCAAAACTTTTATCTTTTAAAATTCTTCTTTACCTACTTAAAAATGACATACCAACCCCACCGGCTCACCTGATTTAATTCTTTCTTCACTTTTTGCTTTATACAGTAACATTTTAATGGCTTTCTCTTCTTGAGGTGTTTTTTATAGAGTGTGACATAATTGAGCCATAACAACAGCTAGATGATGGTTTTCAGAATTGGGTTACTGCTCTCTGATATCTGGATGCTCTCTTGGCTCCTCTAGGTATTGTACAAAGAGAATATGAGAAAAGCAACTCCGACACCGGTCACTCCAGAGATGGAGAGAGCTAAGCGCAACCAAGAAAACATTAGCTCGGTATTTTCTAGGACTAAAGAAGGAGTAGTGCAACAACTTGGAAAATAACATTTTAACATCATAAAAAAGTGTCTTTCTCATTCAACTGAAAAACACACTAAAACGAAAAGAGAGAGAGAAATGCAACATCTTTGAAAATAACATTTTAACACCATAAAAATGTGCATTTTTTTTATTCAACTGAAAATTCACACTAAAATTAACATAACTGTGCTTTTAAATTCCAAATGATTGTACTAAGACATAACAAGTTAATTGCCAGTGTTTTCCCTTTTACTTTACTCTGAGGTAGTCTTATGTAACCAAGTGTAACAAATTGACTTCCTAACATCCTCAATCTTCAGCAATACTTTGTTAAGATACTTTATGAAACACCTAATACTCTGAAATGGATGCCCTCTCGGACTTTGATATTTTGGGTTTTTCATTTCTGAGACTTTGATTTCTGTATTAGCATATTGGTTTATGAAATCTGGACATAATCCTTCAAAAAATGATCACTTGTTTTAAAGGATAGTTCTTTCAAATGTCAGTATCACGTTTAGCTCCAAATATCATCCAATGTGCTGGTGCTACAATTCCCAGCAAATTCAAGAGATCACTTTTTCTGCTTCCTTTCAAAATTATACTTTGCCCTGTCTCCTCAAACTCAAAAGAAATCCTTTGTCTCATTCAAGCCCTGCCTGTCCACCCTCATGCTAACTGTTCCTCTGTCAGTCATGGGCTAGCTGGGGCTTTTCAGGTGACTCAAGCTTCCCTCCCCAGCTCCTTTCACCTCCATCTGTTGGAAAGGTTTTGAGGCTTCAGAATTAGGACGGTACCACAACCTGTCCTCATTCATGGTCTCTCCTCTGCCAGGTGCTTTATTCTGATAGCTTCCGGAAACAAATACAAGGCAAAGCTGCCTATGTCTTGGACACGCCAGAGATGAGACGGGTGAGGGAGACCCAACGCCACATCTCAACGGTGAGTCAGGAATTCCTCAGATTGGGTGGGCGGCCTGTTGGAACACGTAAAAAAGGAAATGATCACACCATCCTATTTTCACCAAGTGAATTCGTGAAATTTCAGGTGAAATACCATGAAGACTTCGAGAAACACAAGGGTTGCTTCACACCAGTGGTGACAGACCCCATCACTGAACGAGTAAAGAAGAACACACAGGACTTCAGTGACATTAACTACCGAGGTATTCAGAGAAAAGTGGTAGAAATGGAACAAAAACGGAATGACCAGGATCAGGAAACTACTACAGGTAATTGGGGCCTGGGGAGAAAAATCAACGTTAAGTTAAGGAAGGTAGAAGAACACAAGTGACATTATCTAGAGCAAAGCAAAGGCCAGAGGACCTCAATCTGTGTTTTCATTAGATGTGAAAGAAAACCCCTATCATTTCACTGTTTGCAAAGCTGAAATCTACTTTATGCTTTGTTCCCCTCCTAGAACTAAGCTCAATGAGTGTTATTCAATCCGCCTGTGGTTGCTTAGGTTCATGCCTTGGTCTCCAAATTATCACAAGCGTCCAAGAACATCTGTGCTGATCCTGAATCTCACTTTCAGGTTTACGTGTCTGGCGTACAAATCCTGGCTCAGTTTTTGACTATGATCCAGCAGAAGACAACATTCAGTCCCGAAGCTTACACATGATTAATGGTACGTGATGCCACAAAAGGCTTACGATGTAAACATCACCATTTAGTGGGCTAGCGCCAGTGGCTTTTAGGCTCAGAAGTTCGTCTCCTCCAGGGCTTTCAATTTCCTGAGTTACTCATTCAGCATAAGAACACCTCCTTGACTAGTGGGCCAAGCTCATTTTCTAGACAAGTTCAAGTTAGGAAAGGTTGTTTCACTGCCTAAGGGTAAGTCCCCCTCAGTCCCCATTATCATCATTTTTTTTTTCCTAAAGAAAAAAAGGTAGTACATCTTTCTGTTGGAGAAATAATGAAAAAAAAAGAAATACATAAGCAAAGGGAAGAGAATGGATTGACCTTTAACAACTTTCTCAACTCTGTTATGTCAAGGAAGATTAGCCACTCAACGAAACAGGCCACATGACTTTATGCCTTCTTCTATTCATGTTAAAAGTAAAATAATATGTAGTGCCTATAAATCTCAAAGGATTTATACTCTAGTCCACTGATGAAGAGAGACCAGTAAATCAGTGGTTACACCCTGACATCAACAATTTTAAAGGTCTGCACACAGATTGCGGAAACACAGAGAAACTGTATCTAAATAAATTTGGAAGTTAGGAGGCACTTCTGTAGAAGTTGAAAGGTGGAATTTGTGTACCTTACTATCTGTTCATTTTAGTGAGCCCGGAAAATGAGCAGGATAGAGGGAAGGAGTAGTAGTCAAGGACAGACTCCGGGATTGGAAGCCTGGCTGTACCACTTAACGGATAGGGGACCTTGGGTGATTAAACTGTCATCTGGAAAATGTATCCTAAGAGTTTCTGAGGGTTTAATCCACAGAAATCTACTTAAAACCATGCATGCATGACAACAAACAAAAGCCAACTGAGAGTCAATTACCGTTAGGCATTACTGCTATAAAAAGTTTCGCCTCTGCTCCCTCTCCAATGGATCTTACCTCCCCAGCACAAGCTCAGCGCCGGAGCCGGGAGCAGTCTCGATCTGCCAGCGCGCTGAGCGTCAGCGGCGGCGAGGAGAAGTCCGAGCATTCAGAAGGTGCCCACCTCTCCACCTACAGCGACGGGGGCGTCTTCTTCTCTGCAACCTCACCAGGTACAAGTGGATGGCCCTGACCTTGACAGCCATGGCCGGCCAGCTAGCTCCCTGGAGGTTACTGTTAAGAGATGCTTTGAGTAAAAACAAAACAAAAAACATCTGGATCCTTTCTTCTAATGAGAGGACTAGAATTGTGGAGAGGTACATGCAGTTAGCTATTTCATTTTCATTCCTCCTTTCTTGGAAATCATTCTTTTTAAATTAGGGGGAAAAGTGCTGCTCAGTTGCTAATCACAGATTAAATGAGGTCTAGTCACGTTTTCTCCTAATAAACTATTTTCTCCCTTCTTTTCAGCTTACAAACATGCTAAAACCACAGAGCTCCCACAGCAACGATCATCTTCAGTTGCTACCCAGCAGACAACGGTATCCTCCATCCCATCTCATCCATCTACTGCTGGAGTAAGTAACAATAACTTACTCAAGTCATTCTCACTTTTTGATATGTGCAATAATGATTATAGTATTCTGATCTTTTTTTTTTTTTATTAACCGAACCTTCTATTTTACATAATGCTCTTTTACTACACATCTCATGCTAACAGTCATAAACTATCAGAAAACCTTCATTAGCAACTCACATTAATTAAAAAGCATTATTCAGTGATTGAAAACAAACACACCAAAAAAAAAAAAAAAAAAAAAAGCCTAAAGCAAAGTCATCATTTTGGTCTCATTAGACCCACCCACTATCTTAAAGCAAAACATCTGTGGCTTGGAATCATTCTTCCAGAATATATTGGGCTGGCCAAAAAGTTCGTTCGGATTTTTCCCTATCTTACAGAAAAACCCGAACGAACTTCTTGGCCAACCCAAATATATGTGTATGCACATGTCACATACGTAATCTGGTCATATCTTAGATATCTCCTATTAATATACATTGAAGATAAATGTCAAATCATGTTCACAATTCACCAGACTACTTTAAAACTCTCAGTTTAAAACCCTGGATCTCATTCATAATATTACAAAAACATAATTCTTTAGGATTGAAATGAACAATATTTGTATGTAGAAAACTATCTTTACTAAAGGACATAAAGATTTAAGTAAGTATTGAGACCCATTATAATTCAGGAAGGGAATCTTGAAGTCATTTCTCCAGAAATAAATCCATAAATTCAAGGCAATTCCAATCAAATCCTAGTAAAATTTTAAAATATTTATACATTAATCCTATAATTTATTTGAAAGAGTAAAGATGCAAGAATAAGCAAATTTTGAAAATGGTAATAGGAAAGGACTTAACCATATAAGAGCAAAATATGCTATAAAGCTATTATAATTAAATATGAATTTAGCATGAGAATAGATTTTAAAATAGATGAAGTCCAAAAATGGACCCTAAAAGAATTACAAATCAGCAGAGGAAAAAAAAAAAGGAAAACTAAAATACTACGGAAAAATAGAGACTACTTTTACAATTGGAAATGGTGAAAGCCTTCCTCAGCAGGTTCCAAAACCTAGAAAAGTAAAGGAAAAGACTGACAGATTTGACCATAAAAGGTTAAATGTTTTTATAGCAAAAAGAAATGTCAAACTGGGAAAAAATATTATACTTAACAAAAAGATTAATATCTAAAAAAGCATGAAGTATCCAAAGTTCATTGACATATCATCTCCCTTCCCTTCAAAATAAAACCTGGAAGCATATGAATAGACAATTTACAGCAAAAGAAATAAAAATGGCCAACAAAAAAAACATGTTCACTATTTGACTACTAACCAGAAATATGCAACAATAAAGTATCAGAACATTATAGTAGTGAACTTTTTGAAAAAACTTACTTAAAAGGCACATGCCTTTGACCAAATACTTTCACTTTTAAAAGCTTTCTTTTGAAATATCTGCCCAAAGACAAACACTATAGGGTTAGTGGATGAAAACATGGTGACAATTAAACGTCCAGAAATATAGAAATGGCTAAATAATTTGCGATAGTACTAAAATATGGAATTCTCTACAGCAGTAAAAAAGAATGTGATCAATCTATATTTATATGGAAAGACTTCCAAGCGATATTAAATGGAAGGAACAAGTCAGAGTACTATTTATAGTAGTATTCCACTTATGTGGGGCAGGGGGGAACCTATCCTTGAATGTGAATATATGTTGTGTATATTTCAGAATGCTAGGAAAAAATATGTAGGTCTCATACCAAATTACTAACCAGTGACTGCTCCTATGAAGAAAATTTGGGCGCTTTCAAATTTTCTCTAAATTGTTACAATTTTTAAAAACCTTATTTCATTGTTGTGAGAACACATGAGATCAACCTACCCTTATATTTTTAAGTATATAATACATTATTGTTTACTATAGATTCAAGGTTGTGTACAGATCCCTAGAGATCTCTAGAACAGATCTCTAGGGTTTATCTTGCTTAACTGAAACTTTATGCCTGTTGATTAGTAATGCCCCATTTTCCTTTCCCACCATGCTACAATTCTTTTTTTTTTTAAAAAACATTGTGGAGGTTAGCTTTCCAGAAACTTTTACTACTGGTATGCTCCCAAATTCCCAAAGTGAGAAAAACATGCAATATTGCTATGATTTTTCAAATTTTTTCTCCAAAACACTAGATTAGTACATCCACTAATGTACTTTTTGTATATATTTGCCTATTTGGGATATTTCATATAAATGAAATCACACAATATGTGGTCTTCTGTGACTGGCTTCTTAATGTTTTGAGGTTGTCTATGTTTTATCATTTATCAGTACTTCATCCCTTTTTATTAGCAAATATTTCATTGTATGGGAATACCTTTGCTTTATTCATTCATCAGTTGGTGTGCATTTGGGCTAGTTCTACTTTCTGGCTGTTACAAATAATGCCGTTATGAATATGGGTGTACAGGTTACTATGTGGACTTATGTTCATTCCTCTTGTGTATATACCTAGGAGTAGAATTGCTAGGTCACATGGTAACTCTTTTAAAATGGGAAAAACTTCCAAAACCGTTTTCCAAAGTGCCTGCACCATTTTCCTTTCCCACCAACGGTTTATAAAGATTCAAATTTTTCCATATCCTCCCCAATACTTGTTACTATCTTTTCGATTATCACCATTCCAGTGTGTGTGAAGGGGTATTTCATTGTAGTTTTGCATTTTCCTGATGACTAACGATGTCGAGCATCTTTTCACGTGCTTATTGGCTCTTGGTTTATCATCTCCTTTGGAGAATTCAGATCCTTTGCCCCTGTCCCTTTTCAGTATTGAATTATAGGAGTTTTTTTATATAGTCTGGATAGTGATCCCTTATTAGATATATGATTAGCAAATATTTTCTCCTAGTTTGTGAGCTGTCTTTTAGTTTCGGTGGTAGGTAGTTGCACATTCTGTTTTGTGCAAGTTAAGTTGGTGGAAACTAATTAGGTGTTCGGGTTAATTGTTGCAAATCTAATATATATTTCCCTTTTTCGTCTTTACCGATGATAGAAAATCTTCCGTGCCATGTATGACTATATGGCTGCAGATGCAGATGAGGTGTCCTTCAAAGATGGAGATGCCATTGTAAACGTTCAAGCTGTTGATGAAGGTTGGATGTATGGCACCGTGCAGAGGACTGGCAGGACCGGCATGCTCCCAGCCAACTATGTTGAAGCTATTTAGGAACTTCAAAGCACTGCACCTGTCTACAGCACCTACAAATCTTGCCGTCAGTATTTCAGTTTAGACTCTCCACTATTCCCCGAGTTCTGAAGCTGCCTAGTGGTTTTTGTGTCAATATGATTCATGGTTGTACCATCCCTTAACTTGTTTCTATATGTACCCCAATAATTCACCAGTAAAACAAAGGTTAGTACAACTAATCTGTCCAATTATTAAACTAGACTTCTATCTTCTGGACTTGCACATAAAACGAGACAACATTAAACCCAAAGGTCTTTTAATTGCCATTATTAAATTTTCCTTTGGGTTTTAAAATGTTTAATTTCAGAATAGACATTTTTAAAGTTTCTGCATTGTTGTTATTTTATTGCTTCATCAACCCAGAATCTTTCTCCATTATGAAAATGTTTAACAGTATTTCTTTTCTAAATCAAGAGTTCTAAACATGTTAAAAACACATTTTTAAAAAAATGGCAGATATTCACCTTTTCCTTGCTGACTGACTGCTGACAATCTTATTTCTAATCCAGTTCTGAAGTTAGTTAGTTATAAAGCTGATAGACAATATAAACTGGTGTTAAGCTAGTAACTAATAAAATCTGCAACAAACACCACTGATGGATGAGCATTATTTATTTTTAAAGATCTACAAATAAAAACTTCAACAAAAGCAAACCCCTTACACTAGACTTCACTAAAAAAAATTAAACTTAAAAAAAAGTACTGTTAAATGCACCAGACACAACATTGTAGATCAACTATACTTCAATTAAAAAAAAAAAAATGCACAAGTGTAGACTTTCTCAAAACTCTATCCATACTTGTGTTCAGCAAGCTTTCCTTATGGCTTGGCTTATAATGCTTTAGAAATAGCTGTGGGATCCAATCCTAACCTCAGGGGATCTTCCCCATCTGTATCCAGTGGGCTGGCAGTTTGTGGCAAAGGCATGGGCAAAGGGTGGAGTGCCAACCAATAATGGCTTGTGCTTAAGTTTATAGAGTATCCTTTCTAAAAAGCAAAAGATCTGTCCCCATTACTTTAGAGCCATAGTAATACTGCTGTCCTAAAGCTTCTTAATGTGTGTCTGAGACTCAAGAGCAAAGAGTACATATGAAAATGAAGGCAGAGACTGGGGTGATGCTCCTACATGCCAGGAAAGCCAAAAATTGCCAGCAAACCACAGAAGCTAGGGGAGAGGGATGGAACAGCCTTCCTCACAGCCCTTAGAAGGGACCAACACTTGCTGACAACGTTATCTCAGACTTCTAGCCCCCAGAACCAAAACAATAAATTTCTGTTATTTAAGCCACTCAGCTTGTGGCTGTTAACAGCAGCCATAGTAAACTAATACAGTATTTTTCAACATCACTAAGTATTTCGGGTTTTTTTCCCCCTTACTTTAAAAGTATGGATTTACAGTCTCCTCAGGCAAAGAAATAAAAGCAAAAATAAACAAATGGGACCTAATCAAACTTTAAGCTTTTGCACAGCAAACCATGAACAAAACGAAAAGACAACCTCAGAATGGGAGAGAATATTTGCAAATGACGCAACCAACAAGGGGTTACTTTCCAAAATATACCAACAGCTCACACAACTCAATACCAAAAAACCAAACCACCCAATCAAAAAACGGGCAGAAGATCTAAACAGAAATTTCTCCAAAGAAGACATACAGATGGCCAACAGGCGAATGAAAAGATGCTCAAAATTGCTAATTATTAGAGAAATGCAAATCAAAACTACAATGAGGTACCACCTCACTCTGGTCAGAATGGCCATCATCAAAAAGTCTGCAAATAATAAATGCTGGCGATGGTGTGGAGAAGTGCTGGTGGGAATGTAAATTGGTGCAGCCACTATGGAGAACAGTATGGAGGTTCCTTAAAAAACTAAAATAGAACTACCGTATGATCCAGCAATCCCACTCCTGGGCATATATCTGGAAAAGACGAAAACTCTAATTAGAAAAGATACATGCACCCCAACATTCACAGCAGCACTATTTACAATACCCAAGACAGAAACAACCCAAATGCCCATCAACAGATGATTAGTTTAAGATGTGATATATATATTTAAGATCTCACACACGCAATGGAATATTAGCCATAAAAAAAGAACGAAATATTGCCCTTTGCAACAACATGGATGGACGCAGAAAATATCATACGAAGACAGAGAAAGACAAGTATTATATGATATCACATATGCACAATCTATAAAATAATACAAATGAATCTTTATACAAAGCAGAAAGAGACTCACAGGCATAGAAAACAAACTTATGTTTACCAAAGGGGACAGGGAGGGAGGAAGAGGGATAAATTAGAAGTATGGGATTAAGAGATAAACTCTACTATACATAAAATAGATATGGAACAAGGATTTACTGTATAACACAGGGTACAATATTCAATATCTTGTAATAACCTATAATGGAAATAACCTGAAAAACATATATATAACTGAACCACTTTGCTGTATACCTGAAACTAGCACAATATTGTAAATCAACTATACTTCAGTTTTTTTTAAAAAAAAGTATAGATTTAGAAGTGTGTGGAACCCACAAGACTATGAATAAAATAGAGATCCTCTACAGTTAAAAATAGGCCATAAAAGAGGGGAAGAATATGAATGGTTCATGTGCTCGTGGAGGAATACAAGGCTCACTTTTAGGTTGGTATCTGGATTATGTTCTTCTCATTCATTTCTGGAGGGCTCACTGAAACACAAAAATTAAAAAAAACAAAAACCAAAGAACAACAAGTACCAGAATTTTTTTTTTTAGTTTTATTTCAGATTAAAGTGCATTTCTTTAAAAATGTTTCAATGTCCAGTTTCAATTGGCAAGTGATAACAGTCAACTCTCAACAGATTATGAAAGTTTTACTGTGGATCAGACACAGATTCTCCCTCCCTCCACTCAGTCATAATGAACCTGAAAATACAGTTTTAGTATAGGTCTACCTGCTTCAAACGTTGTATAAAGCATTACATAAACAAAACTGACTGCACCCGTATTTCCCATCTACTAGTACAGTCAATTGAGGAATGAACAGGTACTTCTGTGAAGTTTCAACTTAAATCATTTGACTTATCAAATATAAATGCTTTCTGAATGTAAAACTAAGCTCTCTTAGAGTTTATCAAGTGATGAAAACAAAAATATTACAGGGCTAATAAATGACTGACTTGGCTTCTCTCAAGTCCTTTTCTAAGTGCACATTAGTCAAGTCTATCCACAGGAGGTAGTGTTTATATTGAAAGTGATCAATTACTCAACAACACAGAAAGCAAACTCCCCAAAGCCCCAATTGTTTTACAGGTGTGATTTAACCAATTAGTGCCAGATGCCTTTCTTTCACACATCAGGTCCCTTAATATCCATGGCAAACACAGAACAATGTTTTAAGAGTTTGGGAGAAAAAGGCGTACCTAAAAAGTACTAGTATCTCCTAGTATATGTGTATTTGAGCTATGGTAAGATATAAATGGAACCAGGGGAACCCATTTTATAAAATAAAATCTAAATAATGGCAACAGAAATTAAATCAATATTCCTATCCTGCCAGCCAGAAGTAACCAAACTGCCATGTATGAACAAATCTATCCCTTATGTCAAGGACTGGCACACTTTATGTAAAGTGTCAGATAGTAGTATGTTTGATATTACAAGCCACCACAGTCCTTCAGACTACTCAATCCTACCACTGTAGCTGGAAAGCAGCCAAATATGTAAATAAGCATGACTGTGTCCCAGTAAAACCTTATTTACAAACAATACAATTTTAATTTTATATATTTTCATGTGCCACAAAATACTATTCTTTTGATTTTTTCAACCATTTAGAAAACGTAAAAACCACTCTTAGCTCATTAGATGTAAAAAAGAGGTGGCAGGTTGTAGTTTGTCAACCTCTGCTCTTTAAACTTACTAGGCAAAACTGCCATCTTTCGTTTCCTATACTCAAAATCCATTCTTAATTCCATTTTTTCTATTAGAAAATTTCCATTCCATAAAAATAAAAAATTCCTCAGACCCCTGTTAACTATTCAACTAAGTATCAAAATAGCTATTAACACATTCCATTTTCGGTTCCATGACATTTTATTTTGAAAGTGAACTTCCTAGTTATATGCAGCTTATCCATCTAAGAAATAACACTGTCTTTTGTTGGAAATTATTTACTGATGGGGGGGTCAGAGTATTAAATAATAATGTATTTCTAAATAATTATTCAAGGGCTTTATGAACATTAATTATGGTACTGTATTATGTATAGGATAACTCAGGGACCACTGGCTGCCAGTTATTTTCAAAATACACAGAACTGTTTGTCTCTATACTTAATGACCTAATTTGCTTTATTACTATTTCAGCTCAATTTGTCTTTCCCTTTCTCTTCATTTTACCATTTATCAGTGCATCAATCTCTATCAACATATAAGTTTGCCATCTGATAAGCTTAGTTTCATCCAGTTATAAAATGGTACACTGTAAAGATATTGTTCCCTCTACTACAAGCAGAAGACCAAAAGCTATGTAGGTTTTTTTCTTCCATGTGACATCAATTTAAAATACTGTCTTTAATTTTATACTCACATGTAAGGAGAGAGGTTATCTTTTATTCTAATGGTGTATTTCAGGGGAGTAAGCATTTACAGTTCGGCACTTGGTTTTAACTGTTCTTTGGTGAAAGGATTGGCATATGAAGAAAAAAAACGGTAAAGACCACATTGTAAAATTTAATACTCTATTCCAAGAACTAAGTAGACACTCATAATTACATCAGACTACTACTCTATTAAGTATCTATAGATCTTCAAATCCAAATGACTCAGATTTTAATGGATACTTTCAAGAAGCAATATACAAAACCTCACACATAATAGACATATCATTAATTGGGCCATGAGAAACCACAAAGATCAGATTTGTTTCACAGATTGAGCTATCAGTAAATTTTGATAATCTATTTTTAAAACCCATTACTTAACTTCTGGCGACATTTCCTTAAGTGCTTTGGATGAGGGCAGCTCTTACAATAAAAGTATTTAAATATGAAGGAAATATAACATCTTAACAGAATGCCAAGAAAAACTCATTTTGGAAAATCAGATTATTCAACTCTTTCAACTCAATTTTACAACAAAACAGGAAGTTTTAACCATGTAATGTCGCAGCAGTCACCAGAGGTCTTCAGTAAAATGATTATAAGGCACATTTGTCAGAATTGACTTACTATAGCACTGCTAACTTTACTGCCAAATTAAACTTAGTTAGGGGTAGTCTGTTTTCAAGGTTTATTAATGAAATAATGAAGTCCCATAACTTAGTCTCTAAACGAAATCTTGCCTTCTAAATGCACCTCTAATATTGTGAAAATTTACCTTTATATTAACAAAAAATTCAGAACATAATCCACATATACTCGTAAGACTCCACATTGTCCAAACTACTTAATAAGGTTCTATATAACATAAAATATTTATCTTCCATACTTAAAAGGCTCCAAATGAGGGAAAATTCTACCTTTTACAATTTTATTTAAATTTTTGAACTGTAATATGAAGTCTTCAAGACCAATCTGAATCCTCAATTCAGACATTTGAAAAAGTTTCTTTAAAAACGACTAGCTTTTATCTTTTGTGGCAATAATTCTAAGGACTTAAATCTGCTTGGGATACCAAAACCTAATTTAATTTAGATCTTGAAGCCTCTTATGCCGACAACCACAAATGCAGTCCACGTCAGCATTTGTATGGATCACATGGGAACTGTCAGAAATGAACTATTAGGCCCCCATCACAGACCTACTGAACCAGAATCTGCATTTTTACAAATACATGCAAGTTTGAGAAGTACTATGTTAAGAGTCAGAACTTCACTCTAATGTTTGTATACAACATACAAGACCTTTCTAATGGCTTAGGGATAAAATGGACATGTGCTGAACTAATGAGCAAGCAGATAACTCCCCTGACTCAAGTCTTATTAGCCAATAATTATTAACAACTGCTATTTTCTGGCCTCCAAGCCTAGCTCACAAATTATCTCCCTGCAAATCAATTATGAAGAATATGAGATGGAATCTAGGCTTTTCTTAGTGGATTATAAAGTCAAAGTTGGAAGGAATGGCATTAAGAGAAAAATGTGACACCGTAACTCGTATTTTTGGTAAATTTCAACTAAGCCTGCCTTTGAAACAGCACTTATTTTTACTCATTCCTTTAAAAACAAAACTCTACTTGTATGTTTTCCACATACTCCTCCCATTTTTCCAAACTTTTGTTTCTTGTCCTGCCACCTTTATTTAAGGCAAGATATAACCCAACTTTCTTGACATTTTTTTGATTCTTAAATATATAACAGAATCCCTGACTACTACACCAAGCTGCACAGAAAGAATGAATCATGGGCAATGTCAGGGTTACCATACTTTTAAAGTTCACATTTCAATCTTATTTTTGACTGTATTATCCTACTGCAATTATTACTTGAGCAAAAGCTCTCCACTATTCAACAATGGCTTTCAAACTTGTTCAAATAGCAGAGCATCTTTAATAATGGGCTCACTGAAATAATGGAAATTTAAATCCACTATGAAATCCATTTTGGAACATGGAAAATTATACTATGGCTCTGCATTCAACTAGATTCTTTATAAATGCATAAAATAAGAAATCACATTTGAGTGTTCTTAGTAATGTTTGCCATGTTTTATTAACCATTAGGAATTATTTGAAAAAAACTGATTTCACTTTAATAGTGAAACAACACACACTGGAGCTGATCAAGGAATATTAATGCTTTCAGCTCTTCCGGAATCACTCAGGAAAAAATTTGCAGAAAATTTTAAGGCAAGAAAATTGAAAATAAGGTGCTTCACATACACACTTGTAACTATATCAACAATGAAGACTTAGCAAACTGGTTTTTGCCCTCAAATATTTTAAAATATATCCTTATTAAACCACAACGTTTTAAAATTAAAATCTGTGCTTGCATCAAACTCAGTGATTTAAGTAAACGGTAATCATTTTGGTCACATTTTCTGCTATACTGTTCACCTTCCCAAGAACTTCATTCCACCAGCAAGTAAGTTTAGTTCACACAAATAGTTAAGATACGAAGTCATGAAATGAGCTAATTCTGACTCCTCTCAACACACGTACACATCCCTTCTTACACATGTTCGCAAAAACATATATGCCTCTTTACTGTCAAATACAATTGGGAAATAAATGACAGACAATTTAAACCACAATTATAAATGTTTTAAAAAATTCCTGATTTTTCATTAGTTATTTCTTCAAGCTACAATCCTCAGTTCAGTGGTCCCAGAATTTCTTTTAAAATCATCCTCAGCATATAAATATCACACTTAGACCCTAAAATATTTGCAACGTACTGATAATGGATTTATTATTAAAGAAAAACCAACTTTTACTGTGACTGGGTGGCAGCCCCCTTCTGAATGTAAAGCTAACCAAGACACAAGGATTAAACTTTCTATAAGTTGCTGAAGAATGTGTGCCTTTTCAAGTAAGGGTTAGTTCTGAATAAGTCTGCAACTGAGAAGATCACTCGCTCATTCTATTTCGAAAACAAATGAAAATACTCTCACTGTTAAAAGGATGAAACAAATATGGGAAAGTCAGGCACTAATACCAGTTGGTAAAATCTACAAATGGTTTAATTATATACACCTTACTTTTTTACTCGGTAAAACATAAATATTTTGAAAGAACAGTTTCACATTTCTCCCAAGTTTGCTTTAGGTATAGGTAAAAAGAGCAGATAAACTCTAGATTTCTTATGGTCCAAGTTATAATGAAAATACTCAAGCTAAATCCCCATTAAAGAGAAATGTAATGAGGCACGCTTTCTAGTGGCTGATACCCTCTTCTAAACCAAAAGGGATGGGGGCTGCAGGGGAAGGTTATGGGAATGAATGGCAAAGTTGTCATGTAACACTTTCTCATTTCTATTACTTTACTCTTTCTGGTTACTTTAGAAAATAAACTCATGTTTTAACTAACACTATTAACTAAGTACAGAACTATTTGTTGTTTTATTTGTAGAGAAAGAATCCTACAAACATCTGCAGCAAGCCCATGAAGCACTTCTACCATCCATACTGATATCTCAGTATTCAATATATACAAAATTATGTTTCTATTAAACAAAACAAAGGTATTCACAAGCTGCAGAAAAAAATTCATGCAATTAACGAAGACTGAAATTTATAAATTAAAAACTTAATCTATACATAATGTACAAATAGTCGTGCATTTTTAAATGAATATTATATGTCTCATAAGAGTATATTTTCACAGGCAAATGCTGCTGAACAAATATTTGCTAACGCAAATGAATGGAATTTTAGTAAATTCTGCTTTAATATTTAACCCCAAAAGTTGAAACTTTTGATATTTTTCTTGAAATATAAATATTTTCTTGTCCAAATAAAGTTGATGTCTGCGAAAAGCGTTTCAAAAGATTCTCTTGCATCTCATTTGGGGTGTTTTACCAAGAACAAATTTCTTAAACCTCAGGCACAACAAATATAAATTTAAAAAAAGGCAATCAAGTATAAATACCTTATCAGTTCAGCAAAAAGTTCAAATAAAAATTTTCATTTTTACTTACTTAGAACAGGTATATTACATAAAATGTTCCATTAAAATACACATGAGTAAGTGAAATAAAATGTATGCTATTTAGTTTTTGCTTTCACATTTCAGTAAGATATTTAAATTTTTGGAAAAACTACGCATAGCAGCCAAGAAAACATGTTATACAGGAAAAGATGATCTCACTTACAAAATTGACCTTAATAAGATATTGCCCTTCAGCGTTTGAAATGTTACCAACTTTGCAAACATTCAGTCTGAAATTGTGCTATATTTCAGAACTTACTTTATGAATCAACAAATCCAGTGATTTTTTTTTTTAAAAAACTTCAATTTTCTCTTAAAACACTAAATAGAATTTTCATGGGCTGGTGACCTCCAACGTGACTGCAGATTTTTAATTATAGAGTTTGCCATGCTACCAAGTTTCTCATGCATTTCAAATAGCTGGCTTCCTGAATAATTATGGAGATCTTCTGAATCTAGTTGAAGAGCAAGTGCACTAATCTGGGTCACAAGATTTTTAGATAACGGAGTCTCTAAAGCAACAGGATCAATTAAATCTAAAAGAAAGGAAAAAAGCACAATTAAATCTATTCCAGATAAATCTTAAATTATATCTCTCTCCTTTTAAGGTAATAAAAATTTAAGTGCCCAGGTTTCAAATTAAGAGTGCAGGCTGAGGTATACCTGTTCAAGATCAAGAGAAGAGGCAACAGAAAAATTACCATAGCTTATTCTGTGCCATTAAAGAAATCATGACTACTTCATTTTCATGAACAACTGGAATGCAATGTTTATAGTTTATATCTTCATTTGAGACATTGATAGAGTAGAAGTTGACAATTAGAGAAAAAGCAACTAGACATATTTGAAGTCATATCAGTTATTTTTTTCACATACTTGGCAACTATTACACAAAAAAATACTTGTCTCATTCACAGGGCACGGTCAAATTAAAACTAAAAGCACAATAACAAAATATTTCTTCAAGAAAGTCAGCTGATCTTATAAAATTGTCCCACTTTGCTAAAATATACCTGAGGCAAGTCTTTCTTCATCAGGAGAAATAGATTTATTTTCCATTCCATTTACTGTTTTTTCGGAAATATCAAAAACTGGAATCTCTTCTAGTCCACGAGACTTCACCTTGATTTATACATTCAGACCAGTAAAAACAAAAACAAAAGTGACAAACTGAAAGTAATTTTTAACAGGACTAACAGTAACAGGACCACTAATGCTGGAAAACAATCTGACATACTATGTTTCACAGCCCATTACATAAGCTTAGCTAATACTGCTAAGAACCCATGTTCTCCTAACAACACACAAAAACAGCATTACACAGTACTGTTTTCTCAAAGAAGTGGTTAAGGGGTTTATAATATTTCCTAGTGACTTGTCAAGAAGTATTGCAAATAGTAGCCATGAAAAACATTATATTCCCCAGGTTCAGGAACACGGGAAAAGCAAATCTAAGGCAGAGACTTCCAAGTTTAAATGATATATGGACTTCTTTTTTTAAAAAAGAACACAATTTTCAAAGGTGTTCCCAGGGCTTACTGATTGTTGAGAAAATACTAATTTCAGAACGTTAGAGTTACCATATGACCAAGCAATTAGATTCCTACATATATACCCAAGAGAAATAAAGAACGTTATGTCCACACAAAAACTTGTATATGAATGTACCTAATAGCATATTCATAATAGGAAAGTGTGTAAACAACCCAAATGTTCATCAAGTGATGAATGGATAACCAAAACGTTGCACAGTCACAGAATGGGATATTATTTAACCATAAAAAGGAATGAAGTACTAATACCTGTGAACCTTGAAAACATTATGCTCAGTTAAAGAGGTCATTCACAAAAGACTACAGGTTAATGACTCCACTTTTATGAAATGTCCACAATAGGCAAATCTACAGAGACAAAGATTAGTGGTTGCCTTGAGGGTGAAAATGCAGAGTAACTAGTAATGAGTACAGGGTTTTTTTTTCCCGGGTAATAACAAATGTTCTAAAATTAGGTCTTGGTGAGGGTTGTGTAACTTTGTGAATACACTAAAAAACCACTTAATTGTGTGTTTTGGGTGGGTGAATTTTATGGTATGTGGCTGGATCTCAATAAAGCAGTTGAAATGCTTCATCTATCAGACTGAAAATTACTAATAGTTTTTTTTCCCACTGGTTAAATGTTTTTAAAGGTCAAGTAAAACTAATACTAAATCAAGGACTTTCACGAATACAGCAGAAATCTTCAGTAGTCTGCAAACTCCAGTCCCAGAAATTCTAACAGAACACTGGCTTTCACCCTTAACAAACCCTATTTTTCATATATTCACAGTTTTGCATAGTATCAATGAATACATCAAGGGTTTCTAAATGGGTTTCAGGAGAGTCTGTGAATTCTTCTGAAATGATATACAAAATTTTCCGTATATTGATACATTTTTATAGGGCAAAAGAATCTTGGCTTTCATAAGAATCTTGAGAAATGTCCATGACCTAAAATGTTTGTGTTAAAAGTTGATAGGAAGAACAAGTAAAAAAAATTGGTCACAATTGTGTTGGATATCAAAATCAAAATACTGTTAACTACAAATCTGCAAGACTTTTGTAAATGTTTAGATTTGAACATCTAGGTTTTAGAAATGGCAGCCATGAAACCAATCACCTATTTGGTGGAAATAAAAGAGATAAGAGGGTAGGAAAATAGAATTCAAAGAATAAAGAGGTATTATACACAATAACAGTACAAAATGAGCAAATCTACAGAATTATAAAGGAATCTTTTAAGTTACTCTTAACTGCAGGGGAAGGGAAGATAAGGCATCATATAAAATGAGTTTTTAAGCAAGAATAGTTAAAATGCAAACTTCGTAACTGTACTGCTTGATCATTTATTTATACATGATGTTATGACTAACATCTAAGTTTTTACCTGCTGCTCATGATATACTCTGAGAGCCTTTTTTACATTAGACACTTTTGGAGAACGGATAGGAAGAGTTTTTATTTCAGATGCTGTAAGAGTACTCAAATCACCAATTGTTTTTATATTCTTGGCTCTAATGAGTTGTCCCAGTCCTCTTGCCCTAAAGAGATGAGAGAAACAGGAAAAATGTCATATAGTTTTATATTTATTCTGTTTGTAAGGGCCTATCCAATTGAATTTCCTGATTTAAGCTCAATCATAACTGAATTTATATAGACCCACCTAGCCCACTCTGTGGACAGGCACACGTGCATTTACTTTAAAACAAAATTTGAATCTGATGTGTATACCTGGCTTAAGCAAGATTAACCTTTACAAACATAAAGTGGAACTAATTATACTCCTTCTAGTATTTATATTAGGATTGAATAAGATAATGTATGCAAAACCTGGCAAATATTAAGCACACAATTATCTTAGCCATTACTGTATTATGATCAATGCTTCTATTATTGTCATATCTCACCCATCTTCCCAGCTGCATTTTCATTTATTTCTAAAACAAAGTGTGTGAAAGTACATATAAATCAATTCTAAACATGAGAACCTTGATCATTTAAATATTCCTCTTAAGTAAGTGGCATCTCTAGGTATAAGCCAGAAGCCTAAATAACCACTTACCACATGTTGGACGTAATCTGAGGTAAAATGATGTCAACTGGTGCTACACAGTTCACCAAAGCAGGGTAAACACTTTCTGTTGGACATGGCACAGATTCCTTAGCCATTTCTGCAATCTTAGAATAAATTTCAAAAGCTGTTAAATAGAGGTCACCTGACTGAACATGAAAATATAAAGTTGCATGAAAACTAAAGCACTTCTTACTAAACACTTCTTTGAGCTCTTAAATTTAGGGCTACGTGATCCTGGGGACAGAAATCCTTTGGCTGAAGTAGTATTATGCTAGATAGAAGAAAGGAGAAAAAAAAAACTCAGAACCCTAGGTAACTGTAAATTTTACAACTTTATTTTCACAACTTAAGCCTGCAGTAATGTCTTAAAATTTTCAGAAAATGTAAAATGTAACAATATTACTGGATCAATGACTTGCTGGATCATCACTGCCTCTTACCACCTCTTCTCGTCATGTCTGCTTACCAAGTAAGCAGACAAAAGAACAATAAACCAAACCAAGTAAGTTTCGTTTCTTAATTAGTTAATTTTAAGACAAATTACCCAACATAATTCTGTCTGCATGTGTATTTTTTAAAGCCTACAGCTTACCTTAGATTGCGCAGTAGGTGAAGTTTTAACACTTTTTACTATGGGAGAACTACTTGAAGAATGGCACCTAACAATAGAGCATCGCCTATCAATGTCATCTGCCAATCCTGCTTGGTATATAGGATCTGCAAAGGAGACACGGCGAACCTGAAAACATAGGTCATGTTTTTATTTAACAAAATTAAAAGTTAAAAAAAAAATAACACTGTAAATTCTCATAAGGTTAGCCAAAAATAGAATGTGAAGCTTAATTTATTTCACTAGAAGCCAACTGCACATAGTTGTAGTTCTTCCTGGTGACTGCTTTCACAGATATTACTCAAGACCAAGGGTCATTCCAATTATCTATGGTCTAAACTGCATAATACAGCAATAAGGAGAGTGAAAGAAGGATAGCAGCAGAAACTTAATGAAACTGCATGTGAGAGTTAAAATTGTATAATCAAATTCTATTAACCTTACAGGCTTACTATGGACTGTAAAGAACAAGGTAAAGAGGCAGAGACAGTACTAACTGGCCTCTGGTATATCTTACTAAGTTCAGTTCTTAACTCTTGGAGGGTACAAGAGTCACAGCAACTGGGTGGCTTTTTTTGTCTTTCTTAGCCCAGCGTGAAGTCATTTTGGCCTCTTCTAAACTCTTTATCCACTCATTCAGCTATCTGATATAAGTACACAACAGAGCACTTAAACCATTAAATATGTATATAAATGCCTCCTGGTCTTGATTCCCAAAAGACTGGGCAGATTTTGTACATATCTGCTACAGAAAACTACTGTATGTTGTGCTGTTGCCTAAATAAAAATTAAATGAGCTACTATCAAACAAAACATGACTAGTTAACTGATATTGACAATCTAAAGTATGCTGAAGAAATCAAATGCATTTTACCTTATGGCCTATTTAAACTTAAGATTAAAAAATAATAATAATAGTAAGAGCCTCAAAACAAAAGCAAAGCAAGACCAAATTGAAAAAACCTCAAGTGGTGTTAAGTCTTCCCAAGAACTAATCTCTGAATTCTCAATATGAGAATTTTCAGTATATCTTGGGGAAGTCTTCACAATGTGCTGGCTAAAGGCAAAATTAACTGCCAGTATAATTATATTTATATATACACGTTTGTATACATAAACACATGTATTCTACAGTAAATGGTAGGTTCAGTTTCAAAATTAAGTTAAGGAATGCCTACATTGTACTTTTTCGAAACATCTACTTTGCTAGAGAGGACAAGTTGAGTTATGTAAGCACATGCAACTTTTCTTTTTTAAATTGTACTTATTCAACAAATTATGTGCAAGTCACAGGGCCAGGGGTTAAAGTAGATACATAGGTAATCCATATGTTTACAAACCAAAGTAGATAAACTATAGTGAAGAAGATGGGAACATAAACAAAATAATTACAAATGAAATCATATCCAGAAATTAATGAAGGCACAGCCTAAAGAGATTTTTCTTTTTAATTAAACAAGGTCTGAAAATAAGTTTATATAAATACTTAATAAATGTGAAACAGATAGCATAATGTCCTAGTACATAGTAAGTGCTAACTAAAGCTACTTTATCAGTTTCTAAGTGTTTCCTCATATATTATGGTACGAAGAGCACAAAAAAAAAAATCACCATGAGAGATTATTAAGTTTGCAAAAAGTGAACAATGGTGATGGTTGTATGATCTGTAGCTTAGTGTCCTGAAATAAAGGAATATCTAAAGGGCTTCAGGGACTTCCCTGGTGGTGCAGTGGTTAAGAATCCGCCTGCCAATGCAGCAGACACGGGTTCGAGCCCTAGTCCGGGAAGATCCCACATGCCGCGGAGCAACTAAGCCCGTGCGTCACAACTACTGAGCCTGCCCTCTAGAGCCTGCAAGACACAACTACTGAGCCCACGTGCCATAACTACTGAAGCCCATGGGCCTAGAGCCCGTGCTCCGCAACAAGAGAAGCCACCAGAGTGAGAAGCCCGTGCACTGCAACGAAGAGTAGCCCCCGCTCGCCACAATGAGACATAGCCCGCGGGAAGCAACAAAGACCCAACGCAGCAAGCAAGCAATAAATTAAATAAATAAATAAATTTAAAGGGCTTCAGTCTCCTTTCTCAACCTTTCCTTCTACATGCCCTTTTCCCTAGCCACCATAGTAAATATTCAAAATGAATAGTCATATAAACCTAATATTCTGTCATTCACCAGGTATCACCATATGGCCAAAATATTCTAATTAAACATGGACTCATTAATATTCAGCCTCAATCCCCCTACCTTGTGAACAGGTGATGAGATTTCATCTTCTTGGGGTCTTTTTAGTCCTCTCTTTAAAATGCTGGTGGATGGAGAAGCCAAAGGAGACCAGACACAGCGTGTCTGCATGCCACTAGGACTGTCATTTGCTGACACGAGTAAAGGATCAAGATCCCTTAATTTTTGAGGAGACGTATTATTGTCTTCTGATACCAGTTCAGAAACAGCTGTTTCAGCTGTCAGAGGTTGTGGTGTCTCCTCCACTTTTTCTGAAGTATGGTGAACTTCCGGTAAAATTCCATCATTTCCCGCTACCATCTGATTGTCATCTAATTTTGTTTCCTCAAATTTATTAGGTTCAATATTTGTTTCAGTTTTATTAGAGTCAACCTCTCCTTCTTCAGTGTTCATCTCAAGTGTGTCGGGAACAAAGCTATCGATTTCTACATTCAATCTCTTTGTTTCAACTTCTATCGGCTTAGAGGCTTTGGTAGTTAAGTCCTCATCCTCTGTTTCATTCACACGGTCAGTTTCAGCAGTCACCTCACCAATCATTGTTTCTTCACAATTTTCCATTTCAGCATCCATTTCTCCAGATGAGCCTGGATCAGATTCATCACTTCCTCTGTCTAGTTCCCCAACTGCTATTTGTTCAGAAATCTCTAACTGAGCACTCACTTTTACAGGTGTGGTATTATCAGAATGACCAATACCTGAGTTAAATTCCTCAGTTATTGCTTCGTCAGCACTCAGTTCTTCAGGTGCATCCGTTCTTTGACTGTTTTCCTCTGTTACCTCTTCCTCTGAAATATCAGTTTTGACACTCTTTTGTTCAGAGAAGCTAGCTTCAGATTTATCATTTTCTGCATTCAATTCCATAGCATCTACTTCTGGATTCAATTCTGCATTTGCTTCAACATTAGCAAGGTTCTCTATAATACTCAATTCCTTTTTGGGGATAGCCTCTGGCTTTTCTTCTTTGGTCTCCAAAGTAAAACATTCCAGTGAAATATCTTTGGAGTCACCTAAACATGGGTCAATAGTTTTACATTTTTTATTAGATGGCTCCTGGCTTTCAAGAGATATTGCTTCCTCAGAATCCCTATCACAAGTTTCTTCTTTAAAATTTACCATTTCAGAAGGAAGAAAGTCTTGAATAGTATTTTCTTTCAACTCAGTTTCAGATATAATTAATGAATCATTAATAGTATCATTCTCCTCCTTGAGATCCAAATGAAAATTCACACTATGATGCTCATCTGAAAGTTTTACTTCTGAGTACAGATCAGCTTTAGAAGTTTCTGATATAGTTACAGGTGTCTGCACATCTGTCTTTTTCGTTTCGCTGACTTTTACATCATAATTCTCTGTATTCTTTAACCCAATGAATGACTTTTCCTGAGGTTGTGATTTTTCTCCACAGCAATCACAACCTTTAGATCTCCTCACCCTCCTACTTCTCTTGTGTTGGCATTCAAGTATTTCAAGAGTTTTTTCAGAAAGCAAAGAAATGTCTGATGTTTCTGTTTTCGAGGACTCACCCACACTATTTTCTAGAGAATCTCGCTTATGTAATCTTTTATTGGCATTTCTAGTCCTTAGATTTGATTCTGGTACAGAAGGATTTGAAAAGGAATGTTCTGCACATTTGTTAGTTTTACTTTTTCCCTCATAAGTATTTGATACATCACCAGAAACTTGTAATAATTCTGAAGATATTGTAGAATCTTGAAGAGTTACAGTATTACTTTCTTCTTTTTCACAGATCTGAGATTTTGTATCTTTGTCTACTTCAGAATTCCCTTTATAATCATGTGTCTGACTTTCAACCTTTATACATTCCTGTTTTACCATCTTCTCTTCTTGATCTTCAATCTCAACATTGTCACTGCTTTTGTTTTTCCATTTTCCAGATCTTTTCTTTTTAGAACCTTCTTCTTTTGCCTCAGAACTATCAGATTCTGAGTTTTCAATGCTGGAAAGTAAACCCTGGCATGCTCTTCTTGTTTGATACCGTGTTCGTCCCCTTACTGGTTTCTCAGAGGATTTATCTGCAATGTCCTGGGCACCATCTCCCTCAGATTTAGTAGTCTCAAGATCTGGCTTTCTTCTATTTTCATCAATTTCAGCATTAGCACTGGTTTCCCCAGAAGTCTTCTCATGTAAATTATTTCCTTTCTCAATTAAATTTTCCTGTACAGTTTGTTCAGAAATCAATTTTTGCTTAGGTAAAACATCATCTTTTACATGCAATGGACTCCTCTGCAGAGTCTTTTCTTCTTCCTTACGTCTTTCCCTTTTTTGATTATTTTCTTTATCTTGGCTATCAGTGGTTGGCTCTGTTGTTTCTGAACGTCGCCTTAAAGATCGTCTAAGGGTTTTATGATTTGGAGTTATCTGAACATGACTATCCTCAGTTACTGTTTGATCTGTTGTTATTATGGCTGGGGGTGTGTTTTCTTTGGATTCCAAGTTAATTTCTAAGGTTTTCTCCTCTACGGTATTGTTTTCTAATAGTATAGTATTTTCTATTGTTGGTTTAAGCATCGTATCCTCATACTCCACTGAAGACTCAGAGAGATGAACCTGATTATCTAATACACATTCTGTTTGATTAAGCAAACCAGGTGGGTTATTTTCTAAGGCTACCATGCCATCAACAGATTCCCGAGTACTTTTCTCCTGATCAGATCTCATCAAGGGCTTAGACTTTTTATTCCCTATTGGTTCAGGCTTACTTGACCTTCGGCCTGATCTCTTAATCCCATGCACTGTTTTTTCAGAGTCAGATTTTGAAAGAGCCACTTCTCTTTTCTTTGCTTTTGGTGGATTATCTGTTTTAGCTGTGCCTTCCTGGTTATTTTTCACTATAACAGCTGATGACATGTTATTCAAGGGGGATGGACTAAAGGGTCTATTTTCTGAGCCATCAAACTTCTCCAAAGTAATAAAGGATTGCCTTCGACTTGTAGGCTGTGGGGAAGGAGTTCCAGAAATAGTGGCATTAGAAACCGAGCTACTGCTGACACCAAATATATTTTCTGTACTAGATGCACATTCAGTTGGCGTCTTCTTTGATACAATTAAAGCCTTTTTTCTGGCATCATTACTGCTCAGTATTTCTGGATTGGTTTCCTCAATAGAACCACACTCATTATTCGAAAGGGAAGCCTTTTCAAGGTGTTCATCCATACCACAGTTTTCCGTGACATGTTGAGGAATGACAATGTCACTCTCCTTTTGTTCCTCCTGCACAGAAATGTACATATACATATAGATTAACCAGCAAACAAGTCTGACTTTCTGGGGAAATTTTTGTGTAAAGCTTTAGTAATTCAAAGGGCAATTTGACTTTCAATATTTTGCAAATTTTCCAAAGGTGATGGTAGATGCCCATTAATTTGTGTTTCCAATTGTTAAGTATTTAATAAAGCCAAATACATTTAAACACACATGCAGTCACACACAGATGCAGACCCACACATATAATGACTATAATTCTGCTAAAGTCTGCTAAGGAAAGTTAAGAGATTATACAATAAATCTTAACATTAATATAAGAGACTCCATAATAATGGAAGGGTGATTCTAAAAACCCCAAAATATGAAATACCAAATATACCTTAAATAATATCTTGGAATCTTCCTTGGATTTTTCCGTTAAAGCAGGAATTTCCCTGAAATAAGTAAGTGCATAAATTAGAATACTGTTAATTAAAAATTAGAAAACCAGGTACTTCAACAACTTCCATACTTACATAGACTCTTCCTGACTATACTGAGAAAATAAAGTATCTTGTGAAACATCCAGATTATTATACATGGCAGGAATATCACACCTGAAAAAGATTTTTTATAAGCAACTTGAATATCTGATATTCCTACAACTAGAAATTAAACTTGTAATTCTACATCTAGTTACATTTTAAGAACAATATAAAATCAAGGTTTAAATGCTTATTTTCCAGATTTTCCATGAAACCATCTCCCCTACCTTTTCCTCCCATACCTCAATAAAGGAATTGTTTAGAAACATTTAGCACATTTCAAGGCAGCCTTATACATTATGAAATGTAGTTATGCAGAGTCTCTTTCTGACACTTAAAATATAGCACAGTATACACAGCATCTTAGTTATAAACTCAAAATTATGGTTTGCCGCATGAAATCTAAATGTAAATATGGAATACTCAATTCAAGATAAAAGTACTACAAACCTCTTCGTTTTGAGTACTTCTTTCTGGTGTTCAGTTAGTATTCTTTCCTTTGTTTCTTTTCCTTCTGGAGGTATAAACACAAAGTCAGTAGACTTTTCCTCTTCCAAAGGCATTTCACTCTTTGCTTTTGGAGTTGAAGACTCTAGTTTCAACTGCAAATTGAAAACGTTAATGTGCATTTTGAGTTTCCAAATTATTTTCCAATACTTCAATCCCTCTTCAGGCACTCTGATAAAGGTTTTTGATAATGACTAGGAAGTTTGAAGTTCAATACTCCTGGTTAATAACAATTAGTACCATGTCCTTAACTTTCATTCTGCCTCTATTAAATACTCCGAAAATAAAAATTATTATACCTCTTTAAAAAGTAGGCAAGGGCTTCCCTGGTGGCACTGTGGTTAAGAATCCGCCTGCCAATGCAGGGGACACGGGTTTGAGCCCTGGTCCAGGAAGATTCCACATGCCGTGGAGCAACTAAGCCCATGCACCACAACTACTGAGGCCTGTGCTCTGGAGCCCGCGAGCCACAACTACTGAGCCCACATGCCACAACTACTGAAGCCCATGTGCCTAGAGCCTGTGCTCTGCAACAAGAGAAGCCACCGCAATGAGAAGGCCACGCACCACAACGAAGAGTAGCCCCTGCTCGCTGCAACTAGAGAAAGCCAGCGTGCAGCAATGAAGACCCAATGCAGCCAAAAATAAATAAATAAAATACATAAATTTATTAAAAAAAACAATGGATCTCCATTTCCTTTAAAAAAAAGAAAAAAAAAAAAGGTAGGCAAATGTGTGCTTACCAAAAAAGCATGGGCAAATGTTTTTCAGGCCAACACATAGAAATCAAGTGTTTTGGCAGGAGGAACGTATATCTGCAGTTTCAAGTTGAAGCACAAACTACTCAAATTAAGTAAAAGTTGCCAAAATAATATGTCCTACATACCAATAATATTGGTACCATAATGTCATTTTTACAAATTTTCAGCACAGTTGTTTTCATTCTACTTTTCAGTTGCTACAAGACTGTGTCAAAGTTATTCTTTAAAAATAACATATTTCTTTCATTTTGCCAGGGCCATGTTCTCAAGATTCTAGAACACCCCTTTACTGGAGGTCCTGGAAGAAAGAATTATTATCTGAAAATTGGTTAATTGGCCACTAGATACTAGATATTTAGCTTTATATATTGAGCTTACAACAGATGTCTTGCGGATGCATTCTCTTTCTATTCAATAACAGAAGTTCTAAAACAGTCTCCTTTCATGCTACCTATGTTATAGTTAATCTTATTTAGCTTCATTCCATCTCAAGGGGGCTGCTGCCTCAAGTAACTATACTAAACAAATGCTCAGAGTTATGCAGACTTAACTTTACTAAGAAGTAATCATCTCCCAAGGCTTCTAGATTACCATGTCATCTTAATAGTCTTCCCAGGCCACAATTTATTATTTCCCTACAATCCCATCTTTTATTTAGTCTTTAACAGGTTTTTCTTCAGAAGTTGTATATTTGCAAGCTACCATATACTTTAATTTTAAAAGTTCTATTAAATACACTTTGAAAAACATACTTTAACTGGTGGTTTCATATTGTCTTTTGTATCCTTTGTTTGTGCCAAAAAAGAATCTCTTTTTCCACTTGAGGTTCTTTCCATGCCGCTTATCTTCGTACTTAACTGTGAATTTTCTGTCTGTTTTTGTAAAAGTAAAACAATTTCATTATATGCAAATGTTCTTTTTTATTTATCCTTTTCACATTTTGATAGTTACAGTCTAATCAATACTCATTTCAAATTTCTTTTGACTATTCATATCTACTAAGATCATGTCAAAGAAAAGAAAGCCACTGTCTAATGCAGTAACAGCAAAGATTTGTTGTCTCCAACTTATATAGCAATAGTTGTTTTGCCTCCTGAAAATAAGATATATCAAATAAACACTATAAAAATGAATCGAATTATTGGACTCAAATACCCCTCTTATTACTGGAAATTTTTTAAAAAGAAAAACCAAAGCCATAAAACTTCAAACAATAAAACATACATGACAGAAAATACTATCAGGTCCCTCCCAACAGAATATATGGGTTTTTCAGGCCAAATTACACTGAAGGAGTCTAAACAAGTCTAGATAATTATCTGATAAGAATTTTTATTTTACCCAAAAACCAAAACTAAGTAAGAGCAAATCATTTAGCTAGCTATAACACTTTTTCTCTTAAGGTTCTAAACAAAAAACGGTGAGACTCCATTTGTTGTTGAATAGGAAAAAAGTGCCTAAGGGTGTTCTACCTGATGAGTATATAGTGCTTGTATCTTTACTCCTTAATCTTTAGACAGTAATCAAGTACTATCAGCCAAAGTAACCTTGGTCCAAATGGATAATGGGATATCAAGGATGTGTTTCTCTGGCAGAATGAATGAGATTCAATGCAAAGAAATGAGAAAATGAAGTGTAGTTCTTGCTTACATAGGGATTAGTAACTAGTATTCCCAGTTTATATAAAGCAACATTTAACCATATATTTCAATAATTCCAACCTTTGCAAAACAATACACATGAGGTGCCATAGTTAAATAAAAAAGATCATTAATGAACAAGAACCAGAGATTATTTAAATGAGACTCCATGGTGAAATTTACTGCCCTTAATTCATAAGTTTTCTAGGCCACACAACTAACTTTATGGAAAACTCCTGTTATGGAACACTTCTGCTCAGGTTTTACTTGTTTATCACGTCAGTAAACCATTCTAAGCTTTTGTCCTTTTTAAAACTACACTGAAACGCAATAAAAGAACTACTCAAACATCATGCAAAAGTAAACAACGCCCCCGCCCACAACTTACTGTATCTGAGTATGGTCCACTGGATTCCTCAATAATTTCAACATTTTCCAAACCAGGCAACAGAAGCAGAGATTTTTGTTTGGCTTGTTTTAGTATTGGTCTGCAAAAAAATACATAAATATATATGCCTTAAGTAAGCAGTACTGATGACACATTAACAAGAACACTTTAATTATAATTTTAAAGTGGCAAAATACAGCCAACTTAAAGACTGTTTCTTACTCCACATACATAAAACTGGGAGAAATTACAGACAATATCTGAATTTTTCACTAAACTCTTCAGTTTCTGAATTTTATTCTTTAAAAAGTTTTCCAATTTTCCAAATTTTAATCATAGAAAAATTTGAGCAAAAGTAGACTGTTACATTAAGTACACATCACTTACATTTAACAGCCATCAATTTCCTGCCTTTTGCTGGAAATTTCTTTTGTTAAGGATAATCTGAAATTGATTTTTATGTTCCTAAAACTAAGGTTACTCTAAGGACCAAAGCAAAGGGTCAAATAATTTTAATAATCACCATGTACTCCAAATAATATTTCAACTAAGAAATCCTCTGCAATGATTCCTCATAAGGAAATTTTATGTTAAAACCAAAATGTCAATACACAATCAGAACAGAGTAACTGTATAAAAGAGTTTTGTTGTTAGCATACTTTAACTCCTCAGGATAAATCAACATCGTCACTTTAGCAAATGTGGCATTCCAGAACTGAGCACTTTGTTTTCTAATCTGTTTATTCTTGTGTGAAAATACTATGCATAATAATGGCGAGATCTGTTCAAGAAGTTCACTGTCGTAAGTCCCAGTGTAGCTGACGTGTAGACAAGCAATAATTTCTCCTAGTAGCTTTTCTAACTAGGAAAAAGAAAAAGTGTATTAGGGTAACACTTAGAAATGTTACTTTCCAAACAGAAAAAATAAAAAGTACAAAGCATACTAAATTAAACTCACAGAACATTCTATTATTTCAATTTTTTTTTTAAGAGCGCCCATCACCTTCAATATATAACACTCTTTATAGGCCGGCAAGAACTTACTTTATCGATACAACGGCTTCAATTCAAGCTTATTCTCCATTAACAGAAAAAATTATGTTTTCACGTAAATTATAAGAGATTAATAGTTGCCTACAGAAGTTTTACCTATAAAACTGTGGAACCAATTACCTTCATGTATAAAGGGATGAGACAGGAGATGAGTTATATGAATTTAAAGCAATATTAAATCTTTCTTTAAAAAACTATCCTTTGATTATATCCACGTCTTGTTACTAAAAGTTCATTAAAATTAAGGTGTAATAATAACCCTTTAAAAAAAAATCAGCAAAATTATATTTAAGGAAGACAATTATTTAAATCCTAAAATTTTTATTCATGAAAGTGTATTTTATGGACAATGTCTATTTTTACCTTGTTGTTCATACAACTATACACTTTAGGAACTTCTTCAAACCTATGAAGAAAAACACAGAGTACCATTTATATTTTAGAACATTAAACCTAGAAATATCGTAATGCAGCACAAAAAAATGAGACACATGTAGTGATATACAAAGGTGCCCCAAGACCTAACAAAAATTGTCAAACTGCAAACATTTAAACATGAAACAAACCTGTCTTTAAAATAGGAGTTAAAGAAAAACATCTGGAATAGACCTCAAAGTATTAATACTAGTCACTTGTTTCCATGCTTTTAAAAAAGCATTATTATTTTTGATGAAGCTTAAGGACTAAAAAAGATTTGCAAAAACTTAATGAATTTGGAGTTCTATTTTGTATTTTATAAAATCTGTTCCTAAAGCTTTCTCTGTGAATTTATGAAAGACAGGCTGTATTATAACTGAACCACACAAGCTTGCTATAAAGAACATTAATGAATTCTTCCAAAATGCTTCTTTCAAAGTAAGTTACTTGGGATTTTTTCATGTTGTTTTTTAGGCACCGCTTTCTTTGGTTCAAATGTAAAAGGTAATGTAAATTAATACAAACTTTTGGAGGGTAATTCAGAAATTTAAATGCATATACCCTTTGAACCAACCATTTCAATTTTAGGGCCCTGTTCTGCTATTTAGCGGCAAATGATTTATGTACACATATGTTCAAATGTGATACTGTTAGTTATAAGGAAAAAGACTAGAAAACATATGTCCACCAGCAGGAAATTGGGTAAAGTTCCATGAAACCCTACGCAGACATTAAAAACAATGAGATTCTTAGGTGTATGATGCAAGATGCATCCAATATACTAAGTGCATACCATATATAATACTTAACTGCAAAGTAGTGTGTCAAGTCATATGAATCATACATTTAAGAGGTATGCTTTTTGTATTAACAGTTCTGAAAAGACATGCACTAAAGTAAAAAGAGGGTTGGATTAATCATGAAAAATAAAGTGACTTCCAATTTCTACCTCATACTTATTACTTGAACTATCTTTTTAACAAAAGCATAGTTTCATATATTACCCTTTCCACTAAACTTTAAAGATTAAGATCTTTAACAGCAAAGCTGATATGAAAACAATAAACGTTTGCTACCCAAATCTAGTTATATATGTTTAATTCAAAGTTATTAAGCCAAAATACTTACTTTGAGTTTTTGTAAAATAATGCCAGAGGTCTTGTTAAAGTTGCAAACATTTTTCGGATCATAGAAGGCAAAGAAATATGTCCAAGTACATTGGAAAGAATGCTGGTGATTGAGTTGCCAATAGCGAGGAGAGTATCAGAATGTACTTCCTTGAGGCTCAGAGTGTGGAAAGGATAGATCACTCTCACAATAAGTTTAAATAAAGAAGCCAATTTCCCCAAGGGCTCCTTCTTCTTTTTGGACCAATCCGAAGGTCTCTGTGGTGCTAGGATAAAATTAAACTTATTAAAAACTCAAGTGTGTTGAAAAGTGTCACTGTTCATCTTTACAATTTATGTCTCACATTTACATGACATCTACATCTAATACATGTGTTTCTGTAGAGTGATACCCACAAATCTTAAAATGAAATACCATTAGTGGATAAACATCACTACAACATTGTCTCTAAAAGAGAATCAGAGAAAAGGGAAAACTGTTTGACAGAGCTAGAATAAGAACTCCAGAAAAATGACTCTATTTTCTCTAAGGAATTTTTAAATGCATTAAAATTTTTATTTTATAGTCTCAGAATTTCAACAACTAATTTGTAAGAAAACGCTGAATTATATAAGCTGTGCTCCAAAATTAAAAGTTTAAAGTCCATTTTAAAAATAAGAAACAAGATTTCCCTTAGAATCATTGCTTCCTGGCTCATCTATAGTACACCAAACCCCACAAATTAATACTGAACAAGTCAGAGATCCAAATCCTCAGAAATAATACAAGGGAAAAAGCCTAGATTTAAAGAAAAAGATGTATCTGTCCAACTTTCCTTTGTACCCTTCTTAGACTCCATCTCTCTCCAGGGGTAAACCCATTATGTCTTGTCAAGAAAATCATACCTATTCCAAAATTACCTTTGTTTCCCTCAAAGAATCCATTCTTTTAAGGTTAAGATATCTCAGATTTAAGAGAAAACTCTAATTCAGTGCTTATTAATTAAAAATATCGGGCTTCCCTGGTGGCGCAGTGGTTGAGAGTCTGCCTGCCAATGCAGGGGACACAGGTTCGAGCCCTGGTCTGGGAAGATCCCACATGCCGCGGAGCAACTACGCTCGTGAGCCACAATTACTGAGCCTGTGCTCTGCAACAAGAGAGGCCGCTACAGTGAGAGGCCCGCGCACCGTGATGAGGAGTGGCCCCTGCTTGCCACAACTGGAGAAGGCCCTCGCAGAGAAGCGAAGACCCAACACAGCCATAAATGAATGAATAAATAAATAAATGAATAAATAAAAATTAAAAAAAAAAAATCATGTGGTGAAATGAAAAACAAGTGTTGCTACTGAAAGGAAGTCAACCTTCTTCCCTAGAATCAGTTTCCCATACATGAATAATTTAAATTGGGAAGGCCACCCAGAAATTCTTGGCTAGTATGTTGAGGCTGAAGACAGCCCGTAGTCAGGGGAGCAGTTACATACAAGAGACTGATCAAACAGTATATATACTGAGGCAGGTAAACAGAGAAAAGGGATATCCAAAACTAGAATAAACCTTATGATACGAGAAAATAACTGAAAGTAAATCTAGAGAAACAGGTAACTGTGCAGTTCACAAACACGCCAATGTATTTCCCACCTCTGTCCACTCAGAGATCCAGAAGCATTGACACCTTAATAGCAATGAACAGATTTTGGTTTCTAAATGCCATTCTCAGCTAAAAGGAACCATATTCCTTGGAGATATGGCTGGTTCCAGGCTGAGGCAGGGAAAAATATAAACATCTTATGTCAAAGTTCTCAAAGAATAATAGAAACATATGAAAAGGTCATAGATGCCAACAAGAACATTAAACATTAAATTTTAATAATAAATTATAGCCTACTGAATAACAGAAATCCATGCTGATAAAAACAAAATAAATAGGGGACAAAGGAAGCTATATCTTACATTAGGATGTCACTTGCATCTGTAAGTGTCTGGTGCTTAGTGGCCTGATAAATAATTGTAGAATGGTTTATTATGGGAACATAATGAGATAAATAATTAAAATGGGGACAGCTTTTAGAATTAATGTAATTAAAGCAAAGGAGATAAACTCCTTGGTACAAAGTAATGTAACGTAATTAAATGAAACAATATGAACTACCACTTTGGGAAACATCATAGTGTTTTAAGCAAGAAGCATCAGTGGCTGAAAAACTCATGGGTAAAAGTATGCTGGGTTAACAAGATATTTACATGGTCTCAAAGTACCTGCCACAAAACATTAACTTATAAGTATTTACTAATTAACTTTACAGTGCAAAACCTGGCAGATACCATCTTAACCAAATAGTAAATGTTAACATCATTAGTAATGGGACAAACTGACTTGTGTTCCTGTTGACATAATGCACTGAAAAAAATACTTCTGTAGTATCCCGGTGAAGAAGTGAAATCTCAATCTAATCTTGAGGAAATATTGACAGAGCCCAACTGAGAGACTCTCAAAAAGTAACTTTATTTGTATTCTTTGCTTTTTAAAAAAAAAAGATTTATTAATTTTTAAAAAAATAAATTTATTTATTTTATTTATTTTTGGCTGCCTTGGGTCTTCATTGCTGCACACAGGCTTTCTCTAGTTGCGGTGAGCACCGTTGCGGCGCGCGGGCTTCTCATTGCAGTGGCTTCTCTTGTTGTGGAGCACGGGCTCTGGAGCGCAGGCTCAGTAGTTGTGGCGCACAGGCATCTTCCCAGACCAGGGCTCGAACCCGTGTCCCCTGCATTGGCAGGCGGATTCTTAACCACTGCACCACCAGGGAAGCCCTGTACTCTTCACTTTTAAAGGTTGTGAAAGACAAGACTTGGGAAATGTTCTAGATCAAAGACTTGTCTACAAGTACTTTGAAATGGTTCCAGAAAATAAAAATAAAAAGTATAAAGGGGAGTGGGGGATGAAAATGATAAGACAAAAGCAATCAACTGATAACTGAGGAATCTGAGTAAAGAATGTTTAGTGTCTGTGTATAATTTTTGCAATGTTTCTCTAAAACAAATTACAAAATAAAAAGTTATCCAAAAACTCTCAAAGTGATCCTTATGCATATTTATGAATAATAATAATTTTCTTTCAACTAGTTCTAGTTTTTGTTTCCTTTCCTCCTCAACTTTTACTGGCAGATTTTAGAAATCTCCCCTAGTTTCCATAAATTTAAACAGCAAGAACACCTCTTGCAAGACAAGGAATGAAGACAAAAGACTTCTAATTCTGGGTTTATAGATCATGGATAGAATGGATATTCAGTTAATTCTAATTTTTCAGAAGTAACAAAATAGGTAAAATTATGTCAACCTGGAGCTCATTGTCTTGCCTTATCAAACTTCGGTGGCTTACAAAATAATTTCTGATATCATTTGTTATATAACCTTTTTATAGTTAAGATATTTAGAGAATTTTATTTTTCGGACAAAGAGGTAATCAGAATAAGTGTTGCTCAGCCCAAAGGGGGGCTGAGATTAAAAAAAAACAATTCAAGCACATCCATTTCTGTGGCATCGAGGCTGGGATGCTCTGACCTGTAATACAGTTCAGTCACATAACATGTTTCTCTACATTACTATTTAGTTAAAACTGAAACACCGGGCTTCCCTGGTGGCGCGGTGGTTGAGAGTCTGCCTGCCGGTGCAGGGGACACGGGTTCGAGCCCTGGTCTGGGAGGATCCCGCGTGCCGCGGAGCGGCTGGGCCCGTGAGCCACGATTGCTGAGCCTGCGCGTCTGGAGCCTGTGCTCCGCAACAAGAGAGGCCGCGACGGTGAGGGGCCCGCGCACGGCGATGAAGGGTGGCCCCCGCTTGCCGCAGCTGGAGGGAGCCCTCGCGCGGAGGCGAAGACTCAACACAGCCAAAAATAAATAAATAAATAAATAAAAATTAAAAAAAAAAAAAAAAAAAAAAAAAAAAAGCTAACATCAAACATTAAAAACTCAAAAAAAAAAAAAAAAAAACTGAAACACCCCCCAAAAAAGCCAAAAACCCCCCACAAAAAACCCTAAAAATATTTTATGTTCTAGTCATCTTTACATTAATTCATCAAAGATAGATCTTATTAAAAGAAAACTGAGGGACTTCCCTGGTGGCACAGTGGTTAAGAATCTGCCTGCCAATGCAGGGGACATGGGTTCGATCTCTGGTCCGGGAAGATCCCACATGCTATGGAGCAACTAAGCCTGTGCGCCACAACTACTGAGCCTGCACTCTAGAGCCCGCGAGCCACAACAACTGAACTCGCGTGCCACAACAACTGAACTCGCGTGCCACAACTACTGAAGCCCGCGCACCTAGAGCCCATGCTCCGCAATGAGAAACCCGCACACTGCAGCAAAGAGTAGCCCCTGCTCGCTGCAACTAGAGAAAGCCCGCACGCAGCAATGAAGACCCAACGCAGCCAAAAATAAACAAATAAAATAAATTAAAAAAAAAAAAAGGACATGAACCTTAAAAAAAAAAAAAAAAAAACCCAAAAGAAAAGAAAACCGAGTATGTGCCCAATCTTTAAACAGGAAAGGTAACCTTTAAACATCCACCTTTTTCATTACTGGAAGGTTCTTTCCTATACAGTATGAAAATATATAATCACTGGTAGAAATACATAAGTTCAAAGAACCACTTAGTAGAATAAAATAGCTCAGTATTTATTACAATATAATTTAGAATTAACCAAGGAACATAGTTATAAAAATAAGACAACTTGTTATGATTTCAATTGTCCAATTTTATACAGTAAAAATTGAGTTAAACTTTTAGCATCATTTTAAATTTCCTGTAAAACCATAACTGATTAATCACTGCCATGATTTTCTATGCAGTTGAATGTCAACTCAATGATTATTTCAAATCAGGCTACCAAATGAGAACATTTTAACAAACGTCAAAGTTTTCTGTCCAGATAATCCCTTGTACCAGATGGAGTAAGTAAAATCATCTGTATTATTAGACAATCTCTAAATAGGACAATATTTATGTTTCTGCATCATAAAAAGGAGTTAGATTGGGGGGGGGAGGGTGAGAGAGACACACACACAGAGAAGGAAAGAGAGCAAGCATGTGAGCTACTAGCATAGTAACTAACATGGTTACACAGCATCAAAAGTAGGTAAAATGAGATGGGAAAAGCTATTAGGATTTGCCCTGACAACAGTTCAGAGAGCCATGTTTATGATATATTAGGTAAGCAAATAAAATACTTACATTTAATTTTGGGCTGATACTTAATATTATATGGTGAAAAGTCGATGCAATCAACCATTACAGTAATAATATGAGTGATCCTATCCAAGAACAATAAATTCTAGGAAAGAATAATTAAGTATTATATTAGAATCTTTTAACTACTGGCATGATTTATATAAAGTGTAAGCATGAACAAATATATAAGACTTTAACTCCCACATATAACGTATAGTAACACACATGTCATAGCTTATACCATTTAAGGTACATTAAGTATATGGTTATGAATATTTCCCAGTTGACTGCTGTGTGCCAAGTACTATACCTTTTTGTTGTTTCTCAATATTTATGGAAAATAATTCAGCTTTAAGATGCCCACAAAACTCAGCATATAAACCAATAAATTGAGAATGGAAGAGCTAGGTTCAAAATTAGATTCTTTACCAAATTTCTCTTCAAAATTACAGAAGTGTTCACTAAACCCAGCAGAAACAAAACAAAATGTGAAATGTTGCTAAAGCTCCCCAGATACCCTTTCCTCCTCCCTCTTCAAATCCAAATGAAATAAAAATAAACCCTTAGAAGCATCAGACATCTTTCTGGAAACTTTTTTTAAAGACAGGGGGGCAAGGGAGACTGAAAATAGAACAAAGGAAATCCCAGCACCATGAGTCAAAGAACACCTCAAAAATAGTGAGCTTTCCTAGAAGAAACTGAGTAACAGAAGACACAGGGAGGGTTCTGAGAAAAAGATATGATGGTCATTAGAAAAATCAAATGGGTAATTAAAAGACTACTGAAATTAAAGTTCTATAACACAGTTGCTCTTCTTTTATTCTCCATTACCTTTCACTTGTCCAATTCACTGCCTAATTGGACTAATTGTCTGAATTGGACTAATTCACATGTCTGCCACTAAAGACAAGCTCCCCCAGTCACTTTAAGGACCGAGAGGAGGAAGGGAGAGCCACCAGTTAACCTAAGAAAACCACATGGAAGGTTCAGTACAGATGATGACCTACACACCCATATAGAAAAGATGTTAAAGCTCCAGTGCTTCCTTCTTGCTCACAATTACAAGGCGAAGCTTGCTTGTAACTACAGTTGGCTACCAAAGTCAGAAAAACAGGGGATCTCTCTCCTGGGTTAGAAAACACATTCCAGCTACCAATATTGTTCAATATTAACCTTTATTGACAAATATATGAAGAAGGTGTGCTAAATACCAATAGAACTAATCCATGAGGAAAGAGGTAATAAAAGAAACAGAAGAAAACTACTATCTTCAAAGAGGAAATCATATCCACTTAAAAACATAAATGTAAAAATAAAACTATTATAAAACACCTCAGCATTTAAACAGAAAAAGAATGGAAACAGAAGTATCAAGCTCCCAGAAAGCAGTACCAAAAATAAAGCAAAACACAAACAGATATAAAGAAAGAAAAGTAATAGACACAGAAGATGACACCTGAAGATCTAAGCACTCTTCCTGAGATGAAGGCACAGCTCTTTAGATTGAAAGGGTCTACCAAGTACTTAAAACAGTTTAAAAGATGCCTCAAGACACACCATGGTGAAATGTCTAAATTCTAAAGGCAAGAGGAAAACCCCAGAACTTTACAAACTAAAAAAGAGGTTAATAACAAAAAAATTAAAAATTAGTGGGACTTCCCTGTAGTCCAGTGGGTAAGACTCCAGGCTCCCAATGCAGGGGGCCTGGTTTTGATCCCTGGTCGGGGAACTAGATCCCACGTGCATGCTGCAACTAAGAGTTCTCATGCCACAACTGAGAAGCCCGCATACCATGCTGCAACTAAAAGATTCCCGCATGCCACAACTAAGACCTGGTGCAGCCAAAATAAATGTTTTAAAAATTATTAAAAAAAAATTAGTATCAAACAATGCATTTGTAACAGTAGCAGGAACAAAAATAAGAATAATCTTAGATGCATATTTTGTAAAAATGAAAAATTTTACAGAAATGAACAAATGAACAGTATCTTCAAAACTGTGATAAAAAATTTTCTGAAACCTAAAAATTGTAACTAATTACTTAGTTACATATTTGACAAGGAGTTATCAGTCACATACATGTCTGTTATTCCCAAAATACAAAAATTGGACAATGAGGAACTCCAATCTCACTAATGAAGATACACGCAAAAAATTTTAAAACACTTATCTACAATGTTTTAAAAGATTTTCACTGTGACCAAGAAGGGTATCTCAAGGACACAAGTTTGGTTTAACATACGGAAATGCACATTACCAACAGATCTCATATACTCCAGCAGCAACCAAATATGGGCAGCGAAGAGACCATACGTTAACAGCTGAAAAACAGCTTTAAAACTTCCAAAAAATCGGGACTTCCCTGGTGGCGCAGTGGTTAAGAATCCGCCTGCCAATGCAGAGGACACGGGTTCAAGCCCTGGTCTGGGAAGATCCCACATGCCGTGGAGCAACTAAGCCCATGCACCACAACTACTGAGCCTGCGTTCTAGAGCCTGAGAGCCACAACTACTGAGCCCACGTGCCACAACTACTGAAGCCCGTGCGCCTAGAGCCCGTGTCCTGCAACAAGAGAAGCCACCGCAATGAGAAGCCCGAGCACCGCAATGAAGAGTAGCGCCCGCTCGCCTCAACTAGAGAAAGCCAGCGCGCAGCAACGAAGACCCAACTCAGCCAAAACAAATAAATAAAAAATAAATAAATTTATTAAAAAAAAAAATTCCAAAAAAACAAGCAAGCCTGGTTAAGTTTAGAGTTAAATAAATATTCCTTAATAGAAAAACTCAACATTATAAAGATGTAAATTCTTTTCCAAATTAATCTATAAATGCAATATAACCAACCAATGACAAGCAAAATCCCAACAGGGTATTTTATAAAACTTGATTCTACATTTCTTGCAGAAGAGAACAAAGATGTAAGCCTACCCAAGACAATAATTTAAAGGTGAAAACTGGGGGTCAAGCTTCTCCCTAACAATTATAAAAGCCTTCAACAAATTCACTGTCTAGGTGGCCAGATAAAAGCCAGGGATATACATCAACAAGACAAAAAGTCCCTAACCTCATGGAGTGTGGGGGAAGTTACAGAATGAAGTACACAAACGATTTTGATAACAAGATGCTCAGATAGAAATTAACAAGACTAATTAAATAAGATTCTTTGAAGAAGGAAGCACAAGCTTCAAGGGCAGTTCTAAGCAGTTCAGATTTTTATTCCAAATGCAACAAAAAGCTACAGAAGTGTTTTAATCTGATTTACATTTTTAAATTCGCTCTGACAAATACTATAGTACCAAAATTCCATAATCAGAATTATGTCAATATTTTTAAAAAGAGAATATTATAAATACTTCTACTCTTCTCCGCAGGGGTAACCACTATTAAGAGCTAGAAATCTATCTTTTCAGATGGAAAAAAACATTCTTCAGAGTAATAAATAAATTTCAACTGGCTAGAACACTGTATTCATGTACATATGTGAGTATAGATATGTAACTTATGGGTAGAAAGAGGTCTATTCTAGAATGATACATACCAAACTGCTGACAGCAGTTGTTCTTTTTATAGAGTAAGGGAAAGGAGTGAATAGGAACCTACATTTTTAGATCTACAAACTTCTAGAGGGTAGACTTTAAAGAGCTAACAGATATGATAAAGCAAGGTCCAGGACAGTAAGGTCCTTGTATGGTTCATCTAGAATGGCACAGACACACAACAGAGTAGTAAAAGCACATCACCGTTAAATGGTCCTGATACATGGACCTTAGAGTCCAAAGACACAAAACTGTCTCGCAAAGCTGTTACTCGTTTTATACACTAACTTCATTACTTATAAACTAAAAGCATTAGTAAATGACAGTTCACAAATGTTATCTCTGTTTACTTGAAAAGAATCCTTTACATGCAAAAAAGGTCAGTATCAGGATAAACTCACTGAAAGGCCTTCATCTTCCAAACTGGACATTATCTTGGAAGAAAGTTCCTCACAGCACAAATTCTCCTCTGCAGTTGCCACCAAAGCTGCACAGCGAGCAAATGCTCTATATAATTCTGACCAAGTTTTAAGTAAGGTCTTCATGGTGGCCTAGTAACAATAAAAAAGAAATTTAGAAAACAAATCTACACATCAAAACACCTAACACAATACATCTTTAACATTTTAAAAACATGGTAACATTTAAGGTGTCAAAGAGGACACTAGTAGAGGGTAGTGAGTTTGCCCACCTCCACAGAGCTCTAACTGAAGAACTGTATATAATAATGCCACAATACCAGCAATTATCAAAGGTCCAGAGGAACTTCTCTCTTCCTTCACCACTTTCCTTTCTCCTAAGCTGATTATAGGTCATAAGAAAGTCTTGTTTTAGGTAAAATTACTGTAGGGGTTCATTATAAAGGGTGACATAATATTTTCAGAAAAATGCAAATTCATCAACTAAAACTTTGCCTTACCGCTGGAATTTTTTGTGCTGAAAAAATATGGTTTATTGGTAAAGTCAGTGCACAATAGATGGCACTAAAATTATGTTCTAAGGCATCACCTTGATTGACTTCATTGGTCTGAAACAAGAAAAATGAAGAAGTTAGACAAATTACCATCTAATTCTAGCCCGAAGTAGTAACATCTTACTATGTGTAGTGAGTAGAATTGTGTCTCCAATGTTGACATGTTCAACAGATGGTGAACTCGTAACCTCTGTAACCTTTGGAAATAGGGTCTTTGCAGATGTAATCATGCAATAATGAAGTCATGCCGGTTTAGGGTGGGCCCTAATCCAATAACTGGCATCCTTATAACAAAAGGGGAAGTTGAATAGACAGAAGATACTTTGAAGAATGCCATGTGAAGATGGAGGCTGAGACTGAAGTGATGCATCCACAAGCCAAGGAACATCAAGAATTACTAGAAGCTAAGAGAAGCATGGAACACACTCTCCTTCAGAGCTCCAGAAGAAACCAAACCTGCCAACACCTTGATTTTGAAATTCTGGCCTCAAGAGCTATAAAAAAATAAATTCCTATTGATTTAAGCCATCAGTTCATGGTAATTTTTTAAGCAACCCTGGGAAACAACACACTGTGTTTTAAGTCCTAAAAAAGAATCCCAAAGGTGACTCCAAAATCTTTTACTATACACAGAAGGTAGATTCAAGCAAGGACTTATAAAAAGGGCCTCTAGCATCCTTTAAACAGTGGGAAACTATTTAGGAACATAAACTTTTTTCTTCAGGAAGAATATGTTTAATGGAGTGTTGGCGCGAGCAGCCAAAATAAGGGCTACTGTATAACCACACAATAAATTCTTTGGAGTCTTCACTCCATTTGAGAGTTATAACAGACTATTTCCCAAAGAATAATTCCATTTAAAGACTAATAAAGCAGCTGATGAACTATTAATAGTGGCAGAACTTGAGCTCCATACCCTGCCAATATTGGCGCTTTTTAAAGTAATTAAACGTAAGGGTTAGTCAACTCTCAACAATTAATGATTTAGGAACTACAATATGGTTTTGAGGTAATCACCAACATAGGATCCCATCGACCATGAGATCCTAAGAATATACAGTCTAGTCAAGATACCCATATTATTCCCCATAGTACAAATGAAAGAATCCAAGATATAAACAGGGGAATCTGTATATATCACGTAAGCCTTCTGGCTTTCTAATTACTGGAGAAAATGGACTGTTTAGTCCCTACTAAGTTATATTTTCTTGAATAAGGCAGTAACACGATGAAATCAACTAATCTAAAGAGTAGAAAATTAACCAATCCTGCAGAAAAAAATATGCAATATCTTCCATTCAAATACAAACTTCTGTTCATATACCCCTCTGCTCTAACAAGGAAGAAAAAAAGGGAAGATATTAAATTTGGGGGAAACATGCAGCTAACTTATATCATACCTGATTTATCAATTCAGTTAATGGGGTGACTATAATACTCCACATTCTCCAAAGATGCTCCTTGTTTTCCAACTGCTTTGCATTTTGATTAATAACATTTAAGACAGAGTCACTGAAAGCTAGTGGTGAAGTTGGACCAGAAAGAACACAGCCTACAAGTGTTTCCAGGTTGAGAAAAAACCTGGAGAAAAAAATTTTCAACTATGCATTAACTGTACTTTCTTCAAAAATACATTAATTACATTATAGCAAGGTTATAAAAATAACTGACAAAAAAACAAAAAATGAATCCCAACTCTTATTTTGATTTTTAAAAAATTTAAGAGTGTGTAAGTCAAAAGAATATCATTCATCACATGACAAACTTTCCAAGATAAACAAAATAGTTTGTTTAAAATTACCTTTCATCTTCTACACCACATTCCAATAGATTATTATTGAAAATTAACTGAATTAAGAACAAAGCAGGAGTTCCCTGAAGAAAGATGGGAGATGGTAATCAATCTTCTTGTTACAAACAGTATACTCTTCTTGTTATACTTGTTTTCTACAATCGATTATGTGAAATATGACCGTTTTAAGCTTGAGAAATTTAACTTTCGAAATTACTTAGGAAATGACAAAAATGATAGCAAATGTACTTCCACAAACTACACACAAAAAGCAAGCTCTTTATATTTTAATCATAGCTGTTACATCTATGTGAGCAATTGAAGAACAGTGAGAGATTCCAGATATAAAAAAAATGTTGACTTAAAACTTGCTGGATCAACAATACCTACATCCAGAAGATATTAAATATATTTCACCATAAGTAACCCAATGTTACTAGGCTTCCAAAATTTATAACAGTAACCAAAACTATTATTATATAAAAGCAAAAACTTTCCTTCTAGAACCCTTTGTTTAATCCAGGAAAATAGTTCCATTAATAGTGCCATACTTAATTCTTCACATTAATTATAACGAGTGTACCTTGTTTTATTGTGCTTTGCACATATAGCATTTTTTACATATTGAAGGTCTGTGGCAGCCCTATGTCGACCAAGTCTGTTGGCACCATTTTTCTAACAGCATTTGTTCACTTCATGTCTCTGTCACATTTTGGTAATTCTCACGATTTTTCAAACTTAACATTATGTGTCCTGACTGCTCCACTAACCAGCCATTATCCTGTCTCTCTCCATCTCCTCTGGCCTCCCCATTCCCTGAGACAGAATATTGAATTTAGACTAACTAATAACACTACAATGGCCTCTAAATGTTTAAGCAAAAGCAAGAGTTGCACGTCTCTCACTTTCAATCAAAAGCTAGAAATAATTAAGCTTAATAGGGAAGGCATGTCAGAAAGGCCCAAAGCTAGGCCTCTTGTGCAAGTTAGCAAAGTTGTGAACGCAAAGGGAAAGTTATTGAAGGAAATGAAAAGTGCTACTTCAGTGAACAGACGAATAGTAAGAAAGCAGAACAGCCTTATTGCTGATATGGAGAACGTTTTAGTGGTCTAGATAGATCAAACCAGCTACAACATTCCCTTAAGCCAAAGCCTAATCCACAGCAAGGCCCTAACTCTTCAATTCTGTGAAGGCTGAGAGGTGAGGAAGCTGCAGAAGAAAAGTGTGAAGCCAGCAGAGGTTGGTTCACAAGATTTAAGGAAATAGCCCTCTCCATAACATCAAAGTGCAAGGTGAAGCAGCAAATGCTCACACAGAAGCTGCATCAAGTTATACAGAAGACCTAGCTATTTAATTAATAATGATAGTGGTTACCCTAAACAACAGATTCTCTACCTGTTGATAAAACAGCCTCGTATTGGAAGAAGAAGCCATAGAGGACTTTCACAGCTAGAGAGGAAAAGTCAATGTCTGCTTCAAAGCTTCAAATGACAGGCTGCCTTTTATTAGGGGCTAATGCAGCTAGTGATTCTAAGTTGAAACCAATGCCATCTACCATCCCCAAAATACTAGGGCCCTTCAGAATCATGCTAAATCCACTCTGCCTGTGCTCTATATAAATGGAACAAACCCTGGATGACAGCTCATCTGTTTACAATATGGTTTACTGAGTATTTTAAGCCCACTGTTGAGACCTACTGCTCAGGGGAAAAAAAAAAAAGAATCCTTTCAAAATATTACTGCCCATTGATGATGCACCTGGACACCCAAGCACTTTGACGAAGATGTACAATGAGACTAATGTTGTTTTCATGTCTGCTAACACAACATCCATTCTGCAGATCAAGGAGCAATTTCTACTTCCAAGCCTTTTTCAGAAATACATTTCGTAAGGTTATAGTTGCCATAAAGAGTGATTCCTCTGATAGACCTGGGCAAAGTAAACTGAAAACCTTATGGAAAGGACTCATCATTCTAGATGCCGTGAAGAACATTCATGATTCATGGGAAGAGGTCAAAATATCAACATAAACAGGAGTTTGGAAGAAGTTGATTCCAACCCTCCTGAATGACTTAGAGGGGTTTAAGACTTCAGTGGAGGAAATAACTACAGATGTGGCAGAAACAGCAAAGAACTAGAATTAGGATTAGAGCCTGAAGATGTGAAAGAACTGCTGCAATCTTATGATAAAACTTTAATAGATGTGGAGTTGCTTCTTATGGATAAGCAAAGAAAGTGGTTTCTTAAGATGGAATCTACTCCTGGTGGAGATGTTGAAGACTGTTGAAGCAACAACAGGATTTAGAATATTACATAAACTTAGTTGACAAAGCAGCAGTAGGGTTTGAGAGGACTAACTCCAATTCTGAAAGAAGTTATACTGTGGGTAAAACGCTATCCAACAGCATTACATGCTACAGAGAAACCATTTGTGAAAGAAGAATCAATCACAGCAAACGTCATTGTTGTCTTATTTTAAGAAATTCCCACAGCCACCCCAGCCTTCAGCAACCACCACCCTGATCAGTCAGCAGCCATCAATATGGAGACAAGACACTCCAGCAGTAAAAAGATGACTCACTGAAGGCTCAGATGATAGGTAGCATCTGTTTAGCAATAAAGTACTTTTAAATTAAGGTTTTTTTTTTTTTTTTTTTTTTTTTAGGAATAATGCTATTTACTCACACTTAACAAACTACAGTATAGTGTAAACATTAACTTCCACATGCATTGGGAAACGAAAAATTTCATGTTACTTTCTTTACTGTGATATTCACTTTCTTGGCAGTGGTCTGGAACTGAACCTGCAGTATCTCTGAGGTACGCCTGTACTTTGTCTATCATTTTTTCCTTTAACATAATCAGCGTATTCAAATTCAATTCTCTTGGAACTCTGCAATCTAAGTTTCACTACCTTAAGAAAAAAAAATACCATGGATCTTTTTGTTTATTAGCTAATTTAGTATCATTACATTTAAGATACTTGCATTAAGAATATCCATATTAGCAACCTGATATGCTGGAGAACCTAATACTTTCTGAGGAAGTCCTTTAATTGTAATTTCCATGAGAACCTAAGAAAGACAAAAGGTTTTACTGTACATTAGCCATAAAAGTAGCACCTTACTTAGTAAAAATCTTATAGTATTAACTATATTTTTAACAATTTATTATAAGTAATGTTTGTTCATTAATGTAAATACATTCTCATTCGCTTAAAGTGTTCAAATACAGAAATATAAATAATAAAATGATGAAGTCCTTTCTTATCTCTAGGAATAATCCATGTTCAGTTTGGAGTTTACTTTTTAGACCTAAATTTCCATATATGTAAGTACAGAGAGAAACATAACTTCCTAGGCTGGCTGTCTTGTACCTATTGTTTTATACCATTAATGATATTGTACCGTAAGATACTCTGGGAACTAATTTTCTTCACCTGACTGTGTTACAGAGTTTTCACATCAGTCTATGTAGACACATTCTTAACTGATAAACAAATGTGCAGTTTGTTCAAACTTTTTAAAAATTAATGGTCCTTGAGGCTGTTTTCATTTTTTATACTACAAAAAGAAATTCTGCAATCAATTATGTACCCACTAGTGCCAGAAGTATTTCAAAGAACTGCTAACTAGAAGCTGTATCTAAGACATGCCTCTCAAATGTGACAGAGATTACCAAACTGCCATCCAAAAATATTATTATACTGGTATTAACCGGAATTATATAACGTAAGTGAATAACATGACAAAAATAACTGTTAGTGAAAATAAGCTTTCACATATTCTCATTTGAACAGACACTAATGATAATAATTAGCATTCGTTGACACATTTATTTTGTTCCAGCCCCATAATGCTCTGCATTTATCAACTCATTTAATTATGAACTACTACTACATCTCTTCTTTATAGAGAGACAAGAGAGTAGACAGAGTGTCTAAATTCATGCAGTTAATAGCTGGGCTGAGGTTCAACCTAGTCTGTACCACAGCCCTTGCTATTAACCACTATCCTCTATTGCCACAGTAGATGTGGTTGTCATGGCACATAAAGGAATCACTCAGAATCTACCTACAGGTGTGGTTTGTTCCATCTGCAGTTTATTTTGGGAAACTCACTATTACAAAAAGTATACCAAATTCACTTTTTCCCTCTCTATTATATAGGGCATATTTTAAATGCAAAAGCTCGCCAAGATTATTACCAGATTTTTTTTTAAATGTACATACTAACAATCAGTGGAGCTCAGCAATCTTGTCACAAAATTAGTGTTCATCTGAGTTTCTTCAGTTCAAGTTTCATGCCCCTTATCCCATTTTCTCTGTGCGGCCTATTCTTTTTCCTATCACACTGGAAGATTTTTGTAGTTGCCACTGTCATCATTTATTTTATTAAGAAGGTTTCAAATGACTCTATTTAGTCAATGGAACAGCATTTATTACAGGGGCAAATTGCTGATAAGTACTTGATATAAAATATCTTCCCAAATCCTGATCTGTGGTAGTACCTTCAATATAAAATTCAATTTCAGAATATGGTTTTAAAATTCCAGCACATATAGGTCTTATACTTACCAGTGTTTTCAATACAGGAAATACTTCTGACTTCACTATGCTTTCCAAAGATTTTAATAGAAGAGTCAAAACTTCAGAACCTGGTCTCTCTTTTTTGTTACCTATCAAAAAGGAAAAGGAGGGGTACAGTTCTAACATGTATTTTTAGGGGTGAAAATACAGTCTCTTCAGGGGTAAAAATATATACTCAGAGAGCTATTAAAAAGTAATTTTTTTGTTTTTATTTACTAAAGTGCTTTGTTTAAAGGTAAAGCCTGGAAGATAAGATACTTCAAAAGATTTTAAAATTAATTATATATATGTAAGCCAAACAATTCACTGAGTGCTATAAAAATCTTTTGATCATTATAGTGCTTACCAGATTCAATAACTGACTTCACCAAGCTAACTAGCTCCTTCCAAATAGCATTGACAACTGCATCTGCCAAACAAAATAAAAGGTACTTTAGAATGAAATAGATGTGACTACAAAAGCTCTCCCTTTCAAGCTTATACTACAGAAATAAATTGAGCAATACTTAAAAATTTAAAATATAATTCTCCTTGTAATAGTCAACCTTGTAATCAGTTTACAATATACTATTCACCTCATTTTTGTTTAAAGAAAGAAATGTTTTTCAAAAGGACTGTTAACATACTCAGGGTAATTCTTTTTTTTCATCGAATGTATTTTCTGTGTTGAACACCTTTCACTTTTGAGACAAGGATTAAAGACTGAGAAGGATACCTGAAAGCCACTAGAAAAAAATTTTCCAACCAGTACAATAGCAAACTATTTAATTTTTAAAACCTGTCATCATTACTTGATAGGCTTTAGAACACAGGAGTTTAGGTGTAGATACTAAAATCACAGAGCCTAGGTCTGAATCATAGCTCCATCACTTACTATGTAACTCTGCACAAGTTATTTACTTCTCAGTACAACACAATCCTTTATCTGCAAAATAGGCTAACACAGAAGGTTGCTGTGAGGATTCAATGAATTATATGTAAAGCTCCTGCAGCACAATCTGGAAACAGGTGGCACTATATACATATTTTTTTTTTTTTAAACACAGGTTTAAATAATAAAAATCTTTTCTTAAATATTTACCAGAAGCATCTTTTCTAATTGCAAAGAAGCTATCATGAACAGCAGTGATAAATGTATTTGCATGTTTGGAAAAAAAAGAAGAGCTGGTGATTAACGGATGTTCAAGTCGCTCTAAAAGAGAAAAAAAGACAATTATGCAAAACCAAAGCTTTATGAAATAAATTTCTCGATGTAAAATGTTAGGTGGTCTGATATGTTTTCTATGAAAAAGATTTAGGGACTTCCCTGGTGGCGCAGTGGTTAAGAATCTGCCTGCCAATGCAGGGGACACGGGTTCGAGCCCTGGTCCCGGAAGATCCCACATGCCACAGAGTAAATAAGCCCACGCTCAGCCACAACTACTGAAGCCCGCGCGCCTAGAGCCCGTGCTCCGCAACAATGGAAGCCACTGCAATGAGCAGCCCGCGCACCACAAGGAAGAGTAGCCCCCGCTCGCCGTAACTAGAGAAAACCCGTGCGCAGCAATGAAGACCCAACGCAGCCAAAAATAAATAAATAAATAAATTTATAAAAAAGATTCATAAAATCTCTTTCCTCACCCCAAAGTACAGTGTTCTGAACTGTGTTAGTAATTGAAATGATTTTTAAAACAATTAAATACCTAAGCTCAGCGTAAGTTTGTTTTGCTTAGCAAAACTCAAGACTTCTGGACCCAACAAAAAATGAAGCAACATTTCAAGCCCCAAAACTTGTATAGAGGGGATTGTGGCCATTCCACTAAAATTTGAACTCAAGTTCATCCGGGGAGCTCCATATGGAGAAGCACCTTTAAACAAACAAACAAAATTGTTAAGTTATGTACGATTAAATTAGTTACCCAAATAAATATATTTTGTTTACTTCATTTCAATGCAATATACTTTTAAAAGTAAATAATTTGTTTTTCAATAAAAGTTGAAGAGTTTTTGTTTAAAGCCCACAACAGAGTTCCTAATTAAATACTAATCTTACTAGGTTAAGAGTAAGACTAGTGTCACACACCATTTAAATGAAGATAATTCTCAGACATTAATCCATACCTTAACATTAATATGCAGGCATTCCTAAAACTTAAATATAAAAATTTGACTCAGAATAGTTAACGTAAAATAGGAACAGCAAATAATTTTCTTACACTGATATACATACTAAGCCACATTCCTTACAGCTGTTAAGATCTGATACTTTTAATTATAACTCTAAGATTCTAATTCTGAAACAAACATAAGAGTCTGTAATGCACTTCACATAATGTAATGGAAAAAAGTTGATCTTATCCAACTACAATAATGCAATGACAGCAGTACACAGTAACACATACAGAAAACAAAACGATTTTGTGATAAGGCAGCCAAAATTATGTGAATTACACGGTACAAAGACTTAATTCAAAGCCATTTTGTAAAAATAAAGGAAAAAAACCCCAAGTAGGTCTATCTCTTACCTTTGTGTACAGGGGTTGCAGGATTTAAAGCTGGAGAAGTAGCTACACGAGATGAACTGCCTTGAGGTGAAGCATTAGAATCAATGCTTATTGTGCTTTGAATCAGAGGCACACAGACCTATTGGGGTTTAAAAAAAAAAAGAGAGATGGAGGGAACTGAACCTGTAACTATGTATAACTGTCATATTTTTTAAAAGTCTTGCATAATACAATTAAATATCCTTAAGAAGCAATCTCAATTGTTTTGATATGTTGAAATTTTATTGGCCTTTTTGATGCACAGGGTAAAAACTGAAACTTGGAAAAGTGAAAATTTTTATTACAAATATATTTGCCCTAAATATGTACTATCTATAAATTTCAACTCTACATTCCAGATGGAAAATTATACACATAAATAGCCTTTACAGCTTTTACAAATAACATCTGCATGAGTTTTAATGCTACTGGTAGACAGACCATTTTAAACATTTTAAAAAACACCTTAAGAAAATATGAACTAAGACAACTCCAAGCTTATTTCTAAGATCATTCCAATACCTGTCAAATGTAGCCAATGAGTAGATTATGCCAAGGAATGAGTGGGACAACTGGGTAAGATCAGCCTACTAGGAACTTAAAATGGTAGAATTTGAAAAAATTATGACCCCAGTTACAAGTTACAATCAATGCCCAATTTTAATCAGTTCATGCTCTATCAAGTTTAAAAACTTTAATATATTAAGCAATTAAAAATTTAAAGAGAACTTGCTAAAAAAAAAAATCCACGTATACTTGAGGAAGGACTGATAAACAAATTCAGCAAGGTATGCAGGATACAAGACTGACATACAGAAATCTGTTGCATTTCTTTACACTAACATTGAAATATCAGAAAGGGAAAGTAAAAAAAAAATAAAAACTTTTAAAATCACATCAAAAAAAATAAAATACTTGCTGTACACCTGAAACTATCACAACATTGTTAATCAACTATACTCCAATGTAAAATAAAAAGTTAAAAAAACCCCAAACACTTAAGAATAAACCTGACCAAGGAGGTAAAAGACCTATATGCCAAGAGCTATAAAACATTAATGATGATTTAAAGAAATGGAAAGATATCCCATGCTCTTGGATTGAAAGAACTAACATTGTTAAAGTGGCCATACTACCCAAAGCAATCTACAGATTTACTGGGATCCCTATTCAATTACCCATGGCATTTTTTACAGAACTAGAACAAATAATCTTAAAATTTATATGGAACCATAAAAGACCTAGAATTGCCAAAGCAATCCTGAGGAAAAAGAACAAAGCAGGAGGCATAACCCTCTCAGACTTCAGACTATACTACAAAGCTACAAACTTATCAAAACAGCGTGGTATTGGCACAAAAATGGACATATAGATCAATGGAACAGAATACAGAGTCCAGAAATAAACCCACACTTATGGTCAATTAATCTTTGACAAAGGAGTCAAGAATATACAACGGAGAAAAGACAGTCTCTTCAGCAGGTGGTGTTGGAAAAGTTGGACAGCCACAGGTAAATCAATGAAGTTACAACACTCCCTCACACCATACACAAAAATAAACTCAAAATAAAGACTTACATATAAGACATGACACCATAAAACTGCTAGAAGAGAACACAGGCAAAACATTCTCTGACATAAATTGTAGCAATGTTTTCTTAGGTCAGTCTCCCAAGGCAATAGAAATAAAAGCAAAAATAAACGAATGGGAGCTAATCAAACTTACAAGCTTCTGTACCGTAAAGGAAACCATAAACAAAACGAAAAGAAAATAAAGAATGGGAGTTTGGGATTACCAGATGCAAACTATTATATATAGAAGGCATAAACAACAAGGTCCTACTGTATAGCACAAGGAACTATATTCAATATCCTGTAATAAACAACAATGGAAAATATGAAAAAGAATATATATGTATGTATATAACTGAATTACTTTGCTGTACACCAGAAACTAATACAACATGTAAATCAACTGTACTTCAATAAAAAATAAATTAAAAAAAGATAAAAGGAGTTATCAGGGCTACCCTTTTTTACTTAAACAAAAATAAGATTAAGCTTTTATGTTTAAATGCAGCAAGGATATCAAAATCTAAAGGAATCTGTAAAACTCATGTGTAACAATAATGAAAAGCTACAATGGGATTAAATGATTGGTTATCACTATGTAGCCTAGAAAAAGGAGATACAAAAAATTAGAATTGGGCTTCCCTGGTGGCGCAGTGGTTGAGAATCTGCCTGCCAATGCAGGGGACACGGGTTCGAGCCCTGGTCTGGGAAGATCCCACATGCCGCAGAGCGACTAGGCCCATGAGCCACAATTACTGAGCCTGCGCGTCTGGAGCCTGTGCTCCGCAACAAGAGAGGCCGCGATAGTGAGAGGCCCGCACACCGCGATGAAGAGTGGCCCCCACTTGCCGCAACTAGAGAAAGCCCTCGCACAGAAACGAAGACCCAACACAGCCATAAATAAATAAATAAAAATTTTAAAAAAAAAAAAATTAGAATTGATCCAACTCTGTGTAGCACATGATTTCTATTTCAGTAATGCTGACTCTACTCTCAATTTTATATTCTAAGTCACATGCAATTCCTTTAAAAAAAATCTTTCATAATGCCTCTAGAGTAAGAATAGATATTTGAGTGTTACTGATTAAAAACGTTTTAGATGCTCCATTTCAGACGATTGGAGACTATCCTTTGAGGAAAATGAACTCAAGTTCTGTGTCTGGGTGAAAAAATCTTTTATATAATGTGCTCTGCTAACACAACAAAAACAGCACTGAAAGATTAGATTGGTAAGAATCTAAGAACACATTAATAAAAAAAAAAACACATCAAGTATTGTAAACAACACTTGTAATGTTACCTGTTCAAAATTAGCAGGAAGATGAGGTCCTAGTCTCGTCAATAAATACCACCAGACTTCTAGTTTTGTCAGCGCTAGAGATTCTGTTCTCACATGGATAGAACTCAAAGGCTGCATTAACAACTTCAATCTTTTTGCACTACATAGTATTTCTTAAAAAAAAAAAAAAAAATTAGCACCCAGGTAAAAACATTAAAGAGGTAAAGATTAAACTTTAAGAATGATAGTATGCAACAGCCTACTATAGCAAGAGAATAGATTTAAAAAAAAAATTTTAATTACCGGCTGTTCCTGTTCTACCCAAAATTTTCATCTTGACAAACTTTAGTACAACCAGGTCACAAGACTTAAGGCTTATTTTAAAAAATAATAACTAATATTTATTAGATACTGTGTGCCAAGGGTGATTTTTCCACCATTCAGCAATGTCTGCAATATTTTTGGTTATAACTGAGAGGCAGGGATACGGAGACTGCTACTCCTATCTAGTGGGCTGCATCCCAGGGATGCTGCTAAACTTCCTCTAACGCACAGGGCAGTTCTCCACAGCAAACTGTCCAGCCTAATATGCTAAAATGTTGAGAAACTCTTTCTAAGCTGCTTTAGTATTCTCACTATCCCCATTTTACAGATTAAAAAATAGAGGCATATTTTTACCTCAAAAAAAGTTGTCATTTAAAAAATTTACTAGTAATTTATTTTATCAAACACTTTAACTGTTGGTGCAATTAATGAGATTTTGGAAATCTAAATATTCATTTATATTTAGGTCTACTGTACATTAGCGATAATCAGATTGCTTAAATTCCACACAAACACTAAATACTTCTTTAAACACAATATTTATACCAGAAGTGTTTACTATATCAGTGACAGGAGGATATATAAAATAATACAGTCTGTGCTCAATCAACTTATCAAAAAGACTTAAAAAGGATTGTGAAGCATCTGTCAAGTCATGTATTCGGTGGAACAACACTGATCAATGTTTCTTACAAGTATTCTGCCATTTGGCTTTCAATTAACATTTTTATAAGAAGAAAATAAAGCCAGACCACTGTGGAAACAAATCCTCTAATCCTTTCTGAACTCCTATCTATGAGAGGAGGAGAATACCAACAACTGCTGTGCAATACTCCATTCTCTTTTAGTTACAAGATCTGCCTTCACTCAGAACAGTGATGGGTGTCTACTCTTTGACTACCTTATCTAGTTTCCCATTTAGCCATTCTCCCAATGAGATTTTTAAGTGGAACTGTATGTGGAATTTCTGAAATGTTGTTTACAGATGGCTGACTCAGCTGCGAAGAAGCTCATTTTTGCCCCTTCTGCCTTCCCCTCCTTCCTGTAGTCTGCAATTAAGGCATACTGAAGATAACAACAGAAAAAGACGGGCATCTGATTCCTTAACGACTTCCTGGATCCATAATACCAGTCACAGACTCTCTAGCTCTTGACTTATTTCAAATGAGACAGCATTTTATTTATCTTCAAGGCACTCCTATTTTACGCTTTAACACAACTATACATAATTCCAACAGATTTAATCCTGGATACCTCACACTGAGGTTCATAAACAATAACCAAAAAAAGGTGACATTTCCAATTAAAATCTGTGTCTGGCAATATTTTCAGTAAAAGTAGTTGTAGTTAATGCAAATAGTTATTTACAAAACACATTTTAAAAGGGATTAATGGTCTTTGGCAAGGGAAAACATAGGATGAAATCAACATTATTTAGCAGATCTTGTAAACTATCAATTATACCTAAGATTAACTACCCAGTTAAGGAGGTACTCATACTGACCCACTTTTGGGTGAAATACTTTCTCACATATATATATTAAGCACCTCCAGTGGACAATAAAAAGATAAGGGTAAGGTACATCAAAAGGAATCACTTCTACATATTAATGTTAGCCCACTATCAGGCGCTGTTCTAAAGATCCTGAAAACAAGTTCCTCAGTCTCTGATACTTTGATTTCATAGCAATCACAATTGTTTGCTATCATCTATTGGCTGTGTGACCTTTGATGAACTACTTAATCTTTCGAAAATAGCAATAATGCTTACCATCTAAGGTCTACTGTGATGATTAAATGAGAAGTATGTAAAATGCTCAACTAAGTGCTGGAATTCACTAAGAAAGCCACAAACAGCATCTGTCACTTTGTTCAGTTTTTGAAATAGTGTAAAATAAACTTTATATCTGTGATTTTCAATAATGCCTGGCCTTTGAATTCTACTTTTAGCTACAAATTTATTCCCCTAAAATAATATTCAATGATATAGGTAAATATTCAATATAAAGCCCCCCCCCAAAAAAAATCAGAAAAGCTTCGTTTTTCATCTTAAGTCATAAAAAATCGAATTTTTAAATATTACTTACCTGGATTTAAAGCAAAATTATCTATTAAACTCTTCCAAGCAATAAAAGCTATTTTTTTAATCATGGGTGCTCCACTACGAAATCCCAGTTCTTCTAGCTGTAATAGAGAATTGATGAAACTCCCACTTCGATGCAAGGTCTAAAAAGGAAGAATCATTAAGAAGTTACTTACCTACCTGAAACAATATATAGGCACTATCATCATTCATTTATCTAACTCACCCAGTGTTAACTATGTAAAATCTAAGGAATTTAAACTTTTTAAAGTACTGAATTTTGTATGCATATTCAAAATTCTAGATCACAAAATATAAAGCTCCATGAAATAGATAATGCATAATACACAACATTTCTAAAACATCAGAGAATATCAGAAATGTGATAAATTCCAAATTTTACCAACATATTAAAAAAGGAATTCATATGAAAAAATCTGAATATTAAAGAAAAATAAGAAACTCAAACTAATAATCTTTTCAAATACACTGGAACAGGCAGGAAATAGTTAAGTAAAAGATGCATAAATGACAAGTAAACAATGCATCCCAAGAAAAAATACACAAAAAGAACATTAATAGTCATAAGTGACTATAGTCCACACATAAGCTGAACAGCATATAAATATAACAAAAACAACTGGCTTAGAAATTCACAAAAATCCACAAGAAAGCTACTAGAGCCAATAAACTCATTTCAGCAATGTTGCAGAGTACAAGACCAACACACAAAAATCAGTTGTGGTTCTATACAACAGCAATGAATGATCTAAAAAGGAAATCAGGAAAGCAATTCCATTTACAATAGCACCTAAAAAAATTAAACACTTAGAAATAAATCTAATCAGAGGTGAAAGACTTTTAAACTAAAACCTACAAAGTATTGTTGAAAGAAATTTGAAAAGGCCTAAATAAATGGAAAACCATCCAGTGTTCATGAACAGGAAGATTTAATATCGTTAAAATGTCAATACTACCCAAAGCAATCTACAAATTCCACATAATCTCTATCAAAATTCCAAAGGCCTTTTTCACTGAAAAATAAAAGCTGATCCTCAAAAATTCATTATGGAATTGCAAAGAGCCCCAAATAGCCAAAACAATTTTGAAAAAAAAATTATAAAGTTGGAAGACTCACTTCCTTGACTTCCAAATCTACTGCAACAGTAATTAAAGCATATGGTAATGGCATAAGGAGAAACATAATAGACCAATGGAATAGGGATCCAAAAATACTCTCACATACACTGTCAACTGATTTTCAACAAGAGTGCGAAGACCATTCAACAAAAAAGTCTTTTTAACAAATGGTGCTTGGAAAATTGAGTATCCACGTGCAAAAAAAATGAAGCTGGACCCTTGCCTTACACCATATACTAAAACTCGAAATGGATCAAAGATCAAAATTTATGAATTAGCAAATCCAGAGAAAAAGCAGAATGGAGGTTACGAGGGGCTGCAGAGGGAGGGACAGAGGGAGTCACTGCTTATGTAACATGTATAGTTTTTGTTGGGGATGATGAAAAAGTTCTGGGTGTAGACAGTGGTGATGTTTACACTACTGTAAATGCTTTTAATGCCACTGAACTGTATACTTAGGATGGTTATGATAAATTATGTTTATTTATCACAATAAAGCAAATCACAACTCCACCCCCTCAAAAAAAACCTGGCTTAAAGATAGAACATACAGTTGATTCTCATTATTCACCATAGTTCTGTTCTATAAAGTTGCCTTGACACTGTATTAGCAAATACTGAGCCATGGCTTCTAGGGAAAATGCAGGGTTAGGTTCCTGCAAGCCTCTGATCACATTTTCATCAACCATTTGACACACAACCTTGTTTTATGTTTGTTTTGGTTTAAAGACATCTTATTTAATATATATTGTTGATTCACTAACATTGAACTCACAGCAGACAGCACTGTAACTCACGCCTGAACAAAGTCTATCTAACACATGTATTTCCCCCCTAAAGCACATCACAGCCTTCCGCTGCTTAGCAACCACAGACAGCACTTCAGCACTACACTTTGGGGCCATTTAAAACTGAAATCACCAAGAAAAAGCACGAAACGTGAAAAATGTGGCATTAAATGGATCATGAAATGGACATTTGTTTAAAGGACATTAAGAATTGAAGCAAAAAGGCAGAATGTAACCTTGCTCAACCTCAGCTGGGAACATGCATGCTGTAGGACTCAAATTTTTTTGCCACTACACATGCCTACAATTGACTGCAAAAGCAGCACAAATACTGATGTTGGGTTAACAAATAAATTTCAGTAATTTTCATATATGGCATGTATGAATAATGAGGATCAACTGTACTATGGAAAGTTAAGAAATTAACGGGTCTGGCATGTAAAAACTGTTCATTAACTGTGTACTTACCTTCCCAAGAAGTCTGACAAACAAAGGCCATAATTTTAACACATAAGTCTCATTTTTACTCATAAATAGCTTCTGGAGTTCCGAAAGTAATTTCTGAAAACCAAAGCAAAAATATTTACCAAAAAGACTCTTGGAAAGAAAAAGAATGCAGTATTAAATTGATCTTCTCAGCCAAGTAACTTTTCCCAGTATTTTATCAGGAAAACTTCCACACATATAGCAAAGCTGATAGAGTTTTACAGTAAATATCCAAGTATAAATACCATTAACATTTTACTATGCTTGTCTTACCACATATCTGGCCATTCTTCCATCCATCAACACAGTTTTTTTCCCTACCAATATACTTTCCCCTAAAAACTTCAGCTTGCATATCATTAGAGTTCAAATGATAATGCTTTAACCACTCACTCTAACTTTAAAAATTAATAGCTTCATGGGTAACACATCTGAGAAAATTTAAGTTCAAATTTATTAAGAATTTTATACAGTGGACCCTTGGACAATGTGAATTTTAACTGTGCGTTCTACTCATACTCGGATATTTTTCAGTAGTAAATACTACAGTACTGCACAGTCCGTGGTTGGTTGAATCCAAGGATGCAGAGGAACCACGATTACAGAGGGCCGACGATGAATTATACAAGGATTAAACTCAAGTTGTTCAAGGGTTGACTGTATATGCTCTTAAGAAATTAATAAATTTATCAATAAAAAAACTTACAAAGACACTGGCGTCACTTTTAGACTCCAAACCTTACCATGAGGCATCCTGAATTTTAAAAAATTAATCAACAAAACCCCAGGTTTTAGAATCTGGACGTCTCCACCACCTCCTGGATTACTGTAATGTCTCCCAACTAGTCTCCCTGCTCCTACGTAGAGTTTTTTCTCAACGCAGACAAAGTGATCCCTTTAAAAACAAAGTAAGTATGCATATCACTCGTAGACTCAAAAGCTTCAAATATGGTTTTCAATATAACCCAGAGTAAAAACCAAATGCCTTAAAATGGCCCCCAAGGTCCTATGTGATTTGGCCCTGTTTCTGGTATCATCTCCTCCTCCTCTCATCCTCATCACTCTATCCTACTGCCCAGCGTTCGCTGAACACAACCAAGTTCTCATATCAGAGCAAGGCCTTTTGCGCTCATGGTTCCTCCCGCCTCAAATGAGCTTACTGCGTATTATTCAGGTAGCTAACTCCTATACCGCCCTCAATCACCTTTCAAATAACCTATTCTTTTTCCTTCCCTGACCACCTCACCCTTCCTCTCCGATGGCACTTTCCATCCAGTCCTTGCTGTTTTCCATTAATGCTCTTTACTAAATATACTATATACTTTATTATCTCTCCCACTAGAAAATAAGCTCCACAAGTTGCTTTTGTTCACTGCTATACACACAGTACCTAAAACAATGTCCAGTATATAACAGGTGCTCAATAAATGTTGAGAAAGGTTGAAAAACCTAAAACCTGGGGCAAGTAATAACTTTAGGTAACTGTACACACTAGATGCACTTGTGTGCATTAAATTTGTATCTACTGGGATTATGCTATAACAATCCAGATAGCGATGAATCATTTAATGTTCTCCCTTTTCCAAAAATGCAATTTCTTGCAATCACCATTCTTTGGAGATGGGGTAAAATACCTGGATTGTAATAACACTGAATAGACAGCTCTCTTCCTTACTATAATATAGGATCAGTGTGACTACATTAACTTAAACAATTCTTTGTTTTAATTCAAAGAGGAACTTCCTAGATCACAGAGCAATTACACCAATATGAGCCCTCAGCTTGGTGCAAAACCTTACAATGCAGTATCCAAAAAATCCTTAAAGTATTACTTACGGTAGTCATAAGCTGCTCTGTGATAGATGCTATTTCTTGTTGTTTCTGAAGTAACAACGGCATTCCCATCTCTAGAGCAGTAGCTCCCCGCAAATGTACCTTTTGGGCCGAATGAACCACTAAAGGTATGACCAATTTTGCCCATCTAATTGACTCTTCTCCCATTTGAATTGGGGCTTGTTCAATTAGCCTGTGTAGAGAAAACAATGACTAAATTAGTTTGACCTCACCTTTTATGTCTAAAGTACCAGGAAAATATACAGTACACAAGTACGCAGAAATATGCATAGTATGGTGCAATTGTTTTACAATACTATATACACATATATACACACACAAAAATAGATCTAATTTTTAATTGCTCATTTGTAGACTTCCCTATTACTTTTATAAACTTTTCAAATAAGGAGAACGCATCATCTTTCCTTCAGATTAAAAAAATTTAAATACTAATTATTTTTACAGAATTAAATTCAATATTCTTATAGGACAGGACAGCTAGAGAACCATGATACACTGTGAACATCAATCAGGGCATCAGAACACTAAGTAGTTAAAACATATAGCTCAACAACTAAAGAAAACTTTCAAAGAATGAAAAACAAGTTAAGACAAAGCACATCAACAGTTCATGCTGTCAGCACATCCATTATGAAAAGCAAGGATGTGTAGGAAGAAGATAGGGGATTTTCCTGTTCCCCTCATCTGCTGCTAGGAGTTGTTTAATGTTTTCCTAAATGCCCGCTACAGCCCACGTAAAAGTCCGTATTATTTTTTAAACTCTTGCAAAAGCTTTAACAGAGATAATTTTTAAAACCAGAACTGTGTTAGCAGCAGCAGCAGAACCAAGGCTGTATTTTAAAGACTGTCTCAGTAAAAACAAAGAAACCTAGTAACTTATGCACATCTACTTCCTTCTTCCTGTTACTTTTTGACTTTTAGTCTAGAAAACATTTCCTTCTTTTAATGTTTAACTCAAATTCAAGTCCCAAAAGACTACTCCTTAAAGTAAACTCTAAATTTACTGAAACTTCTTCTAAATTCCATAGCATCCAAACTCATACCTTATGACGACATTTAATGCTTCATAATCCACAACAGCAGAATGCATCTCTCCTCTATTAAAGACTATTTCTAATGAATCAATTATACTAGATACCTGAAAGACAGAACCAAATAAATACAAATCGAATAAGTCTGAATTTTTTAACTGGCATGTGGTTAAGAAGACATATACAAAAACTATACTCACTACTTTGCCAACAACTTCAGTGGGAAACGTCTGTTTGGATATCACCCAAAGTGCCCTAGTACGTACATTTTTATCTGAATTCTTAACAATATCATTCAGTTTTGAAAGCAGTTCTTGAATATTTGTCTCTGAAAAATAAGCAGTTTTAATTATGTGGAATCATTTACATCCTTTAAAATCTCTAACAGTAAAACAGAGAAAAATCCTGTTCCCTTCAGTGTCAAAAAATTAAATGCATATCCAGAGAAAAGGACCAGAGAACCAATGTTGATATCAAACTTCTTCCCAAAACACAAAACTCAGGTCAGAGGGAAGGTATTCTCAGAGAAAACAGATAGTAGCCTCCAAATCTGATATTTTTCAACTAAAATATTTCTGTAAGGTCTTATTATTAGGTATGAACATACAAGTCAATTTTTGGCAAGACATTATGAATCCTGTATCTCTGCTCCAAAATGAACAACTCCTACTTTAGATTGCTAACATTTCTCTATATAAAAAAAGCCGAGGGCTTCCCTGGTGGCGCAGTGGTTGAGAATCTGCCTGCTAATGCAGGGAACACGGGTTCGAGCCCTGGTCTGGGAGGATCCCACATGCCGCGGAGTGGCTGGGCCCGTGAGCCACAATTACTGAGCCTGCGTGTCTGGAGCCTGTGCTCCGCAACAAGAGAGGCTGCGATAGTGAGAGGCCCGCGCACAGCGATGAAGAGTGGCCCCCCCTTGCCACAACTAGTGAAAGCCCTCGCACAGAAACGAAGACCCAACATAGCCATAAATTAAAAATAAATAAATAAATAAATAAAAATTAAAAAAAAGAAGTTTAAAAAAAAAAAAGCCGAAACTTTTTCCTTAGAAAAAAAGATGGTAACAACTTTCTGATATCTTTAATCCCTATTCCTAATTTCCTCTCTCTAAAGATCACCTCCCAGGTTTCCTTTACCATGACAAGCTACTTACAGAACAATAATTAAGATTATAATCCTCCCCTGATATCCATGGGAAACTGGTTCCAGGACCCCCTCTCAGGAATATCAAAATCCAGGAAATGCTCAAGTCCCTTATGCCTTCCACATCCATGGGTTCTGCATCCAAGGATACAGAGGGCCAAGGATGCTTGAAAACTCAGAAAAGCATCAGATCCTGTGCTTTCATTACCACTTTTAGCTCCAAATTATCTCATTTACCACTAGGTGAAAGAACTTTTCAAATTACAGCATGTTCCTTAACACATGCTTGTGTAAAATAAATGACCATCTAACTTCCAAAATTAATTCCATCTAATTATAAACTTCCAAAGCAGGTGTGTTTTTATGAAGGACAAGGTTCAGTTTTCTCAACAATTATTTTTAAATAGCCTTATTTTATTTTCTTTTACAGCAAACTTCATGGTATCAAAGTCAGAACTACATCTAAGGAAAAGAAACCTTCCAACAATGATATAACCTAAACACTTTCTCAAAAGCAAATCCTAAACTACAGGTTATGAAACTAATAGAGAGATAACAGTACTTTTAACAGTATCAAACTATAAACTCTAAAAATATTGTATCACAATAAATTTACCTGATAATCCAGAGGTAATTTTCGGATTATATAAGCAAAACCCCAAGGCCTGCAGAGCAGCACTACTGAGCTCTGAGTTTGGACTGGCAATGTGAGTCTTCGAAAACAAAATAACATTTGTTACAAACAAGTACAACTGTAAATTAATTTTTAGACAGCAAAAGTTGATTAAAAACAAAAATTACATTTTAATCCCAATAATCAACAAATCTTTGAGAGCAGATTAAAAAGGAGTGAGATCAGGAGGCCATGGATACACCTTGGCAAAGAAAGACGGAAACTAGGTAGAGATCAGCTAAATAAAGAATATTTTTCTTAAAAGGAAAAGAACATCTCCACACATCTGAAAGAAAAAAAAAAAAAAAAGCCAACAAATGGAAGATGTTGAAGACACTAGACAGGAAACAAAGAGTAGGAGCAAAACCCTTCCACAGAAAGAAAGCAAGACTCAAAGGCAAAAGCTGACATATTAGCTATGGAGCAGAGCAACACCTCTAGCACAGAGAGGGAAGGAGCTGGAGTGTAACATTTACTAAGTAGCTGAAGTGCTAGGACCTTTAAGCATTATCTCAATACTTCACAGACAGGAGAATTTGAGTCCATGACCATCTGGAATAGATGGAATTCAAAGCCCAATGCATATTCTATATGTGAAAGTTATAAAATCCCAAACCTGTCAAAGGGAGTCTTGCCATATGCCCCAACCCTACATTTACTTGTAACCCTGCATTCTTGGGTACCATTTCCCATTCCAAAGTGATTTATCTTCAAATCCCCCCATTTCTCTGAATCCAATATCCAAGGAATCCTCGACTATCTGCTACTCTTGACAGAGAAGAATGATAAATGTTAGTAGTCAAATATAAGAACAAGACACTTGCTTGGAGCACCCCTTTCATAATTAATCAAACCAAACATCCAAAATACTAAACCCTGAGATACAAAGTCTTAAACACTTAAGACGATGAGAACTACTACTATATCTCCTAGATAGTAGCTAACATGTGTGTGATCAACTTTTGATTTTCCTATCATTAACCACCCACATGCTTCTAAATAATTAGGCATTTTAGTTACAAACCCTATTTACAAACAATGCAACTTGACTCAAAATGCATGCAAATGAGTTTCTGATCCTACATGCTCTCAAATACCAAAGACATTATGCATGTCTTCATCACAACAAATACACTACCAGAATGTGGAAAATGACAATGAAGAAAAATGGGACAATAAATAATATCTTTAATATTGTTTATACTATTAACAAGTCTTGACCTACTACACAATAAAGTTCTTGCTTACATGAACAAAAACCACTGATGACTATAGCAGGAATACTTAAGGGTAGGCAAGGCAGTACCCCCAATGCCTCAACATTTGGCCCGAAATCATGGTAAAATGTACAATGAACATCTTGACAGAATACTTCCGTTTAAAAGCACAAAAACAGGGTCATAAAAATAAGAACTCAAAGGGACTTTGGAGATTTAGTACAACCTCTTCATTCTAGAAACAAGGAAATTAAGTTACGTGTTAAGGAAAGTCAAGTCACAAAGGCACAGTATACTCAAGTGACGACAAAAGCATAGGTCCTCAGTTTGATGTTAAACTACACAACCTCCCTATAAACAAGCAAACAAGATAACCATAGCGGTTTGTTAACTAAGCAAGAGTGGCAAAAACTAAGGGTGAGTGAAGATAAAAAAATGAATGTTACCCATACAGTAGACCAATGACAAAACTACAGATTCATTTTATTTAAAAGTACATTCCTACAAAAGGAGAAAAAAAACAGATTAAATAATCTCTGATCACTGTTTTCCTATCAAGAGTGCAAGTTTTGGATTCAAGTGGCCACGGCCGACTTTAGGCATGTTAAACTAATTTCTTCTGCAAAGTGGGGATTAAAGACTAGCCTCACTGGGACAGGGAGGATTAAGTGAGAGAAAACAAGATAATTAAGATAGCACCTGATACATTGTAAGTCCTCATAGTAGTACTATAATAACCCTGCTGTTATTTTATTTTAGACTCAAAGTTTGAGTTAATTGGCAAAACCTGTTTTTCCCCACAAAGTAAAAACTATTTACTATTTACAACAAAGATACATACCTTTAAAACTCTGAATAGCTGAGGAAGTTTCTTCTCAATTTCTATAATGATTTCTTTTCCATCTTCTCCAGTCATACGACTTCAGAAAAGCAGAAAGAACACAAATTTATGCAAATAGCAGACATAAAAATGAACTATGAAACACCTGCATAATCTTTTTAAACATTATGTTAGAACACGGGCAAATTAACTGACCCAGTGCTTAAGATGCTTAAGAACATATAAGAATATAAATGCGAAGAAACCCTCAGAATAACTTGTGCATCCACACTGTACACAGGTTTTGACAGCTTCCCTATGTGAAGAGGGAACAGGGAAATCTACCCCTAGTTACAAACTTAGAAACTTACTAAATCTTTATCGTTTTGTACCAGTTGTTACCCTTTCCTTGCAATTTCCAAACTACATTTAACTCAGAAAAACATGGTCTGCAGGGGGAAGAAAAAAACGTGGGAAGCATTTGCGATTAAAAGAGAACTAGGTTTATCGCTCTCTTAAAAAACCAATTGTGGGTTCCCCCACTGTGCCGAAACACAGGTGACTTACGCTGAAAAACCACTACTCCAGCACGCTCCCTTCCAACCAAACTTGTCTTAACCCTTCGCTTGCAAGACACACGTACAGGCTTCCTCATTCCAAACTTGCACCTTAAGGGCAGCAGCCCCCGCAGCCGGGAACGTCACCTAGCACTCGCCACCCCGGCGTCCCCGCAGCTGCCAGACTTCCAGAATACACAAACTCGTTTCGCGTGCCCCACCCGGACTATCTCCTCCCCAAGACCCGCCAGGGCGCCCCACCCCAAACCCCCAGCAGGCCTCACCTGGTCAGAGTCAGGTAAGCGTCGGTCTGCTCTCCATGGGAGGCGGAAGGGTCTTCCAAAGTCTCCAACAGCGGCACGAGGGGGCTGCGGCCCGGGGCCGTCATGTCGGCCCCCCGCTGAGGCCCGGACCGGAAGAGGAGACAATCCAGTGACCGATGGAAACAGCTCCGCGGCGGCCCCGCGTGAGTACGGGCCCCAGACCCGCGCGCCCGCCCCCGCCCTCCCAGAGCCACCGCGTCCACGCCCCGGGCCCCTGGCGCACAAACCCAAGGTCCTAACCTCCGCCTGCGCGCCGCAACACGCACCCAGGCCCACGCCGCGCTCCGCCCAGGGCCCGCTCCCGCCACCAGTTTCCCGGGCAGCTTTCAACAGCGGGAGAAGACCGGCGCGGCGGCGGGAGAAGACCGGGGAGCGAGGCGTCTCACCGCGAGGGGGCGGAGGTTGCGCCAGGCTGACGGTTCCCCGCGGCCTAGCACCGTGACCCCGATATTCACCCCCAAGTACGAAGACAGGCCTGCGTCCTCTCTGCCGCTGCCCTGCAGCACCCGGACGCGGCCCGACCTCGACTTTCCCGGCTCCGGCTGTTTACTCACGCGTGCGGCCCGCTCCCTCCTAGACCAAGATGGCGGCGGGGGCGGGCCCCGGAGCGCGCGGGAGTAGGACAGGGCTGGCGGGAGAGGCTCGAGCCAATCCAACAGGCAGCGGCGCGCCGGAGTCATCGATCGCCGCCCTTCCACGCCTGCTGCCCAGCCCTGCCCCTCAGGTCACCTCACAGGTGGGGGTGTTTTGGCCCGTATTTAACCCGCGAGGGGCTTGAAATTCAAAATGTAAGTGAATCGTCCAAGTTTACCAGACTAAATTTAGTGGGTCTTCAAACTGCAAGTCCAGTACTTGTTGAAGTATTAGCAACAAATCATTTAGCAACAGGAGATAACTGTACTGTGCTGTTTAAGAGCTGCGTTTAGATTGGTCTAGATTCCAACCCTAGTTCCGTGTGGCCTTAGCAAGTTAGTCAACCTTTTTATGCCTCAACTTCCTGCTCTGTAAAATAGGGATGATAATAATACCTACTTCAGGTTCAGGTGAAAGCTAAGTGAGAAAAGGTTGGAGAGTCCAGAGGCTCTCAAATTTTAAGTATACATAACAATGGCCTGGGGATATTCATGATTAAACTGCTGGCTTCTGGGCCCCGCCCTTAGACATTGTGATTCCGTAGATTTAGGATCCGCATTCTTTTAATTGGCCTCAGGTGTTGAAGGGTGGGACTTGGCTAACAGTTAACACTTGGAGAAACTACAGTATACCCTTTTTGTTTTTGTTTTTGTTTTTTGTTGTTTGTTTTTCAGAGAACTTTAGTGCAGAAAATACACGAAAAGATTTGTACAAAATTTCTGATGTTTTGAACGAATTGGAAATTGAGTACTCATAGGGAACAAGTTTTCCATCAGTTGTATACGTGTGACTTAATTCATAACAGTGAGTGCGATAACTATTTTACTCTATGAAAATCTGATTATGGGTAATACGAAAAGATACAGATTGAATCTTGTCCAATGAGATTGGTGGGCAGTGGACTTCTAGGCAGATAAAACCTTGCACTTGGATACTCCACCTCTCAAAAGGCATTTGCCGCCCGTGGGCTTAACCCGCGGGGCTAATGAAGTTCGCGGCAAATGACAAGTAAAGCAAGCGAGCGATAACGAAAGTGTTAGAACCAAAATGATGCTCTTATGTTTTTTTAAGTATCTAATGTGCATGACTTTGAGTGAAGACGACAAAGTGAACAGGAACGCTGAATAATCCCCTCCTAAATGGCCTGTAAAAGTCCTTTGAAATTGTCAGAAAAAAATAATACATACAGTATACCCTTAATGAAAGTCAATTCTTACCTTTTTATAGACCTCTGAGCACTTTCCACAGCACACAGAATTGTATCAACTTTAAACCAGGCATTTAAGGCCCGACAGCAACTGGTCCTTCCGCTCTGGCCTCACAGGTTCCAGGCACCTGGCTTGAGCCTCTACTTATCCACACAGAGTACAACTGCTTATCCACACAGTTTCAGAATTCAGGGCTGTGGTTTGCCCACCTCTGTGTTATCTGCATCTCGCAAAATGTCTGCCAAACCAAGCACTCAACACAGAACATGTATCAAACAGAAAGATGAAGGAAGAGAGGGAAGGAGACCTGCAAGTTTTTGCGAGCCTACCTCTGGAAATTAAAGACTCAAGAAATGGTGAAAAGCTGTGTCTGGGTGAGGTGTAGAGACACTGTAGAAGTAATGGCACACACCGCTTTTCAGTTCAGCCTGATAACAAGTTCTTTAACCTTCGGAGGGGAATTTGCTCCTCATTTTCTGGACTTTGGCAAGACAATACTTAAGAAGGTAAAGAGGTTATTAGACAATGAATGAAAAACATGGACAGGTTTGCAACATTGAGGTTTCAGTATAGTGGAGCTGTTGTGTTGGAAAGTGAGAGAGGATCTTGAAACCCTATTATTTTTTATGGTGGCTACAAGATAAGTGGAAAGAACATTGAGTTTGCCTTTAGACAAGTACCTCCACTCAATCCTTGTGTGCCTTACCTGGCTTTACTCTTCTTTCTAGCACTTATCACAATCTGATATTACATTGTATATCTATTTTTTATTGTCTGCCTCTCCCCACTGGAATGTAAATTCCTTGTGTATAGGGCCTCTGTTCTATTCATTTTTTTTTTCTTCTAATTTCTCATTTATAAAGAAGAGGTTGGGGTGGTCATCTTGCTCCTCTTTCAAATGTGTAGAACAGTGATCTTCCTAAAATGTTATGTAATATTTTATCATTGTCACTCCCATGCCTGAGATTCTTTAGCAGTTCCCATCAATCAGAGGATGAATTTCAAAACTCTTGGCATAACATGCAAGCCTATTATTATTGGGCGACTGCTTCACCTCCAGCCTGACCCCCGCTTCAGCCAGGTTCTGAACAGTCTGCCAGGATCTCTAACTTTTCTATGTCTTTGAAGGTCTATGTTGTTCCTTGTGTTTAGAATATTAAGTCGATTTTTCAAGTGTGATAAATGAGTCAACTAAAATCACACCTTTTAATGAAATCCTTCCCTCATCTACTCTATCCCAATGGAGAATTAAATGTTTCTGCCTCCATGCTGACATAGCGCTTTGTACATAGACCTGTTAAAATGAGTATCCCATTGATTTGGTTTTATACGTCTGCAGTGGCAGAGTTATGGTTAGCCTGAGGGAAATTAGTTCCAGCCATTATCTCAATCAGGGCCCCTTCCCTGTTCTTTAGTATTTTCTGATTTAAAGTACTAAGAGATTATAAAGTCTAGACAAATCTCATTCGCCACCTAGACCCTTTTCCAGACACCCTTCCAACCAGATTGCTACTCCCAAGCTTCTCTTTTATAGGAATTGTGAAGCCACCACCATGGACCTGCTCCCACTGAGCAATACATCTGTATTACCTGACACTCAATGAATATTTTGAGTTAATTTGTTGATTTGTCCATGCATTAATTCATCCATCCTTTCATATATTCACTCAACTAATATCTATCTGCTTTGCCTCTCCCAATCCTATATCTTTGTTTCTCCTCAGAACATCTCCCTCAGGATGAAAAGTTTTGCAACCTCAGTCCCATATTCCTGCCTAATTTCCCCATTCTTGTCTTTAATCACACATTTTGCAACAAAGATCAAGCCTATAATCTCATATCTATCAATGACTCCTTTCTCCTACTTTCCCCAGTGGTCCTAATAATTCTTTTTACCTCATAATTCTTAGATCTGTCCAACTAGGATCCCAGTTTATGGCCTAAACATATCATTTCAGGATTATAATATTGCTTTTTTTAAAACTGTTTTTACTGAGTGCTAGATGTTTTAATAGATGATCTCATTTCTTCCTCACAATGGTTCTAAGATGAAGTACTTTTCCTGGATTTACAGATAAGCAATGTGAAGCTTAAAGAGTAAACTAGGGAACTTTACTGTAGTCATGTGTAACCCAAAACTAATCTATTTAAGCTGCATTCATTCATCAACATTTAATGAGCTCTGCCCTGTGGGGTATGGTTTTCATTGGTAGATTTATTCTTGAACATTGTAAGAAAAATTCAATATAAAGAGTCCTATGAAAACTCACTATTTACTATAGTAATCATTTAGTAAAATAAAGTATCCATCTGTAATCCAAATTGCTAAAGTTAATGCAGTGCACCCAGTTTTGGAGTCAAATTGGTGAGGATTGAAATACTGCTTTGCCACTGTGCAACTTAAGATCTGCCCCCAAAATGCTTAACTTTGCCCTGTCTTCATCAGTAAAATGAGAAGAAAAACACCAACATCAAAGTCCAGTAAATGATAAATATTATTACCTAGTGCCTAGCACAAATCCTGGCACATAGTAGGTATTTAATTGGTGTTTATTACATGAATACATGAATACATTACATTAATTGAAAAATCACATTTTGGTTTTTTTTTTCTGAAATACATGAGCTAGTTTAATGTTTGTCATTTAAAAATTGTGGAGTATGAGGGTTCTGAGAGACATTTGAAACATTACCCAACATGATAACTATTTTACTGGATTCATTTAAAGAAAGGCAGTCTTTGAGATTGTTTTAGCTTTTTAGTCCTGTGTTGCTAAAAGATCTCATGATGGACTTTTCAACAGTTAATAGATGGTAAAAGAAAATTTTTTAAAGATTATTTCATCCCATCATTAGTTCAGATACAATAAAAATATATCGCTAATAACATACCCCATGACCATCACGAAATCTACTACCTTTGCATTCAGACCTACTCCACAAAATTATACAATTGTATTAACTAAGAGGTGCTTTTAATCCTTTAACAGACCAAAGGCTTTATCTGTACATATAGTTACACGCTTTCCAGTGAGCTGTGCAGAGTTCCTACCATTTAGGACCAAGCCAACTCCTTTTCAGATGAGAAAATTGAGCCCCTTCAAGTTAAAATGAAAAGAGAGGGGCAACATAGTATAACAGAGGCTGATTGCTAAGGTTTGAATCCTGACCCTACAACTTCTTAGCTGTGTGACTGTCAAGTCACTCAGCCTCTGTGCCTCAGTTTCCTTTGCTGCAAAATGAGAGTAATTGTACTTGCCTCATGGGCTTGTGAGGTATATGTAAGTTAATATCAATTCATGGAAACTGCTTAAACAATGAGTGTGTACATACTATAAATATTCAGAAAATGTTAGCCATAGAAACATTGGTTTCTCAGGTTTAAGTAAAACAACATGTTATAAAACCATGAATACTTCCCATCCCCTCCAAAAAAACCCACCACTTTTTCACTGAAATGGGTTTCCTAGCCCACATTAAAAGGATGAGACTACAGTCCATCAGCAATAATTTAATGTTATATTTCTCAAAGTGTGGTTCCAAGATCATTGCATCAGAATCACCGGAAAGCTTCTCTATATGCAAATATCTGGTCTATACCTCTCAGACCTACTGAATCAGAAGTTCTTAGACGAGTCCAGTAATCTGCATTTTTTTTTTAATTATTTATTTATTTATTTATTTTTGGCTGTGTTGGGTCTTCGTTGCTGTGCGAGGGCTTTCTCTAGTTGCGGCAAGCGGGGGCCACTCTTCATCGCAGTGCGCAGGCCTCTCACTGTCGCGGCCTCTCTTGTTGCGGAGCACAGGCTCCAGACGCGCAGGCTCAGTAGTTGTGCCCCACGGGCCCAGTTGCTCTGCGGCATGTGGGATCTTCCCAGGCCAGGGCTCGAACCCATGTCCCCTGCATTGGCAGGCAGACTCTCAACCACTGCGCCACCAGGGAAGCCCAGTAATCTGCATTTTTAATATGCACCTGAATGATTCTTTTCAGTACCAAAGTCTGAGATTCCTACTGTGTTCAAGGCACAAGTTTTCTTTAACTTTTTTAGGACAGCTCTTAACTATTATTTGTAATTGGAATACAAAAAGCTATTTTTGAAAAAACCCACCCATGTATGGCAGAAATTGTTTGCCTATATTTCAAAGCAGATTCATGGAGAGAAAACAAGTCTTTAGAAGCTCAAGAGCTACAAAGGTAATTGAAACTGACAGCCTTGAGGAGCCAAAAGGGATAGTGACTGATTGTTATGCTTTAGGCCTTTTTGGAGAAAGAACATAATCACAAATTTAGAAAATTAATCCAGTTCAAATTCATCACCAGGGCTACTCATGGGCATGATTAAATGCTCTACTTTTCTTGATCACTGGATTAAGGAAATTTTTCTTAAACTGCCTATTCTAGTAAGCTAATATAACTGAAAAATTTAAATCCTCGAAGTGTACTATGGATAAAACAGAATTTTGACCTAAATTTGTAAGCTTCGTTGTCAGCTCTCATATGATACTGGTAGAAATGTAAATTGGTACAATCTCTTGGAAGGACAATTTGCAGTATTTATCAAAATTACAAATTTCCAGAGTTTTTGATGCAAAAATTCCACTTCTAAGCGATTATCCTACAAATATGCTCATTCATAAACAAAATAAAGTTTAGAGACATTTCATTGCAGAATTGTTTGATTTTTAAAAAAAAGAGATTAGAAACAACCAATGAGGACATGTTAAATAGATTATGGTACATCTATATTATATAATACTAGTCAGCTAACTATATACTTACTAATATGTAGTGAAATCCAAAATATTTTAATGGAAAAAAAATCTTTCACTAAAAGGAATCAGACATCCTTAGAGAAATGACTAACACCAGGGCTGGGCTTGAGAAAGTATAAGAAGAGCCTGGAATATCTTTTTCGTGCCAGAAAGTAAACAAGTGCTTAAAAATGTTGGGAACATGTTTAAAGGACTCAGGAGCCAGCTTGAAGGGCTCCCACTGGCTGAATCTGGAACAGTGGATTATAAACCATTGAATAAAAAAAAAAGAATCCATGAGCCCATACTGATACTTAAAATATAAATAAATAAAGGGGGGAGAAGGAATGACAGAGTTAGGAAATTGCCGTTTTGCAACCATGATAGTAATAATTGATTCAGGCAATAATCATCAGTAAGTGTTAAAACCATTGAGCAAAAGTCTCATGGGGAGCACAGTCTCAAAGTATCTCCTCATAAGCAAATAAGAAGAGATAAATGTCAGCTTTACTGTGGAGACACCTATGAAAATCACCAAAACTTGCACAAACTAGTATCACTGAGATTCCCTGAGGTAATTCACTGGGGAAGCAACATCACTTCTACGGTGTGCCTACCAAAAATTCATAACCTGAATCTCTCCATGAGGAAAGAATCAGAAAAATCCATATTGAAGGATGTCCATGAAAAACAAGTCAGGGACTTCCCTGGTGGTGCAGTGGTTAAGAATCGGCCTGCCATTGCAGAGGACACGGGTTTGAGCCCTTGTCTGGGAAGATCCCATATGCCGTGGAGCAACTAAGCCCGTGCGCCACAACTACTGAAGCCCGCACGCCTAGAGCCCATGCTCCGTCACAAGAGGAGCCACCGCAATGAGAAGCCTGCGCACCACAATGAAGAGTAGCCCCCGCTCGCAGCAACTAGAGAAAGCCCATGCGCAGCAAGGAAGACCCAATGCAGCCAAAAATAAATTAATTAATTTAAAAAAAAAAAGTCAAACAACAAACTGGCCTATATTCTTCAAATGACAAGGTCATGAGAAACAAAAGAAAGCAGAGGAACCGTTTCAGAATAAAGAAGGTACAAGAGCCATGACAACTAAATGCATGCATGATCATGGATCAGTACATTTTGGAAACAATAAATTTTGCTTTAACTCATACAACTCAATATCAAAAAAACAAACAACTTGACTAAAAAATGGGCAGAAGACTTGAAAATACATTTTTCTAAAGAAGACATACAGATGGCTAACAGGCACTTGAAAACATTTTCAGCATTGAATAATTATTAGTGAAATGCAAATCAAAGCCACAATGAGATATGACCTCACACTCATCAGAATGGCTACCATCAAAAAGTCTACAGAGGTTGGCGAGGAAGTGGGGAAAAGGGTACCCTTGTATACTGTTGGTGGAAATGTAATTTGGTATAGACACTATGGAAAACAGTATGGAGGTTTCTCAAAAAACTAAAAATAGAACTACCACGTGATCCAGCAATTCCACTTCTGGGTGTGTATCCAAAAAAAACCGAAAATACTAACTCAAAAAGATACATGCACTCCAATATTCATAGCAGTATTATTTACAATAGCCAAGATATGGAAGTAAGCCAAGTGTCCATCAACAGATGAATGGATAAAGAAGATGTAGTATATAAGATGTAATATATATATACATATACATATACACAATGCAATATTATTTAGTCATTAAAAAAGAATGAAATTGTGCCATTTGCAATAACATGGATGGACCTAGAGGGTATTATGCTTAGTAAAATGTCAGGCAGAAAGACAATACTCTGTTATCACTTATATGGGGAATCTAAAAAATAACACAAATATATATAACAAAACAGAAACAGACCCACAGATATAGAGAACAAAGTGCTTAAAGTGGTTACTAGTGGGGAGAGGGAAAAGGGTAGGGACAAGATAGGGGTATGGGATTAAGAGATACAAACTACTATGTATAAAATAAGCAAAGATGTACAGCACAGCGAAATATAACCATTATTTTGTAATAACTTTAAATGGAGTATAATCTATAAAAATATTGAATCACTATGCTGTACACCTGAAACTAATATTATATTGTAAATCAACTATACTTCAATTAAAAAAATTTTTTTTGCTTTAAAGGAGTAGTGAAATTTGAACAAAGATATGTTACAACAAATACGTTTGATAACTGTATTGTAGTTATGTACGAAAATCAGAATGAGAAATTCTCAGAAATTTAGGGAAAGATCGATTTTTCTGTAGCCATAGAACGAAGTCACAATCAGAACACATTCAGTTGATAAGCACAACTCAACTCCATGAACCTGCTTTTGTAAGCCAACTGATCATCATTAGCCTCTTGCGTATTACAGTCAGCTGATCAGGCATGAATTCACTCCAGAAAAGCCGCCTTTGAGTACCAACCAGTCAACAATAGTCACTCAAGTAACCAAGCTTTTAAGGATCACGCCAACCCTTTTATGCCTCTCAAAGGCCACCCATCCTGAACTCCACACCTCCTAAAAACCCTATGAGTCCAGTAGTTGGCTTTGCTCAGGCTCTGCCTGACCAGCATAGCTCTAGATTACTATAGTAAGCAGTAAATTTCAGCTTTGTCTTTTTATTTCAGATATCAATGGCAGTCTCATTATCCTTTGGTAATTCTGGAATTTCCACCAAGATTGTTTTAAAAACTCGTTTGGCAGTATTCCAGGTAAGCTCTGGGCCAACAGGTACACTTACTGGTCCAAACTTTGTCATTAGGTCAGTTGCCAGATGAGTCAGTCTCAGTAACCACCTGAGCTCTACTTTCATTGAATTCTCATTACTGTGTGTATTCTTTAGCCTGGGGTGTATAACCAAGTAGTTTTTTTGCATAAGATCATTATGCTTAGGTCTTTGTTCTAAGTAATTAGACCTTTTGGTTTGGAATAGAGCCATTTGGTAGTTACACTGAGAAGTTTAATAAGGTTAATAGACCTTTTGCTTTGGAGGTCTACCATTTGAAAATGTTTGCCATTAACCTGCATATTCTCCTGCTGCTTACTTTGGTTTTGTTTTGTTTTTCAGAAATTTTTAAATATTTACTTTTAGAATTCATTTAAAAAGAATAATGAGCCCACTATATGTTAACATAAATATTATATTTTAATTACAACAAGATTTTATGAAAAAAATTAGAAGCATGGCATTATGTTTTACTTTTTTGTCTGGTTTAATAGAAGACTGCTAAGTTCTCCGAAAGGCTTCTACCTTTATTTTATTGTGCTGTGTTGTTTTGTTGAAGAGTAGGAAGAAAATCCAGCCTGGCATAGGTATGTAGTTGGAAGAAGAAGCAGTATTTTAATAGCCTTTTCAGATAATTGTGGATATTCTCCTTTTATGTAACACCAAAACTTGACAAGCAATAGTTTCTCAAAGATTAATTGCAATGCGGAATCTGAAATCATACCAGTAAACTTTTTATACTCTGTTACATTAAAATACTTTGGTGTATCTTGAATTTTGAATGGATCTTTTACCCACGCATGATTTTGTATTAGTATGCATTGGTCATTTGAAAAATATTGTCATTGAATAATGTGCATCTTCCAAATGTTGACACATTTCGTTATACGTTACCAAATATCACCTTTGTTAATATCACTACTAATCTCATCAGAAAGTTCTTTCTTTTGGTATATACTTAGTGGAATTCCTGGGTCACAGGAAATGAGAACGTTTCACTTTATAAGGCTATGACAACTTGTTTTCCAAAGTACTATTCCTAATTTACAATCCTACAAGCAATCTTATAGGAGAGCTCAATATTTTTTCCAGCATTTGATAGTTTTGAACATTGGCGTAAAAGAGTAACTTGCGGTGCTCTTGATCTGCATTTTTCTTTCTTTTTTTTAAAAATAAATTTATTTATTTATTTTTGGCTGCGTTGGGTCCTCGTTGCTGTGCACAGGCTTTCTCTAGTTGTGGTGAGCGGGGGCTACTATTCTTTGCAGTGCGTGGGCTTCTCGTTGTGGTGGCTTCTCTTGTTGCGGAGCATGGGCTCTAGGCGTGCGGGCTTCAGTAGTTGTGGCACACGGGCTCAGTAGTTGTGGCTCACGGGCTCTAGAACGCAGGCTCAGTAGTTGTGTGCACAGGCTTAGTTGCTCCACGGCATGTGGGACCTTCCTGGACCAGGGGTCGAACCCATATCCCCTGCATTGGCAGGAGGATTCTTAACCACTGCACCACCAGGGAAGCCCCTGCATTTTTCTGAAAATGAATTTGAGCAACTTTTCATATTTATTCTATTTTGTGAAATAGATGTCGTGCCTTTCATTTCTCCCTTTTTTTCTAACAGCTTTTTTGAGATAATTTACATTCCTTACAATTTACCCATTTGAAAGGTACAATTCAGTGGTTTTAGTATATTCACAAATTTGTGCAACCATCACCAAAATCCATTTTAGAACATTTCATCACCCCCAAAAAAACTCTATACTTTTTAACTACCACCCCACTCTCCCCCAAACACTCCCCTCTCACTCCCAAACAACCACTAATATTTCTGTCTCCATAGATTTGTCTATTCTGGACATTTTATTTAAATGGAATCACATAATACGTGACCTTTTGTGACTGGCTTCTGGCACTTAGCATTTTGTTTTCTAGGTTCATCCATATTATATAGCATGTGTTAGTATTTCATTCCCTTTTATGGCCAAATAATATTCCATTGGATGGATATACCACATTTTGCTTATGCATTTATCAGTTGATACATGTTTGAAGTTAAATTAAAATCCTAGTGTATCAGTTACATCTCAATAAAAAAAATCCTGGTCTAGAGCTAAATTAAGGGCCATACAGGCACGCCTTGGAGATGTCGCAGGTTTGGTTCCAGACACCACAGTAGACTGAATATTGCAATAAAGCAAGTCACATGAATTTTTTGGTTTCCCAGTCCATTTAAAGTCATAATTACACTATACTGCAGTCTATTAAATGTGCAATAGCATTATATCTTTTAAAAATGCACATCCTTAATTAAAAATCAATGCTGTTGAAAGAATGGTGCCAATAGACTTGCTCACTGCAGGACTGACACAAACCTTCAATTTCTAAAATATGCAGTATCTGCAAAGCTCAATAAAGTGAAGTGCAATAAAATGAGGTATGCCTGTAATTAAAGAATTTCCTAATCTCCAGCAATACAGGCAAATTTTTGCTATAGAATCTGGAACTCTTAAAGATACTTATTATCATGGGCTACAGATCTGTACCAACTAATTTAGTTACTTATAAGCCCTTCTGAAGGGAAAAATGTCTAAAATCATAAAGGCATGAAAGAGGAGATTTTTAAAAACTCAGCTATGAAAATTTTTTAAATATAAAAAGAAAAAATATAAAGCAATTAATAGAAGCCTCTATTTTAAGGGTAGACTGGACAAAGATTCAATGCTGTAACTTAAACAGACTTCAGGAAACTTTCAAAAAGTATTCTGGGTTACATTCAGTATCTGGAATTAAAAAAGCCTTGTCTTCTCTTTTTTGTAGATTTAATAAAAAATAAATTAATTAAAATGTAAAATTGCTAGTTTAGAAAATATCTAATATGTGGCTCAACGTTTCCAGATAGCTTTAAAAAGTAAATAGGCTAGAAATCAATATATCGTATGGCTCTGTAGATGAAATACCCCAAAGTGTCTCTGTTCTCTAAGATGTGAGAGCCTATAGATAAGGATACGTGTAAATATAGTGAATAGAAGGACCATTAAAGAAACTATGTACCATGCCAGCTAAGAAACAGGACAGCTATTCAAAAATCTATCCAGTGATATGGCTCCAACGTAAACAAGAGCACCCAACAATTACCAGTCTTTTTTCTATTTCCCTATATTTTATATAGTTATCACTTTATCAGTAGTTCCACCTCTATATCAGAGTAAAAGATTGTCTAAAAAGCAAGAAGAGAGGCAAATTGACTTCTCATGAAAAAAGAAAACAAAAAATTTTGTATTAAAGTAAAAATGAGAGTGCCGTGTTGGTTTTTTTAAAAGAAGACAAGAAAAATTTGAATGTATATAGTAAATTGTGGAAGACTTGAGAAGAAATAAACTTTATTTACCTTGGTTTAATAGAACCACTCAGGTAGTCAAAATCTCTAATAATTCAGTGTCTCAACTATAGCTGATATTTTGAGATCATTATCAGAGGGATATTCTTTATTCTCTGTGATACAACATTGTGAAGAAAATAATCAACAGAGCAGGACTGAACTGCTATCCTTGGAAAAGCCTGTTTGCAAGGTTGAGCCTTGGCTGGCATCCAGGAACTTAAATTTCAGGAGGGTTCCCAACATCAACTGATGAGAGTGACTCACTAAACTGTTTGTACAAACAATATGGTTTCTGCTGAACCTTGCTTTTCCTTCTGGGTGTGTGGAATTTGGGTACGTGCCAGACAGTGGGGCCTACGTGATTAGCCCCCAGTAGAAACCCAGGGTACTGAGTCTCAAGCTTCTGTGGTTAGCAACATTTCACACAACATTTCATACATGTTGTCACAGCTCATCGCTAGGGAAATTAAGCATGTCCTGTATGACTCCATTGGGAGAGGACCCTTGAAAGCTTATATCTGGTTTCCCACAGACTATGTCTAAGTGCCTTTTCCCTTTGCTGATTTTGTTCTAGATTGTCTATATCCCTTAGCCATGAATACAACTATATGCTGAGTCCTCTCAGTCCTAGTGAATCATTTTACCTGGGGTGGTCTTGGGGATCTCTAACCCAAACATCTATAAATGTAGTAAGACCTACTTTTAGACAAAAATATACTGCATCTCTTATACTTGATTAGATTATAGTTCATCTAGATACGGGAATGTATACTGTATGTGGTTCTAGAAAGTACCAAAAAGATAGCTATGGTACCAGAATTCTTATGGATGAAAGATTCCACCAATATAGGCAGATTAACTTGGAGCAGAGCCCATAAGATTACAGATTGAGTTTTTTTCCTTAATTGCATTATTTATTTATTTATTTGTTTATTTACTTTGTACAAACATGAAAATGTTAGGCCATGCTCTATGGATTTTAACTCACTAAAACACCATTGCCTATAAAACCTATCTCTTAAAGAAGCAAAATAAAACTCTGTGCCGCTGAGTAATTACAGGCCTCAACTAATAAGTCAAAATAGCCTCAGATCTTCTACTAGGCCTTTCAGTCTAATGGTGGCACACGGACTCAATCACTATTGCTAGCAGAAACCACTCGTTTTTTTACTTATTGATTAACTAATTATGAATTATCATTTCCTCCTTCTCATGTAACCAAATACTGGTGTAGCTCTCTTTTTTTTTTTTTTAAACTTTGGGTTTATTTGTTTATTTATTTATGGCTGTGTTAGGTCTTCGTTTCTGTGCGAGGGCTTTCTCTAGTTGCGGCAAGTGGGGGCCACTCTTAATCGCGGTGCGCGGGCCTCTCATTATCGCGGCCTCTCTTGTTGCGGAGCACAGGCTCCAGACGCGCAGGCTCAGCAATTGTGGCTCACGGGCCCAGTCGCTCCGCGGCATGTGGGATCCTGCCAGACCAGGGCTGGAACCCGTGTCCCCTGCATTGGCAGGCAGATTCTCAACCACTGCGCCACCAGGGAAGCCCTGGTGTAGCACTCTTAATCCAGCAACTCCATAACCCTGTGAAGGAGAATCCCGTACTTGTGTTCCTGTAATTCAAGAAGACAACCATGATCAGAACAGAATTTTTGACGCTATAGTATCAAATCCTTACTCAGTATTGTTTGTTGAAGGGTTTTATGTTAAAAATATGAAAAAATATCAGGCTAATATACAAAAAACAGTCCTGTTTCTCTTATAAAATTTCTTACCAAAAGCCAAATTGTTCACATATCTGAACCATGGTTCTTTCTAGGGTGTATTAAATTGTTAGTATAAATGTGTATATATATATATTACACTAAGATTAGTAGCTTTTAGAATAATTCACTTCTTTAAAAGGATGTACAAATGCAAAGATTTCTAAGGTATCCTGTAAAATTGAATAACAAACACATCAATTACCTGATGTCTTCATGTTAAAACAATTGTTGTCATAAAGCCAGACACTCATAGTAGAAGAGATATTACAGAAGTTAGTATACTATACTATAATCATTATGGAAATATTTTGCATATACAGAAATACATTAACAGATTGTCATGCTAAACAGATTTCTCTGATTAAAATCATTATACAGGGACATCATTAAAACATCAAAAACAAAAATAGTAACAATAAATTGATGTAGAAGTTCAAAGATTTCATCATAGATAGGCAAAATCTGGATACCCGAATTCTGAAGATAAACACTGGGAATGATTAAGTTATAAGATCTATGAGGATAAAATCTGGCAAATCCACAATGGCCACCTGATAAGCACCCAGTAACACCCCAAATGAACACTTGTGGAAATCTTCCATCAAACAACCCATCCACAGTCAGGATAAATTGGCCACAGAATCAAACCATTATGAGAACACTTCCAGGAACAGAGGATTTAGCCAGTTCATGCCCTATCTGTAAACCAATTAACCTGGAAAAATTGTAAAGATAAGGCAAAGACTAAAATCATGCCCTAAAAGATCCTTTGAGATCACTGAATGAATTGTAGCAATTGCTTCCCTCTATCATTTATGAATGTATACTATTAACAGTACATTTGTTTCCTGGGTAGGTTAAAACATTTGCTTGTTGAAAAGCCACAGCATTCACCATGGTTAAAATATTTACCATTAGATCTTGTATTTCCTGTGTAGAACATTTTGTCTTGTTTATCCAGCAGTGTGGGGATACATTTAATTAGAAGTTATTCATGATTTTTAGTAACACAGGATTTTGCTTACTCCAAAACCTTATTGTCTGTATCACTGACAATCCTTTAGAAAAATACAAAGGACCTTGACACGACTGAAAAGTTACATCTGTTGGAGATCCTAAACTGACATTCTCCAGAGACCCTCCAGAAATTGATGGTTCCTGAAAGTGGACTGCTGATTCAAGATATTAAGAATAAGCTGGTAACTACACACTGTAAAATGTGTTTTCACAAGACCATTGAGGGAGTTCCCTGGTGGCCTAGCAGTTAGGATTTCGGGCTTTCACTGCCGTGGTCCAGATTCAGTCCCTGATTGGGGAACTGAGATCCTGTGAGCTGCATGGCTAAAAAAAATAATAATAATAATTCCCCAAACCACTGGGACAATATTCTTCTATATAGCACCCTCTTTCTTAAGTACTTTTATATAATTATGCTTTTTATTCTTTAGTGATTTAAAGTTGTGTACTTTTGACTCAGTCTATTATGTTACCCTAACCAATAATAATGATGTGCTTATATGTAAGCTTTACCAAAAACAGTCACCACCTCTACTCAATAAAGCTGGAAAAGAATAAAATTAAATAAATAAATAAATATTGTTTTTAATGCTGGAAAAGAAAAAAATTAAAAATAAAAACGATCACCTTTCTAATTCTGTAATTGAGCTCTCCTAAGCTTGGCTAATACAGCCAGTTTGAAAAATAATTGAAGGTATGTTACATAATAAAACTATAATAATTTATATATTATAAAATATATTTTATATATCAATAATTATATTAAAGTAATAACTATATATCAGTTAACAATATTTAAGATAGTATATTATATAAAATTATATTGCTATATTATCTATAATATATAAATGAAGAAAAATATTCTTTTGCTGCAAGAGAGGGATATAACTATTCTTGGGCTGTAGCAGTAACTGTTTCTCATCACTACACCCAAAGACAGTATATCTATAACTTCAAGATTGATCGTACCGGGCTTCCCTGGTGGCGCAGTGGTTGAGAATCTGCCTGCTAATGCAGGGGACACGAGTTCGAGCCCTGGTCTGGGAAGATCCCACATGCCGCGGAGCAGCTGGGCCCGTGAGCCACAATTACTGAGCTTGCGTGTCTGGAGCCTGTGCTCCGCAACAAGAGAGGCCGCGATAGTGAGAGGCCCGCGCACAGCGATGAAGAGTGGTCCCCACTTGCCGCAACTAGAGAAAGCCCTCGCACAGAAACGAAGACCCAACATAGCCATAAATTAAAAATAAATAAATAAATAAATAAAAATTAAAAAAAAAAAAAAGATTGATCGTACCTTTTGGGCACCTCCTGGATTCTTTTTCCCATGTGAAAATCAGTGTCTTCAGTGCTGACCCAGAACCAAGGCTGTACAAGTGTTCTGTAGGGCTTTTTGTGAGACCATCCATGAGTTTAACTCCCCAACACTCTGAATGAACTACATTTCTTAAAAAAGAGTCTGAAAGATAAAACCCTTTGTAGCAAAAGATTCCCCCAAATATTTTCCCCCCACCCACAAGCACAACTTGAGATGGTAATTAAAAATTTGTCCCTTCACACTGGCTGAGCCCTACAGGCAATAGAATAGCATAGCCTTAATTTTTTTTGGTCAGCCAGGAGGGAGTCTGTGCCATTACTAAGACTTCTCATACAGGGACTAACACTTTGGGTGAGATAAAACAATCTATAACCAAGTTGAAAGAAAAAACAAACTGACTAAGGTAGCCTCAGGGAGCCGTTAGGCCTTGTTTTATTCCTCAGGCTTTTAAAATCTTGGTTCGCGGTTATGGAGTATCTTCCTTTCCCTTTTATTACCAATATGACGGTACTTATAGTTTTACTTGTTTGTCTCACTGCTGTTCAGTGTCTGTTGTCCAAACTTTAAAATGATTCCACACAGCCACTGGGCTAACAGTGATTCAACAAATGATTCAAAGACAAAAACAAGATAAAATCACAATGATGAATGTGCAAATTGAAAATCATATCTCCATAAAGGGAACCTCAATATTCAAGAGCCATGAACAACAGTGGTGAAAATCTGGACTTTTGGTCCTTCTTTCAGCTTTGGCTGAATGAGGACGAAAAGAGAAGACTGAGAATAAAGGAGTCCCCACAAATGCAGGAAAACACTGCTTACTCAGAAGCCATGATACTAAGCGACCATCAGAACTGGTCTTAAACCTGTTCGATTGATCAGCTACTCACCTCAGTGAACACCAAACTAATCAATGTCAGGTCCTCACTTCTGACAGTCAGCCAGCCAGGTATGAACTCAGTCCAGTAAACATGACTTAGAGCGCCAGTCAACAACAGCCTCGCTAAGTCACCACACTTCAATTGCTGATGTTTATCCACGTACGCTTCTGAAAGCCTGCCAATCCCAAACATCCTATAAAAAAATCTCTTTCTTTAGTAAGCAAGAAATTCAACACTATTATATAGAGTGTTGGTCGTATCATCATGGGATAAATATCACGCTGTTTTAAAGGATTTTAGAGTAAAACATGTGATGTCTGCAATTTAACTTCAGATGGTTCAGTATATTTGTTTATATCAGAGACAGAGAGGTAAAGCAAATGTGGTGAAAGTATTAACAATATTTTGTGAGTACATCTAGGTGAGCATTCATTATAGTAGCCTGTAACTCTTCTGTAAGTGTTACCGAGTCCAACCTCGCCCTGCTCGCCACCCAACAGGCCAATGAGTTGGAGACGAGGTGTTGAGGCAAGAAGTCGACTTTATTCGGAAAGCCGGCAGACTGACAAGATGGCAGACTAGTGTCTCCTATAAACCATCCTATCGGGGTCTGGATGCCAGTTTCTTTTATAGAATCAGAGAGGGAGAGGTGGTGAGGAAGTAAAGTAAAAAGGCAGAATAGAGAGGGAGAGGTGGTGGGAAAGTAAAGTAAAAAGGGTCATCATTCTTAACAAAACATCTCCTGGAACGACCAGCCTAGGTGAGGGGATGTGTTAATTTCTTCTTTCTAGCAGCCATTCACAGGTGGGCAGGGTCAGATTTTCTCCCTGGGAGCTGAACAGAGGCACTTTAGTTTAACATTGAGGCAGGGTTCCCTGAGGCAGGCCATTACGTATGATTATAATAACAAAAGCAACGAAAAGCAAAGGTTAAAGTAGAAGAAACAGACCAAACATGGAGTCCAATTTAGCTCTTCCCTGTTATATAAGTTTAATTTTTCAAAATTAAAAATGTAAACAAGAGCAGTAACATCAGCAAAAAGGTGGAATAGGAAATTCCAGGCCTTTGCTCCCCATGGAGACACTGACTTAACAACAATATAGGTGCCAAATTGCCTTTATGAGAATTCCAGAAACCAGGTAAGAGGTTGCAACATGCCAAGTGAATGCAAAGCCAAGAAGAGACATAAGGAAGCAGGTAGGAAAGTTCTTCTTATTTGCCTGTCCTAGCTCCTCCCCCTCCCCCCTCACACTCCCACCCCCAGTAAAGCACCAGGCACTCCCAACTCTCAGATTCTCCCTTGGGAGGGAAACAGAAAAGTGGAATGTGCATCCAAAGTTCTGGCTTTTCAGAGGGCTGCCCAAGGGACTGGGTTCTGTCTTGCCCGAGTCAGTGTGCTGATGGGAAAAGAATGGATGTGTACTTTGAATACCAGGTTGGGGGCAGCTGAAAACAATGGCCAGCACAACAGCTTGTTACACTAGAAAGACTGCAGTACTGCAGACAGACACTAGGGAGAGAAGGAGATTATGGGCTTCTGAGAAGCAGCAGAGGCAAACCTCTTTAACTGGGAAATCACTTGCACAAGTCCAGAGAAGACGCATACCCAGAAGAGGTTTGAGAGGTTCCCAAATCTCTAGCTAAGCTGATTCATTTTTCAGATGCCCAGATCTCAACAGATGAGCACAAGGCATACAAAGAAACAGGGAAACACGGCCAAATCAAAGGAAAAACGAGAATAGCCAAAACAATTTTGAAAAATAAGCAGAAATTTGTAAAACTTTCTGATTTCAAAACTTATTATAAAGCTTCATGGGACTTCCCTGGTGGTCCAGTGGCTAAGACTCCGCACTCCCAATGCAGGGGGCCCAGGTTCAATCCCTGGTCAGGGAACTACATCCCACATACCACAACTAAGAGTTCGCACACTGCAACTAAAGATCCCACATGCCACAACAAAGAGCCTGCATGCCACAACTAAGACCCAGTGCAGCCAAATAAATAAATAAATAAACAAACAAATAAATATTTAAAAAAAAATAAAGCTTCAGTAACCAAGTGAATGTGGTATTGGTATAAAGATAGACCTATAGATCAATGGAACAGAGTCCAAAAATAGACCTGCCCATGTATAGTCAATTGAATTTCCACAAAGATGCCTATACAATTCAGTGGGAGAAAGGCTACTCTTTTGAAGAGAGATGCTAGAACAATTGGATATCCATATGCAAAAGAAAGAAAGAAAAAAGGAAGGAAGGAAGGAAGGAAGAAAGACCATTACCTTATACCATTTAGAAAATTAGCTCATATTAACTGACCTAAAGGTCAAAATAAAACCTATGAAATTTCTGGAAGAAAATATAGGAGAAAGTCTTAGTAACTTTGGAGTAAGCAAATATTTCCTAAATAGGACTTAAAAAACATAAACTATGAAGGGAAAATGATACATTAGACTTCATTAAAATATAAAACTTTGCTCTTCCAAAAACACTGTTAAGAGAATGAAAGAACAGACTGATAGAAATATTTGCAAAACATACACCAAAGGACTTATATCCAGAACAAAGAACTCTTAAAACTCAATAATAAAAAAGACAAACAAATAAAATTTTTAAATGGGCAAAAGAATTGGACACTTCACTAAAAAAAAGTATATGGATGGCAAATAAACACATGAAAAGGTGCTCAACATTGTTAGCCATTAGGGAAATGCAAATTAATACCACTCGATATTTGCTAGAATAGCTAAAATTTAAAAAAAAGAAAGAAAGAAAGAAAAAAACCCCACCACACCAAGTTTGTTTGTTTTAATATTTATTTATTTGGCTGCATCAGGTCTTAGTTGCGGCATGTGAGATCTTTAGTTGCGGCATGTGGGTTCTAGTTCCCTGACCAGGGATCAAACCCAGGCCCCCTGTATTGGGAGTGTGGAGCCTTAGCCACTGGACCACCAGGGAAGTCCCACCACACCAAGTTTTGATGATGATACGACCAGCTAGAATTTTATTCATTGCTGGTGGGAATGCAAAATGGGTAGACATTTTAGAAAACAGTAAGTAGATTCTTAAAAAGTTAAATGTAAATTTACCATACAACCCTGGAATTTCAGTCCTAAGTATTTACCTAAGAGAAATGAAAATATCTGTCAACATGAAAACTTGTATATGAATGTTCATAACAGCTTCATTCATAGTAGCCAAAAACTGGAAAAAGCACATGTCCATCAACTGGTGAATACCAACAAATTGTGGTATGCAGTGGAATAGTACTCAGCAATAAAAAAAAATGATACAAACAACAACATGAAATAATCTCAAAAACGTTGTGCTAAATGAAAGAAGCCAGGCACAAAAGACTACATACTCTATGATTCCATTTCATTGAAATTCTAGGAAAGACAACTGTAGTGACAAAAAGAAAAAACTCAGTTATTGTCAGGGGCCAAGGGATGGCAGGGGAGGATTGACTACAAAGAGGCACAAGGTCACAATTTTAAAAGATAGACATATTCTACATCATGTTTATGGTGGTGGTTATATGAGTATATATATTTATCAAGGATTATTGAATTATACACATAAATTTGATGAATTGTATGTTATGTATAATATAAATAAAATTAAGATAGAGAGGAGTGTGTATAATATGCTACAAAAAAAGTGGAGTGGGGAAGGGAAAAAATATGCATTTACATACACTGTCTTTTGAAGGATATTGAAGACACTGAAAATAGCTCTTGAGGACCAGAAATGGGTAGATGGAGAAACAGGATAGGAGGAAGAATATTCATAATACATCATCTGTAAATTCTTAAGTTTTGTTAATATGAGCAGATAAACTAGCCCAAAATTAAATTAAATTGAGAGCAAAGAGAGAAAAAGAAAAATCTTAGTTGTCTAGATGAAGAGCTGTATTAAGTAGATGATCAACTGTGCTGAGGATACTGCTGTTTAGGCAGAGCATACATGTTGCTTTTCCCCATAGCAGTAACACTTTAGCTGGAACACTGATGTTTATCTAGCACTGCATTGTCCTCTATAGCACTTTTAACCTTGATTACCTGTAACTTTTAAATTGAAAAAAAAAAAAAACCAACTCATTACAATTCTAATCATTTTTACCTTCTAACCTTGCTCTTTCTGGTTTTGCAAGAAACAACTCATATACTGGAGCAATTTTTCCTACTTCTGCCTACAATATGTGAATAAACTGTTGATGAGGCATACTTATCAGGTATATAAACATACCTGTAAGTGATTCCTATTCACTGTAGCAGGCATAGAACTTCAAAAAGCAATATGAAAATTAGTTTTCGTACTGTATTGTACATGTAATTTTATTTTAAGTGAACGTCTTGATTCAGTTAAATCTAGTACCATGTAACTTTTCTTTTGACATCATGAGAACTGCTGTGAGGTTACTAATACTTAGGCAAGTATAGTCCTATTTATAATTGTTTGACAGTCAAATAAGTGCTCAAAAACTGTTTTATATTTTATGAATATTGCTAAGGATGTGGCTTTCCCAGTGGAGGCCCAAGAGCCTGTGTTTCTAGGGAGTTTACTTTTATATATTGAGGCTTTGTGGGATGTGATTTCTTCTTGTGGTTTTCTTTGCTGGGCATTTGTTCAGAAGGAAATTAAATAGCTGTGGATATATATTTTAGAAATTTAAAAACAGCACAAGACATGAAAACAACTTGCCTTCAAAATAAAAATAAATTTTTTTTGAGGGGAATAAGTTGTAAAACATATTCTGAAAAAACTTCCTTTCCAAAAAATTTTCTTCAAAACAATCTGAACTCAAATGTTACATTAAATAAAATATTGAATATGTATGTATGTACATGTATAAACATTAGTCAATTTGTTTTATTTTCAGAGAATGATATTGATATCAAGATCACATTCAATTGAAAGTAAGTAAACTTAAAAAAAAGGAACCTCCCAAACCCACACATAAACATGACAAAGAAAAAAAAATAGAGAAAAAAACCTACAGATACATCTAAGCAGGTATTAAACTGAAAACATTCAAATAAAGTGGAATTGCTACAACATAAAGAATACTAGAGTAGACATGCAAAAGATGCTAAATTGAATAAAGAAAGTCAAGTTTTTAAAAATGTTCTACAAGGTCACTTTTTTTTACTAAAATTATTATTAAAAATTATCTATATATATATTATAATTCTTCCTTTCCAAGTATTTCTATAGATCTTAGAATATGATCATAATGTACCCTAAATCTCAGTAGGAAGGCTTGTAAATAATTCAGTCAGATCTCTAGAAGTCATTATAACCCATCTCTGATCCTGTGTATAATATTCTCATATAATACTCTCACTACACCATTGAGATATAGGGGAATCTGGGTCAGTGGTAATAGATAACATTTAATATCATTCTAAATATTTCATACATCTGAATATTATTTTCAGGAAAATCTTAGAGGATTTATATTCATTATCATCAATAATAATACCTTATATCCTAGAGTGCATTGTAATTTTCAAATTAACACACATTCTTCAATTTACTATTTAAATTCCATTATCAAAATTTCCAAAGGAAAAAAAAAGTTAATTCTGATAAAGAGCAAAAAGCCTGTGGAGGGAATATAGTCAATAATATTGTAATAACTTCGTATGGTGACAGGTGGTAACTAGACTTAAAATGGTAATCATTTTGTAATGTATAAAAATATCAAATCACAAAAATATCAAATCACAATATTGTACACCTGAAACTAATATAATATTGTAAGTCAATTACACTTCAATTTTTAAAAACTGGGGGGGAAAATGACCAAAAAGACTATGGGTGGGAGGAAAAGAGTAAAAAAAAAAGTGAAAAAAAAAAAATTCATGATCAAGGAAGTAAAAAAAGTTCAGATGTAGACAGGAAAACATATGAACAGAGAAATGTTATACTAGCCTTAAATAATATTCACCTAAATTAATTTCTCTGAGTTTAGAAAATAGCTATCTTCTGTTTACAGCTTCTTCTTATTTATGCTTTGTCATCTAGAATTAGACTTTTATTCCTAAGTCTAACCCTGCATGAAACTGATTAAAAGGTGTATTACCTTTATATCACTGCTCCCCCCAAATTGTAACATACATAGTAGCTTAAAACAACATGAATTTATTATCTTACAGTTCTGTAGTTCAGAAGTCCAATGGGACTCTTTGAGCTAAAATCAATGAGTCAGCAGGGATGCATTCCATCTGGAAGTTCTAGGGGAGAATCTCTTTGCCTTTTCCAGCTTCCAAAAGCCACCCACTATCCTTGGCTCATGGCACCTTTCCTCCATCTTCAAAGCCATCAATGTTGCATCTTTCTGACTTTGCTTCTCTTGTCACATCTTTTTTCTGACTCTCTTTTTCTTAAGCCTCCCTCATCCACTTTTAAGGACCCCTGTGATCACATTGGGCCCACCTGGACAATCCAGGATAATATCCCATTTTAAGGTCCTTAACTTAATCACTTGTGCAAAGTCCCTTTTGTCACATAAGGTAACATATTCACAGGTTTTGGGGATTAGGATGCAGACACCCTGGGAGGGAACACTCCTCTGCCTGCCACAAAAGGTTATATTTAATATCTCATTCTCTGACCACTACCTACTAACTCCAGTGTGTCCCCTTTCATACTCTGATTTGACAATTCTTTGAGCGCACCACTTTTTTACTGTCCCTCGTTTCCTTACTGTCCTCTCTTCACCCCTTATCAAAATAAATTCCTTGGGTTATCATTGCAATCCCTTCTTACCCATATCCTCTACTCCCTTGCCCCTGTCTTATCATACTCACTTGGCAAAACTGACCCTGCTGACTCCTGCTCTCTCACTAATCTGTCTTCGTCCCGTGTAGCTGAACATGGCCAGAGGAAAAGAGACTCGCTGACCAATTTCCTGTTAAAGTCCATACCACAAAGTTCAAATGGACCCTTAATGCTGCTGGTTAATGACCTGCTATTTTCCTAGTCCATTCACTTTCTCGCTTCCCTAGAGGATGCCTTTGTCTGCTGAGTGAGTAGTGCAGCCCACCAGCCATCCAACCCACCACCCACCCCATTAGTGTCAGCTTATCTCCCTCAAAAACATTTTTTTATTTTAATTAATCTCTGACTCAGTAATTCTACCTCTAGGACCCTATCCCAAATAATTAGAGAGCTGTACAAATACATTTATGTCCAAGGATGTTTATTGAAACAATATTTATGAAAACTACCTATAATTCCCACAATAGAGACAGGTTTACATAAAGTATGGAACAATCGTAGCACGGACAGTTTACAGAATACCGTAAATGAAATCATGTTCAAAATCATGTTTTTGCAGAATACTCAATGATAGGGGAAAACGTGTACACCATAAAGTTCAATGGTAAAAAATCCAAGATATCAAATTGTACATAGAGCAGCATTCCAAAATTTGAAATACAAATACATATAGATACATATATACATATACCACAAATCAAAAAATGACTAAAAGAAAAATATATGAATGTTAATGCTTGTTATTTTTATGCAGTGGTATTATGGGAGATTTTATTCTCTCATTTAAAGTTTTCTTTATTTTCCAATTTTTCCCAAATTATCAGGTATTGCTTTCACATTTAGAAAAATAATAAATAAATGTTAATAATAATAATAATATAAAAGTGAGATCAAAGGGGCTCCAAAAGATAGAAACATAAATATGGAATGTCTTTCTTTGCTTTATAAATGGCTAAATCTTCCAGCTAAAAAGTTTTTATTTCCAGGAGAAGTAGTACTTGTATTCTTTCCTTGACTGGATTTGGATAGAGGATCCACTGCAACATATTTGATTTGGAAACCTCCTGCTGTCACTGAAGCATCACTTAGAAACTTCAGGGTCATGACATTTCCTGGGGAGGAGGAGGATGCAAAAGAACCAAGATGTTACTCTCCTTCAATTTGGCTGACAATTCAAAGACTCATTCTCATAGGAGAATATAAAAATTCATGAACAAGACTCCCAGAATTCAGGACTAGATTCTCAAGCTGTAGAGTCTGTAGTTTCACTGCCAACTGGGACCAGGACTGTCATATTTTTTCCTGTGGCTCTCCAATCTGTCCTAGAGGAAATTTTGTCTATTCTGTTTTCAGAGGGATTCTTTGTAGAAGGAACATCCATAGAATTACAGGAGAATGGCAGGCAGTTCAAACCATTAAGATATGGATGGATTATTTACTAAATGATGGCAACAAGCCTTGCATTTGTTAAAAAAAAAAAAAAAAAAAGCCCACAAAGCTAGATCCCTTTACACAAAGCACCTAACTACATTTTACCTGCATTAAAGACCAAAATGTACCAAAAACAAAAAGGGAAAACGTTATTGTATAAAATAAATATAGGAATATTTTTCTTTTTCAGGAGGGAATGACCTTCTTAATCCAGATCACAAATCCAGAATTCATTACAAAAACCCCATATATATATATATAAGATGAAAGGCACAGCTTTAAGTGCCTTTCATCTTATTTTCCAAAGCAACACTATGAGGTGGATACTATTAAAATAGTCATTTTTATAGATGAAATTGAGGCACAGAAAACCTGAGTAGCTTGCCCAAGGCCACAGGGTTATAAGTGGCAGAACCAGGTTTGAGTTCAGAGTTCATGCTGTGGTCCACTGTACTTTTCTCAAACTTGAAAGAGTTGTTTAAATTTAAAAAAAAAAAATTTTTTTTTCTTTAAATTAATTAATTAATTAATTTATTTTTAGCTGTGTTGGGTCTTCGTTTCTGTGCGAGGGCTTTCTCTAGTTGTGGCAAGCGGGGACCACTCTTCATCGTGGTGCGCGGGCCTCTCACTATCGCGGCCTCTCTTGTTGCGGAGCACGGGCTCCAGACGCGCAGGCTCAGTAGTTGTGGCTCACGGGCCTAGTTGCTCCCCGGCATGTGGGATCTTCCCAGACCAGGGCTCGAACCCGTGTCCCCTGCATTGGCAGGCAGATTCTCAACCACTGCGCGACCAGGGGAAGCCCCCCCAAAATTTTTTTTTTCAGATTACTCAACTGGTTAAAATACAAATTGGCACTGTAGGGCTAGTGCTAATTTGGTGACATCTATCCACATCTAAGTGCACATCACCTATGACCCCAACATTTCACTTCTAGAAATTTACTTTTTAAAAATAAAATAGCGGGCTTCCCTGGTGGCGCAGTGGTTGAGAGTCTGCCTGCCGATGCAGGGGACACGGGTTCGAGCCCTGGTCCGGGAAGATCCCACATGCCGCGGAGCAACTAAGCCCGTGCGCCACAACTACTGAGCCTGCGCGTCCGGAGCCGTGCTCCGCAAAGAGAGGCCGCGACAATGAGAAGGCCCGCGCACCGCGATGAAGAGTGGCCCCCGCTCGCCACAACTGGAGAAGGCCCTCGCACAGAAACGAAGAACCAACACAGCCAAAAATAAATAAATAAATAAATTAAAAAATATATATATATATATATTAAAAAAAATAAAAATAAAAATAAAAATAAAATAGCACTACAAAATAGAGGTTTAAAAATGTCTAGTGAAATGTTCAATAGCAAAAGAAAAAAAAATCTGAAACAACCACCTTCAGGATGTTAAATATTGGTATATGACAAATTATGGTACCTATTAGGTAGTCATTAAAAAGAATTAGAATGATCTAAATATTATACTCTGACTTGAAAATAGCTCCATGGTCTCCATGTATTGATATATAATGTTTGTATTATACAGGAAGACATCTGGAAGGATGGTCACCACATAGTTATCCAATGCCTTTCTTGGGTGGGGAGAGATGAGAAGGGTGGGCACATTCTTTCTTTATATACCTTTTTTTAAAGTGGTACAGTAATGGGTAATTTTTAGTTTATTTTCTGTTTTTGTTTTTTAATATAAATATCCAGGGGTGAGTAAGTATATATTTAAGAAGAAAACTAAATCAAAATGTTAACAGCATTATGCTTGACTGATAGGATAATACTTTAAACATATTTTATATCTTCTTTCTCTATTACTTTGTATCAATGTATTCTTCCCGCTGTTTTGCTAAATCTTTGGCTTTTTATTTAACTATGCTCTTTTCTGTTGATTTGTTTCTCTTTGAGTAATAAATTGTGTGGGTTTTTCTTTTTTTAGTTCCTTGCAGTTGTGCAAGAAAAACACTGATTTGGTGTTACATTTGGAGTAAGTTTTGTCTGTTTTAAACAAAACAAGAAAAATATTAAGTTTCAGACTTCTTTTTGACTCTCCCTCTGTTTCATTTTGTTTGTTTTTTTTTAAATAAGATTCTCACCCCCCAACTACCTCCTACATCTCATAAAATGTCTTCTTTTAGTTTTCTGTTAACATAAAATATGTTCTCAAGTAAAGAATAAGAGATAAATAAAAAGTTTAACAGATTACTCTTCCTAGGGAGACTATAACAGAGTAATGAATTAATAAATTTTAAGCATTAATCATTCCAAGACTGAACAAGAATTTCCATCTCTTGTAATGATTCATAAATGAGAATTGCGTGCACTGCAAAGCTAGGGTGTGGGACTAATTTTAGCTAGTAGTATCTCAGCTTAAGGACTGCTTAGAATTGCAACTCAATGTAGGTTTGTTGTTTTTAGTTGGAGAAGTATTGTGATAATTTTTTTATGATGTGGAGGAAAAATAGAGCAAGTCAGAATGCCAGGGACTTCCCTGGTGGTGCAGTGGTTAAGAATCCGCCTGCCAATGCAGGGGACACAGGTTCGGGCCCTGGTCCGGGAAGATCCCCCATGTCACGGAGCAGCTAAGCCCATGCGCCACAACTACTGAGCTTGTGCTCTAGAGCCCGCAAGCCACAACTACTGAGCCCACGTGCCACAACTACTGAAGCCAGCGTGCCTAGAGCCTGTGCTCCACAGCAAAGAGAAGCCACCGCAATAAGAAGCCCGCGCACCACAACAAAGAGTAGCCCAGCTCGTGGCAACTAGAGAAAGCCCACGTGCAGCAACGAAGACCCAATGCAGCCAAAAATAAATTAATTAATTAATAAATTAAAAAAAAATAAAAACAAAAAAAGAATGCCAATTACTGGTGCTGGTGATGAAAATAAAAAGGAAAATGAAGACATCTAAGAAAGTAAAAGTTCTTAGAAAGTAGCAGTTTGAGGCAATAGCAATGGTATTGCTTATTGAGATAAATGTATGCTGCTACAGGGACCTTTCTTGGGGTACATTTCAAGGAACAAAGTCACACAAAATAATTAGCAAGAGGAAAAAGATTTGGAAAACATTGCCTACTATAGCTAGCCTTTTTAGATTTACTATGCATAATTAGCATAGTAAAAGTTCTCTGACATCTTCTAATAAAGAAAGCTGTTTCACATTGTTTAATCCAATATTTCCCAAATTTACTTGACCTTAGAGCCCTTTTCTCATGTAATATCTATAATAAACATCTAACAGAACTGTGTTCTTCACAAGACTCTCTGGGGATTGCTGTACTAATGTGAAAATGCAATAAATATGATGTAAAAATTTTTTCAGTGATAGAAAGTATTTTAACAACTTTACAAATTACTTCAATCCTTTATCAATGAAAAGTTTGGACCTTTTATTACCACATTTTATGGGAATTATAAGCTACAGCAGTATTTATGGATTTGCAGATTCAAGACTATCTCAGACTGCATTTCCTGCAAATAACCAGAGAGTACACATTTTTAGTGCAAGGAGTTGATAAAAGTCTTTAAGTATAAATAAGCACTTCTTTGCCTTTTACAAGCTAGCAAGCTATATCTGTCTTCAGCTCTCTCAACTTTAAAAACTATATAGTAATAACTACTGGGTCCTTCATTTTCACTGATACTGAGAAAGCAAATCATAGTTTTGTTCTTCAATTTAGAGCCATTACCTGTACTAATGATGTCTTCTGGAAGCTCATCTCCACAGTATCTGAAAGAGAATTTTTTAAAAAGAGAGGTCACATGAATGATTATTATATAGCTATTGCAAGTGGCTCTTACTGATAATTGACATACTTTATTTCCCCTAAGTAATGGCTCATTTTTCTATTATTTTACAACATTTTATTGTTATATTTATTTATTTTTACTTGAATTTGTAAGAGAGAAGAGGGGTTAAAACATTGTTTGAAATATGAAGTATCTCAGCTTAAGCACTGCTTAGAAATTGCAACTCAACGTAGGTTTGTTGTTTTTAGTTGGAGAAGTATTGTGATAATTTTTTTATGATGTGGAGGAAAAATAGAGCAAGTCAGAATGCCAGGGACTTCCATGGTGATGCAGTGGTTAAGAATCCGCCTGCTAATGCAGGGGACATGGGTTCAAGCCCTGGTCCGGGAAGATCCCACATGTCACGGAGCACCTAAGCCCATGCGCCACAACTACTGAGCCTGCGCTCTAGAGCCCGCGAGCCACAACTACTGAAGCCCACACGCCTAGAGCCTGTGGTCCACAACAAAGAGAAGCCACCCCAATAAGAAGCCCGCACACCACAACGAAGAGTAGCCCAGCTCGCCGCAACCAGAGAAAGCCCACGTGCAGCAACGAAGACCCAACTCAGCCAAAAATAAATAAATGAATAAATTAATTTTAAAAAAAAGATACTCTGTTGCAGGAGAATAGATAAACTGGAAAATCAATGTTGTAGGGACAGTTGGAGAGAAATAAAAGAAACATCATGCAAAATATCGGATGTTCATTAGCTTCCTGTATGGAGAAACAATACATACCTTCCCACAAAGCCATGGACATCATCGTAACTGTCATATATTTCAACATAGTCAGCCAAGCAAGCTGGGTCATCTTCAAGGTCAAAGTCCAAAAAACTCAGGTGAATACGCTGACCATACTTGAGTCTAATGTGCCAGTAGCAGATTTGGTTATCATCATACTCATTTGGGAAGCCTGGAGATTTAAAAATTTGCTTTGGATCTGTGAAGACACCACCACACTCCTTTGCTGAAATGAGGAAAAAAAAAATGATAAGAAAGCATTTTAAAAAAATGATTCCTACTTAAAAAATGATATTCATTTCTTAGTGTCCATCTATTTAGTACTTTTTATGAAATAAAAATAAAATGATTTAATATATAGCATCCATAGTATATCGTGTGTAACTGTAGCTAAAGAATAAATGTTTTTTCATTAATAGTTGCTAAATTCTCTAAAATGAACATAGACCACTTGTGAATTTTTTTTTGTTCTAACTTTTTAAAAATTAATTTATTTTTGGCTGTGTTGGGTCTTCGTTGCTGCACGCGGGCTTTCTCTAGTTGCAGCGAGCGGGGGGCTATTCTTTGTTGCGGTGCGTGGGATTCTCCTTGGGGTGGCTTCCCGTTGCGGAGCACGGGCTCTAGGCGTGTGGGCTTCAGTAGTTGTGGCACGCAGGCTCTAGAGCACAGGCTCAGTAGTTGTGACACATGGGCTTAATTGCTTCGTGGCATGTGGGATCTTCGAGGACCAGGGCTCGAACCTGTGTCCCCTGCATTGGCAAGGAGATTCTTAACCACTGTGCCACCAGGGAAGTCCCCACTTGTGAGTTTTTTTAAAAGTAAAACAGCAAGAAGGAATAATAATTGTGCTCCTGTTGACATTTTTGCTCTGTTTACGTTTTAAGCATAGGATGCATGTCTTATGTGTACACTTAAATGTATTTTGACAAATATATATGCCCATATTACCAACAGCCCAATCAAGATGACAGGGATTTTGTTCTGTGGTGTCACCACTGTGTCTTCAGGGACTCAGACACTTAGAATAATGAGTCCAATAAATTCTGTCTGGAAAATCATTATAGAATATGAAGATCACTTAGGGAATTTGAAGGTCACTCTAATCCAGTTAAAAGGAATAATTTATAATCATTCTATACTCCTTTTACTGGTTTAAATTAGCACCTTAATCCTCATACTATTTGAGGATTTGGTGAAGATATCCATGTTGGTTTTTTCAAGTCATTTACCATTTCACAGATTTCTGTCCTGTCCCATAACCTGTTATAAGAACAAACAATCTCTGCCAGAACAGTGATTTTACAGTATGCCTAGAGAGAAAGCTGTGGAAGGGCCCCAGTTAAATTCCATATCACCTAAATGTCTAGTGTCTTGAAAAAAAGATACAAACTGGAAACTCAAAAATAATCTGAGTGGTGGTGATGGTAGTGGTGACTCTGGATAGCATTCAAAGGTATTTTTTATTATATCAATTAAAGGGTTTTTTTTTTTTTTTGGCTACGCCACGCAGCTCGCAGTATCTTAGTTCCCTGACCAGGGATCCAACCTGTGCCCTTGGCAGTGAAAGCACCGAGTCCTAACCACTGGACCACCAGAGAATTCCCCAATTAGAAGTTTTTTACAAGAATATTCTCCTTTAAAATAACTATTACAATAAAAAATTGTGTTAGAATCCTTAACACCATAGAAGTAAAGGAAGCTTATCACCCCAGGGCAGAATAGGCTCTTAGAAGGGCAAGGAAGTGACAAAAGAGGGTCAGGGATCTAGTCTGAGCTCTGCGTCCAGTCTATACCTCTGTTTCTTCATTGGTAAAATAAATATAGTCATGCCTCTCCTGTTACCTCCCTCACAGGACTATTCTGAGGATAAAATATAAAGGATAGATTAAGAGTATTATGCAAAGTGTAAGCTATTCTTATTGTATTATTAAATATTATATAATACATAGTTTATATGTGCACATAAGCATGTACAGTGCCCGCTTTGGGAGTGATTTTCTCTGCCCCATAGCATCCTATCTTTGATGTATATATCATTAGATTAGGAAAAAAATTCAAATATTGAACTAATTTGTTTTTATATTTAGCTATATCTATTCAGCTCTGTATTTCATGTTACATATAATTATTGCCTCATCTCTTGCTTATTTAGAAAATGACAGATTCATAAAGCAGGCTGGGTCCCTGAGGACTGACAGCTAGTTGGTTAAGAAGTATTCATACAGGGCTTCCCTGGTGGCGCAGTGGTTGAGAGTCTGCCTGCTAGTGCAGGGGACACGAGTTCGAGCCCTGGTCTGGGAGGATCCCACATGCCGCGGAGCAGCTGGGCCCGTGAGCCACAATTACTGAGCCTGCGTGTCTGGAGCCTGTGCTCCGCAACAAGAGAGGCCGCGATAGTGAGAGGCCCGCGCACAGCGATGAAGAGTGGCTCCCACTTGCCACAACTAGAGAAAGCCCTCGCACAGAAACGAAGACCCAACATAGCCATAAATTAAAAATAAATAAATAAATAAAAATTTAAAAAAAAAAAAAAAAAGAAGTATTCATACAGGAGGCAGTCGGCATCATGCCACACATTCAGAACTCGAATGAGCAAGCTGACTTCTGAACACTTCTGAATGACCCTATTCTTCCTTGCTTCAATCAACTCTAACTTGGTGATATTGATTAATTAATAATCATTGCTTTATTTTTCTGATACCATTATGATTTTTTTCATTCCAATTATTTTTCAAGGAACTGTTCTCCCATTGCTAGTTCAGGTGGCTCCCAGTCCCCTTCAGGTTGACCACATCCTAAATAATCAGTATATCACTGAATCCAAAAGTAAGCTGAGACTTGAGTAAGCACAGGTCTCCCAGGATTCTGTACACATATTCCCAGAGTAAAAAGCATTCAGCCTCTATGAGAAACAAAAGCAGCTTATAAAAATGTGTAAGTTAAGGTGGCATTCTTATAAAAGGGCAATGAAATACTGTAAGAATCTTTCCATTTGTACTTCTACATCTTCCTTAGACTTTGACCTTTGGAAATGATTGAGTAGGTGCTCAGAGATCCTGAAGTTTATCTAGCAAAAGAATCAGATAATATATTTGGAAATAGAAGTTACTCTTAAGAGTAAAAAGAGAGTTGCTTGTATAAATATATTTAAGAAAAAGGAAGAGAGGAAGAGAGAAAGAGAGGAAAAGAAGATATATGAATTATTAACAATGACTAAATATAGGACTAAATATAGTATACTATAGGCTTAAAGTATGTCAAAGTGATTTGAAAGTTATAGTCTATATGAATGCACGTTATTCATATTTTTTGAATTTTATTTATTTTTTTATACAGCAGGTTCTTATTAGTTATCTATTTTATGCATATTAGTGTATATATGTCAATCCCAATCTCCCAATTCATCCCACCCCCCCATTTATTCATATTTTGTCTCAAGTGGGAATAGGTGACAGCTCTAGGAAAAATTCTTTTCTACTTGGAGTATACATTATTGTGAAGTATAGGTTAGTTGCAAATGTGAGAAACTGTTCTCCAATGGTTAATATTATTATTTAATAATATTATTAAATAATAAATTCTATAATAATATGCTAGAACTTCACTGTAATCTCCTACTTTGTCATGGACATTCTCTAAGGTAGATCCAAATGGGACACCACCTGAGGATGTTTATGATCATATATGTGGGAAATACTTTGTAACATGTTGTAACACTTTGTAATATTATCCTGGGGGAAATATATCCCAAAACAACAGCCTACTTTTTTCTCCAACAGCATGGACCAAGAATTACTGTTTATAGTAATTATAATGTGTTAATTTTCTCTTTAAAGTTTTCCTAGCTGCAATCAACCGTGGAAAAAGAATATGAATAAACAGGTACTTACAATAATAACTAGCATATCCAGTATATATTTGTTAAAACAAACCACAGAGTGAGGGTTGCTTAGTCTGGAAGTTTAAGAATTTGTGCCCAAAAAGAAATTAGGGAAAAACTTTGTTTATTCTGTCTCCTTTTCTCATTCTATTAAAGGGATAATTTTGAACAGTTAACATTTGGTAGTACTACTTCATAGTTTTAGCTAATTAACTGTGACAAGTTTATAATCTTTTTTTTTTTTTCCTTTGTAATCAGGAAGTTCCCTGGCACAGAAAAGAATGGTCTTGATCTCACCTGCCTACTAATTACTGGCTGTCTGAAAGTTACTTAAGCTCTTGAACTTTAGTTTCCTGAATTCTAAAATGGGTATAACAATAAAGTGACAGTGTGGATGAAGAGACATAAGTCAGTGTGTGGCACAGCATAATCATTCTATGAATGGTAGTTGTTATTAATAATTATCGTTACTAAATTGCTCTCTCTCTGGAAGAAGAAGTCTTTTCTTTTTACTAACCTCTTAGTAACCTGTACCTGTTTTTATATAGTATAAAATTATTGTTTTTGACAAACCATGTGGGTTGTAGCAATAAGCATCCCATCTTTCACTTCTGTTCAGACGGACTCCGTAATCAATAATACCAGTTTTTCCAAATCCACAGTTGGGCCCCGGCTTCACAATGGGGTATCCAACTCTGCCCTTGGCCATCCACCCAGCAGCACAGATATGAAATCCTGCAAGAGAATGGAAGGGTAATGGCTTAACTGGTTATTCCCTCAGCTGAGTGAAGGTCATCTCAACTAAGATGGCCCCTTGCAACAGGGACAGTGTCTTAACTGCCCAAATCCAGTTCATATAAAAGGGGAAGAACTGTTTTCTTAAAAAATAAAGTTTGAATATATATAAAAGTTCTTGTAACATCTGATTTTTACTAGAAAATGACATCTTACTTGGAGAAAAAAAAAAGAAGCAGATGGACTAGGAAATAATAATACCATGGATATGAAAACAATCCAATTTCAGAGCTGGCTTCTTTTCACAAATGACCAAGCTAGTGCCATGAGTTAATTTCTGGAATTACCATCAATACTGAAAAAATTTTTTTCAGAGGATAATTTCTCCTTCAGGATCAATTAAGATATCACTAATATTTAAAAAATTTGAATAGGGATAAAAGTACTCATACATTTCAAACAAAGCCTCAGCCTTGTTTTCCTTACTCAACTTTGGAGGCTGTTTTAATATTTGCCAATGCCATCCAAGAACGATTTGACTACAAGTCCCGCATGGCTAGTAATGTCTCTGGCCTTTGTATACAAGTCCCCCATGGCTAGTAATGTCTCTGGCCTTTGTATACATCATTCCATTTACTGCGTCACACAGAGCCCTAAGGGTATAGACTGAGCAGTCATCTGGGGAGACTTTGGGGCATTTTCAAGAACACCTTTATTTTTGTCTTGGGTAATGTATAGTAATAGTATGAGCTTTGCCAGGTATGTTCCTATCAGCAAAGGGATATCTTCAGTGGAGAAGAAAATTCTGAATTGGGGTGGCCTTTTGGATTCTCCTGAAAGTCCAGGAGAGACAGTAGCAGCCCGGTTTTTTTAATATAAAGAAGCAAACAGCATTTGTTAATTACTGGGTTTTCACCAGGTGTCCTGACATCATCTTCCCAGTTTCTTTCATCTGCCTCCTTACAACTTGCTTATCCTACTTTTCCTCATGGCTTTTGATCCTAAAGTACAAATGCATTCTCCCACTTAATGTAAAAAAAAAGAAAAGGAAAAAATTGAAAATAATTGAAAAAAAAATCCACTAAATTCACTATTTCTTCTACCAAGTAAATTTCTTTGTAAGACACACATAGTAGCACCATTTAACAGCTGAGGAAAATGACACACAGACGTCAAGAAGAGATAGGATGATGTTAAAAATGAATAGCAATGGCATTAAAATTAATGAGGAGTTTAAATGATATCGAGATAATGATGTCTTCATTTTCTTTTGATGTTTATTTATCAGCTCCCAATGGGGTGTGACCCCAACTAAGTTACTAGTAGTAGGAATTGTCTACCAGCTCTAGGCAGAGAAGATAGGAGAAGCCGGAGGAACCATTAGCAGGGGTGGAGAGAAAAGTCTTAATAAGGGGTTGCAGGAAAGGTGGAAAATTTTTTTTCCAAGGGTGCAAAAGAAGATTATTGTCAAAGCCGTTACCAATTTTTCTGGCTGCCTCTAACTGCTTGTAGGTGGCAAGATGGCCACCTTCATATTCACACACCGCCTTCGCTTCTGCGTAGGTGAGCTTGTACTTGCCAGACCGCGCTTCTCTGTGGTACACGCCTGCCGCTTGTTCTGTGAATCCACAAAACGTCGTCAATGCACTATTATCCATTCTTGTGGAACAAGGGAAATTTTGTGGCCTCAGTTGGAAGATTACATCAGCTATTGTTCCTGCCAAAGGGTTCCCTGGGTCAGCTGCATTGAGTGGCTAAGTTTTCATTGTTAGAAAGCTTTGGAAAAAAAATATGAATGAGGGGAATTTGGGGGGACGTAGATAGAAACTTGAGGCTAAATTATTTTTTGAACTGAAAACCTGAAAGAAAGTGTTAACACAACATTGTATTTCTGCATTATCCAAAGGTGATAGAGTTTTGACTTTTTTTTTTGGCTTCGTTTTAAAAACTTAGAAAGGTAAGCAGTAGGAAAAGAAAAGGAGTTGAAGGCAAAAGAAACCAATGAAAATTGGCTCACAATGAAGGAGAAAAGTAAGCCAAAATAGCCATTTGAGGGAAATGACTAATGCAATATAATTGAGAATTTAGTAAACAAATCAAAAACTGAGGAAAAGTTTAAAGGAATCCAAAGCAAGCAAATATTACATTGAAGAAAAGAAAAATGGATTTAAATACAGCAGAGAAAAAGTGGGACACACCTAACTACCAGTTCCTAAGTTCTTAAGCTGGTTTGTCTTTTTCGGTTCACATTTGTTCCCAACGTATTTTAGATAGTGTTAAGTCATACATGAGCTGTCTCCCACTAGATCACTGTTTAAAATGATTGTTTTGAGTTTGGAGTGCATTTTGCCATAGAAACAATGTGAAACGCTTCCCAAGACAATAATCATAACATAGCTCTGATAGTTCTATGTTGACTGTCAGATTATTGTTAAGTCTTTGTCCCCTGACCTGTGCAGTCAGCCACCATCAAGACCATTTCCAACGAGAACGTATGTTTCTTGGCATGCAGCAAGATACGAATCCAGCAGTATTAGAAATACTGTTCTTTACTCTCTTCCCCCAGCTGAAGTTGGCAATGCCACAGTTCAATAGGAGATGCTGCTTGGCATTTTTCTGGACTCCATGGGATACTGCTCTTATACCTTATATGGAAAAAGCCTGTCATTAATACACAGTACCTTAGTGCATCTGATACTTATAGGTCAGAGAACACAAGGAACATCAGTCATTTTCCCCTTTGAGAGTCACCTACTTCCCAAGTGTCCTTCATAGGGTAAAGCCTCATTAACTAAGCTTTTACTCGTTTCCAATTTGGTTGTTTTAAGAATATACCATGAGGTACTTTGATAGGTGCTGGGGATCAAGCCCTATTCTCAAGCAACTCAAGCACTAGTGGGCAATGCAAGTACATCTATTTTGAAGTACAGGGGTACTAAGGCTTCTAGTAGAGAAGGAGACATGTAGTGCTTACTAATGTATTGTGATGGAGATTATTGTTACTTTTTTAAAAAATTTTTATTTATTTATTTATTTATTTATGGCTGTGTTGGGTCTTCGTTTCTGTGCGAGGGCTTTCTCTAGTTGCGGCAAGTGGGGGCCACTCTTCATCGCGGTGCGCGGGCCTCTCAGTATCGCGGCCTCTCTTGTTGCGGAGCACAGGCTCCAGACGCACAGGCTCAGCAATTGTGGCTCACGGGCCTAGTCGCTCCGCGGCATGTGGGATCTCCAGGGCTCGAACCCGTGTCCCCTGCATTAGCAGGCAGATTCTCAACCACTGCGCCACCAGGGAAGCCCTATTGTTACTTTTTAAAAGTGTTAAAACTGTATCTGTTCTCTAAAAGATCTTTATTTGAAAAAAAATTTTGTATGAATTATTTTGTCTGCCAAGGTTTCTCAAACTAAGATTTCCGTGATATTTTACTCCAGAAATAAAAATATGATGTACTAAAAACACGACAGCAAGCTCCAAATGGAGTCCCTTATGCTAAGCCCCACATCACCAAACCAAGACTTAAGTATGGTTTCGGCTCACCCAGAAATGGAATCTTAAACCAGTCAGTCAGAAACCTCCTGATCACCACCAGTTAGGTCATCTGCCTGATAGACCCCTGCCATCCCCTGAAGGAAAGTAACCTTGCCATAACCAACCTGCTTTTTCCCCTAGTAAAACTTCCTTCTGCCTGCTCCCTTCTGCCTATGAAAGTCTTGCATTTTGTACCACTCCTCGGAGCTCCTTTCTATCTGTTAGATTGGATGCTGCCAAATTCAAATGGATTTTTGCTCAGATAAACTCAAAAATTTAAGTATGCTTCAGTTTTTCTTTTAACAGATGTTTGCAGGAAAAAAATAAATTAACAGAAAAATTTTTTAAAATAATTTTAAGTTTTCTTCCTGGTAGTTTTTCTTAAACTTTTGGTACCTCTTAAACTTGTCTAGTAATAAGGTAGTAACTTAAATAGCAGAAATGTCTATGCTATAATTTTTAGTTTATTAAATAATATTAATATTCCACACAGTTCCTGAAAGAGACCCAAACTTCCCATTATTTTGCCTTATGAACAAGTTGAGTACACTTGGCATGTGTACTTGACAGGTTTAAGCACACATTTATTTTAAAGTATTTCCCAATTCAGAATTTTAAACTACTAAGATGGTCCTTTGTACAATGAGTCCTAATATAAAAAATTTCACCTTTCAGAGGAAGTAATAATTTATTAGTTTTTCTAGCTGTCATTCACTGAAATTGAAAATCTATTTAACCAGTAACTTCCTTTTCCTTTTAGTAAGTGGTGACACAATAGTATGTTGGCTCTGATTTCTGTTTCTGGTTCTACAGTGGACCAGTTGTGTGACCTTGTATAAATCACTGCCTGAGCTTCAGTTTCTTCATCTATCAAATGAGAATAATGACAGCTATTTTTTGGAATGTATAAACCATAAAACCCATAAGCATAGCTTCTGTATCCTAGTAGGAGCTCATGATAATGTTACTTTTCCCTTCTCCTTTTTTGGATTCAATACAATGGCTAAAAAGAATTGCTTATCTGTACATTTTTTGATCTTCATAATCCATTTAAACTAGTTGAAGTCTCTTGTCCTTAAGTGTCTTAAAAAATTACTATCTAAGGAATTAGAGGATACAAGAGTTAAAAATAAACCTTACGGGTCCCCTACTTCAGACTTCTCATTTTACCAGTATGGGACTGAGACCAAGAGTTTAAAGTGCCTTGTTCTTGATAGTTGCTAGCAGATTCCTGCCTTCTAATTCAACTTTCTTCCCTCCCTAAATAGTTTTCTACTACTGCATTGGCCTAACCAACTGTAAACAATTTATGCTAGGCTGACTGGTCAATAATTTGTCTCACATTGAAGCATGAAGCACTGTGCAATCACTCTGGGCCTCAAATGTGCAGTATGCTATTAACAAACATTTGTGTTTGCTCCTCTCTATCTCTAGGACAGAGCTCCTATTGTCTAGGTTTATATTTTGGTGATATACAACATCACTTAAAGAAAAAAAACAGCAACTCCAAATTACTTGATCATTAGCAAATTTGACAGCATTTCAGTTTATCCATGTGGGTTTAACTCTTACTAGCTTTATGATCATCTTTGTCATTTCTGACAAATAGGTGTATATTTCCCAAGTTTGATGGTGTGCAATGAAAATAAAGAGACTTGCTCATTCCTCTAGTAAATTCCAGACCCCATCTTGGCCAAATGGATTGCACTGTTCAGCATGAAAGCTGTTCACTGGCTCAAACTGAAAAAAGAGGCTGCAAGGCTGTGCATTGCAATCGAGCTTTCTAATGAAATCCGCATGGCTGCAGTTATTACCAGAGAGAAACATGCTGAAAGGGAAAATATTCTATAACTATGTGCTGCTTAGCAAGCATAACATCAAAATCTAGGTTAATTTTGCTTTCTCTTTATTTCTCTATTTTATACAAGGATCTGTCAGTTTTCTTCTTGAGCAATTCAAATTTTTTTCACTATCAAACACAACAGTGAACATAAAGCAGTATTAATTTGTATCATGAGAATTAAAGCATTATTAAGAGTACTATATGGGGTATTTTGGGTTTTCTCTATTTAGCCTTTTTTGGTCTGTTGTTTATATTCACAGTTAGGTCTATGTCATTCCTTACATTTAACAAAACAAAACAACAAAAGAAACTTTCCTTTTCTAACAAAAGAGGTAGAAAAGTATTTAAATGGATAGCTCAAACAAAAGAAATCAAGTGGTAAGAATGCATCCAGAAATACAAGCTTTTTTCATTTTTTTCTATATTACAAGCTGGCTTTGTCAAACTAGTCAAAAGATGTTTGGAAAAAGCATGATATACACTACAGGTCAGAGTACATGGAGCAATGATTATAAAATTATTGTGTATTCCAATTTACCTGTTGTAATTCTCTTATGGTTACCTGTTATGAAATCTGACTAGAAATGCATTGAAATGAAAACAAAATAATATATTGGTGGTTTTATTTTGTTAAGGAAACATTCTGCACTATACCACCACACCTTCTTTGAAAATTTTAAAGCATATTTTCATATGGAATATAAATATTAACCTCTATTTTCTACTGAACAGTTCACTTTATAAAAAGCTATTTTAAAATTTTAGAAGGCAGAAACACTTTTTAAAAAATGATATATGCATTCCAGTAGCTATCTTTCCCAAGCATTTTCTTTGAAAACATCAGCCTTGAACAGAAGAGAAAAATTTACAGCTTTGATTCACTTCTCCATGAATTCAGAGAAGCGACTTTCCCAACAAGAAGCTCATGAGTGAAGTTTCTTACCAAGCCATATGGAGTTATGAAAAATTCCATTCTTGAATCCCCATCCGTGAGCCTCTTCCCACAGCAAAACAAATAAGTAAATTAAGATGACCATATCTCAGTTGTAGAGAAGGAATAGCCTGTTAGGGGCTGCTCAGGATAAATTCCCAGAGCAGAGGCTGAAATGTGTCTGAAACATCTGGTTTCCACATCTTTTAAATGGTTTTTCTTTTTTTTCAGCTGTGAGGTCAGCAAGTACTCTCCAATAGCATTTTCCTCTGTAGAGTTACACAATTAACTCACTGTCTGAGGCAAATTCTCAGATTCATTTGCATTGGCAACCAAAACTAAGGATATAGAATGATCATCTACATTTTAAAATTCACTTACTTTGAAAGGGGATCATTTATTCTATCTGTCATGGACACTTTTCTCTTAGGAAGTTTGTTTAACTTGGTGCAGATTCAGCAGTGGTTTCAAAACAACAAAAGAAAGACACCAGTAGGAATTTTAAGAGAAACCCTGAATACCTTATTTGCAGTAAGTCAATTATGCGGTATGGGGTTTGGGGTTAAACACTAATCTTGAACTTGACCCTGGTAATGTTACTTTAGTTTTCCTTAAACATTGCCAAGCTTGTATAGAAAGTTTGAAACAAAAAGTGTACACAGCTGGCAAACTCTAAACTGTCTCCAGTGATGTAGCATTTCTTTACCCTCTCCTCTGTCTGCTTTTGTCCTGGGTGGGGTCTGTTGCAGTCCTTGGTTTATTGTGGTCAGTAGGTAAATACATCAGTTTCCAGAAAAGTAGTTCAGTTTCAGAGACTTAGGACATTCCAGCATTTTGGGGCTATCTTATAATACAAATTTTTCCAGGCCACAAATCCTTGATTTTTTGGGAGGAAGGTGGGTGGGTAGATAGTCATAAAGTTAATTAAAATATGGCCTTAGGTTCCCCGAACCCCTCTAACTTTGAAGATGATCGAAATCATAGGTAACAGTTATCATAGAAAAGTCACCATGCCTTGAAATACCCCAAATTTTCCTCTCCTTTTGTGCAGGGTCCTTGGGGAACCTGTCTGGTAATACCCCACTGCTCTGATGCTAGTGGTGTTTCCTGTTGATTGACAGCCATTTTTTTTCGCAGCTTTGGCTTCTCTTTCTCATTTGTCATTCTTCGCTACTTAGCGTCTCTACTCTTGCTACCAAACTGCTTCCCATTTGCTCCCATTATATTCATTTCTCATGCTTTCTTAGTTCCGCCATTGATATTGGAATCTGGATTTGCTCTGATCTAAAGTTAGCCTTGAATCCCTTAGGCATCTTTGTGTTGCACATCAAAGGCTTAGACTGATCTTATCTCTCCTGGAACGAGCAGTTGTGGGGGGTAGGCTGAGGGTGCAGAATTTACTGGATATTCACTGAGATGCGCATAAATCTGTTAGGGTTCAAAACTCTCTATTTTGGACCCACAGCAGATGAGAGATGAGGGGATTATATCCCAGTTCACTGACAGAATTAGAGGGTTTAAGTTTGGTGCAAAAGAGGATCTAGTCTAGACCAGGTAGGCGTGACTACGAAGAAGATAGGCATGGTCGGCGGGAATAGGATAAATAGAGAGTTGGAAGGAACAAACCATGATATTTCTCTGGAAAGTGGAATTATATGAGTATTTTTAAAAATTAATTAATTTACTTATTTATTTTTGGCTACGTTGGGTCTTCGTTGCTGTGTGCGGGCTTTCTCTAACTGCAGCGAGCAGGGGCTACTATTCGTTGCGGTGTGCGGGCTTCTCATTGCAGTGGCTTCTCTTGTTGTGGAGCACGGGCTCTAGGCGCGTGGGCTTCAGTAGTTGTGGCACACGGGCTCATAGCTGTGGATCGCGGGCTCTAGAGCGCAGGCTCAGTAGTCGTGGCGCATGGACTTAGTTGCTCTGCGGCAGGTGGGATCTTCCCGGACCAGGGCTAGAACCCGTGTCCCCTGCAGTGGCAGGCGGATTCTTAACCACTGAGCCACCAGGGAGGTCCTATATGAGTATTTTAAGTTCGTGGTTTAGGAAGTAAATATAACTTTACTTGTGCAAGCCTACAGCAGAACCGTCACAGCCTTTCCCATTCTTTTCCTGGTCATATTCTCTGCCCATGTGCTTTCTGCATCTCTCTAAAGTACTCAGTTCCCTCTAGGTCTCATTTATCGAAAATTACTCTCAGGAAAGGGTTGGAAATTAATCTTTACTTAGGTCAAATAACGAACAAGAGATACCCTTCTTTGTTCATCTGCATTTTAACAAAGCTTCAAGTATAACAGGGTGTAAATGTTCAACTTGTTTTAACATAACATTTAATGATTAGTTTGATGGATTAACCCAATCTAGGGTGGAGGATTTCTTTCTCCCCCTCCCATTTCCCCATGCAATTCCCCCCACCTCTGTACAATGTTTGGAAACCCTATCATTCAGCAAAGAGAAAACAGTGCCTAATCGTGTGGGCTCTGGTTTTGAGGGGGTGTTCAGTTCTACTGTGGAAAAAAAGAGAATGAGGGTTTTGTATGGAACAGATGCAGTGGGTGTGGGTGGGAATTCAGAGGAGAACCAGAGGGAGAAGGAGAGAGGAGAGCAGAGGGAGTTTTGTTTGTGAACTTACCTTGGAAGTTGTCCAAGATAATAAGCACTCCCTGCCCACCCCCTAGTACACACTACCCAGGATGTGTCTGAGGAGCTGAGAGAAGATACACTGATGAAAATTCCTTTCAAGGGCTCAGAAGACTTGGCCAGTCCAATGCTCTGCCTTCAGGGATAAATGTCACCACCAACACCCCCTGCCCCCAATCTCTTGATTGCACCCACCAGTCACTGGCTGAAAACCCAGCAGGACTGCTTTTATGCAGAAGTACCTCCCCTTTCAGCTGCTTCCCCACAGTGTTCCAATGCCCATAAGTCTAAGCAGCTACTAGACACCTAAAGACAAGGAAGGGACAAGTCTACACTTGATTTGGGCTAAGACTGCACTGAACAAGCTTTAAGATCTCCTAAGCTGGCACAGTGGTTTAGTGATGTCACTATTCCACAAATTTAAAGTAAAAAAAGAGACTCTAGGGTGGAGTTTCAAATATCTGTCAGAGGAAGAAGAAGACATTTAAAATCCTTTCAACATGCTCAGCCTCAGCTGACCGGGAAAAGGTATGGAGAAGTGTCAGGTGGATGTGGACGGAGGGGGAGAAAAAGGAAGAGAGGAAAGAGAAACACGTTCTAAGAGATCTCATGTCTGATTATACTTTAAAAAGACTGGATTTCAATTTCCAAGCAAGACATTGTGGGAAAATGCAATTCTTTGGCATACAGTATGAAAACTAAAACATAAATTATATCATTTATTGATTATATCATATATTTTGTAATCTTGGAAAGTGAAGGAAAGAGAGGAGAAGGTAAGAAAAGAGAAGTGTGGAGCTCAGTGAATTACGAAATATGTCAGTAGAGGACATCTTTAAGAACACTGCCAGTAAGGCCATTAAATTACAATACAGGAATGCCCAACTCACCCCAAGAGCTCCATATGGACTATGGTATGAATAAAGGTAATAAAAGAAATAAAGCTCACTTCCCTAGTGCACGATTTAAAACAGTTGGAGAGAAATTCTAATGCATGGCATAGAGCAAGGTTTAAGAAATATGTGGCATTCCACTCATTCATACAATAAATACTTAATCTTCACATGGAATGCTGCCAACTTTTACAGGGCCAGTAGGCTGGATAGAGCCTATGTAGAACAATGTGAAATATATGGAAAAGTGAAACATTTAATTATTTTATATCAAGAAGTTTTTAGAAAGTGAATATGACACTGAACAGAACAATGGGCTTTCAAGTTTATGGGAAAACAGAAGTCAGAAAGAGATCTGAAACTGACATTGAATTTCCTGTAGGTATATGGTGTGACATTCATTAGTAATACCCACCAAGTATTTCTGGTTCTCCACCAGCACTTTGGTAGCATTGTACCCTGTGACCCTCTGTGGTTTGGTGGGATCATGTGACTAATTCTGGCCAATGAGATGTAAGCAGAAATTAGATATGTTATCTCAGAGATGAGCATTTGATTGCTGATTCTCCAGAACTCTCTTTCCCTCCTGTATGGAGGGAACTATTTGAGATGTGGCTGCTCTATCACTTGGATCCCTGGTTGAGCCTGATGTTATGCAGCATGAATGAAATATAAACCTTTATTGTTTTAAGTCATTGAGATTTGGAAGTTGTTCATTACTGTTAGCATAACTTAATCTGTCCTGATTTATAGGAAGAAGTGAGTGTGTATGGGTATTTAAAGCAAAGGATGACTTCAGAAGTCTGGGAGTCTAGGGACATTCAGATGCAAAAGCTGAAGCCAGGAGAAGAAGGAGAAAGAAGAGCAAAGAGAAGGAGATAATGATTAATGTACTTAATATCCTTCCTCTCCCCACCCCACCTCCTTATAACACACAACTCCCCAGTTTGCCTATGATCTGCCTTCCAAATTTATTTATGCATTCATTCCAATCAAACAATTCCCTATACCTCTGATAAATCTTGAAAACTCTTGCCTCCTCCTCCATACCTCTTCTCTTCCCTTACTCTAGTTAGAGAATCACAGAACTCATTGCTGGGGACTTAGAGACCAACTGGTTCGAATTCTACCTGTGTTGTGACTGCCTGCTACGCTACCCTTACTTATGTTGACCTGAAATCCTTTTAGTTAAACTTTGACTCATTTGCGTTATTGAGGTTCACAGAATAAGTCTTACCTATATCTGCTTTCAGGAAAAATTGCCATGATCTATGAAGCTGGAACAAAGAATACATATTTGAAAACAAATTTAAAATATGCTCACTTAGAATTTGCTTTTTAAATATTTTTTTTAAAGTAGGTCCAGAGGGCTTCCCTGGTGGCGCAGTGGTTAAGAATCCACCTGCCAATGTAGGGGACACAGGTTCGAGCCCTGGTCCTGGAAGATCCCACATGCTGAGGAGCAGCTAAGCCCGTGTGCCACAACTACTGAGCCTGTGCTCTAGAGCTCGCGAGCCACAACTACTGAAGCCCGCACACCTAGAGCCCGTGCTCCGCAACAAGAGAAGCCACCGCAATGAGAAGCCCGCGCACCGCAACGAAGAGTAGCCCCAGCTCACCACAACTAGAGAAACCCGCACACAGCAACAAAGACCCAATGCAGCCAAAAATAAATAAAATAAACTAAATAAATTTTTTTAAAAAGTAGATCCAGAAACATTAAGTTCAGAGTGATCCTATCTTGATAAAGGAGGGATATGTGTAAATATATATGAAATGAAAAGTCCGGAAACTATACATACAAATGCCAGATATCTCTGCATGGTTGGGTTATGGCTATTTTCTATTTTCTTCTTTTTGTTTTTTGTTTTGTTTTTTGTTCAATAAATATGTATCATTTGTATAATGAAAAAAGTTGTGATTCATATACATATATTTAAAGGCATTAACTTAATTGACATGGCAATGAAACTGATAAAGAATACCAAGAAAATCATGACTAGAACAGAATATAAATTCTAAGAAAATTGAGTATTGTGCATCTAACCAGGTAAATGGGTGAAAGGATTAAACAGTCTTTCCAAGGAGAATGAGTTTAGTCATAATGGTATCAAAACTGAAGCCAAACCATAGTTCATAAATTTGTACTGAGGTCACATGGCATACATGCTTGCTTTCAGGTAACTTGTTATGTATATAATCAATCTTGACCTTAGCCTACCCATAAATATTTAATTTTTTACAAATGTTTACAGAGGGCATAGTTTATGTTAAGCATTATACTGTTTACTATGTGGGGATATAAAGATTAATAAGAGATGATCTCAAAGAGTTCACAATTTCCTATTTAAAAAGTTATGAAGTAGGCTTGATTCTTTTTTAAAATTAATTAATTAATTAATTAATTAATTAATTAATTAATTTTTGGCTGAGTTGGGTCTTTGTTGCTGCGCGGGGGCTACTCTTCGTTACGGTGTGCGGGCTTCTCATTGCGGTGGCTTCTCTTGTTGCAGAGCACGGGCTCTAGGCGTGCGGGTTTCAGTAGTTGTGGTTCGCGGGCTCTAGAGCGCAGGCTCAGTAGTTGTGGCGCATGGGGTTAGTTGCTCCGCGGCATGTGGGATCTTCCCGGACCAGGCGGATTCTTAACCATTGCGCCACCAGGGAAGCCCCAGGCTTGATTCTTTACCTGGGAGTTTTTGGAAGGGGTGTAGTTAAAGGTAATACTATGCCCATTGTCTTTGCACATTCTCTGACCCAGTGAAGGGAGGATCTACCAGGAAGATTTTTGGTCTTAGCATCTTCAGTACTGATAATGCTGGCAAGACTAGCTGCTGCTTGCTGCCACCAAGACTGGTGGCTCTGCTCACTAAGTATTAGGTATAATTAGACAGGTGAGTACATCCTTCTTCAAAGAAATACTTTATATCATCAGGGACAGATTCCCTTTAGGGTAACTTCCTGCCTTTCTGCCTTTATGTTCTGCTCAATTGCTATGGGCAAAATCTTTTTGTCTCCTTCCATTCATCCTCCCTCACAATAGGTGAGGCTACAGAAAGGTGAGGAATCAAGCATATATCCTAAATCTTGGTGACCCCTGTTACCAAGCATCACTAGTGAGAGATTCTGAGGCTTCCTTCTTTTTTTTTTTTTTTTCAATTTTTATTGGAGTATAGTTGATTTACAGTGTTGTGTTATTCAGGTGTACAGCTGAGGCTTCCTTCTTGATTCCTCTCTTCCTTTCATCAGTTTCACCCAATCCATTCTCACAGCCTGTGATCTCTACCTCCAAAACAAAATGGCGGCAGAGATTGTTAGATGATTACCAAACCAGGTTCCCTTTCTACCTGGGCACAGTCATAGACTACATTCCTCTGCCTCCTTTGCAGTTAGGTGCATGGAGAATGTGGCTAGTTTCTAGTTAATAGAGTGTGGGTTAACAATGTATAACAGTTTCAGACCAGGCCCATAACAATCTCCCACAGGTGGTCATGCATTTGCCATCTCTTGACTGAATGAGGAGGACTTTCATGGCCCTGGAGGAGAGTGCAGTCAAAAGGTAGAAGGAGCCCCATTCTCTCTGTACCAGATAGAAAGAAGCACACCAGTCAGGAAGACCAAGAAAATTCTACTCTGTTAAACCACTGAGATTGGGATTTACTTGTTACCCAAACTAATATAATACAGTTATATTGTATTATATCTGCCTTTTTCTGTCTCTCTGCTTCTACCCTAGTCCGTGACACCATAATCTCTTGCTTGGACTATTACAATAGCCTCCTGTGTCCTTCCACATTTGCTTTGTACAGGTCATTCTCTGCATAGCAGCCTGAGTGATCTTTCAAAAGCATAAAACAGAACTTGTAATTCCCCTGCCTAAAAACTTAAGTACTCCTGTGGCACGAAAATAACGTCAGTCTCCTGATCTTGGTTTCTAACCTCCCCCATGTTCTGGTTCTTGTTCACATTTCCAACCTCACCCGCCCTGCTCTAACTTGAACATACCAAGCTTATTCCCACCATAGAGATTTTGCAAAAAGGCATGCCTTTCCCTTCATCTTCTTCCTTACATTCAAATCTCAACTTAATTATGACCCTCTCAGTGAGGACTTTGTTGCCCAATCTAAAGCAGCCTCCTATAGCTTTTTATTGTAGGATCCTATTTTCTTTTTTTATAAATTTATTTATTTACTTATTATTTATTTTTGGCTGCATTGGGTCTTTGTTGCTGCGTGCGGCTTTCTCTAGTTGCGGCGAGTGGGGGCTACTCTTCATTGTGGTGTGCAGGCTTCTCATTGCGGTGGCTTCTCTTGTTGCAGAGCTCGTGCTGTAGACATGCGGGCTTCAATAGTTGTGGCACGCGGGCTCAGTAGTTGTGGCTTGCAGGCTCTAGAGTGCAGGCTCAGTAGTTGTGGCGCATGGGCTTAGTTGCTCCGTGGCATGTGGGATCTTCCCGGACCAGGGCTGGAACCCGTGTCCCCTGCATTGGCAGGCAGATTCTTAACCACTGCACCACCAGGGAAGCCCTATGATCCTATTTTTTAAAGGTCAAGATTTTCAAGATTTAATTTACATAGGGCGAGTCACCCTTTATAAGGTGTACCATTCTATGAATTCTGAGAAACATATACAATTGTGTAACCACCATAATCAAGATGTAGGGGATCTCAAAGAGTGGATACATGTATATGTGTAACTGATTCACTTTGCTGTACACCTGAAACTAACACAACATTGTAAATCAACTATACTCCAATAAAAATTTTAAAAAACATGTAGGGCATCTCCATCACCCCAAAAAGTTCCCCGGTATCACCCTACTTTAGATCTATCACAACCTAATATTCTTAAATACACTTATTGCAATCTAATATTTTTCTTGTTTATTTACATATTTGTTTATATTTTAACTCATTTGTTTGTTTTATTATTTGTCATCTTCTGCAAGGATATAGATCCATGAAAGCAGGGCCCTTATCTTCCTGGTTTACCTCTGTATGCTGTGCCGAGAATAGTACCTGGTACATCACAGATTCTGAACAAATATTTGTGAAAGGAAGGAAGGAAGGAAAGAAAGAAGGAAGAGAGGGAGGGAGGAAGGGAGGAAGGAAGAACCTCTTTGGGTCTTGCTTGACATATGTTTTCGTATGTCCAACGGGGGTATGTAATAACATCCCTTTTAGAGTACTCGTGAGGAGAGGAGGAGAGGAGATGTTGACTATAAGAGCCCCTAGCATCATGCTGGCGTTTAGTAGTGTTCAGTACATAGAGTTCCTGCGAAGTCAGTTCATCAGTCTTCCTTGGCTTGTTTGACACTTTCAGTTAGACTGGTCTTATTTTTACTTTTGCTATTTTGTTCTGTGATGCTGCCCTCCACGGGTCCAGGGCTTCTCTCTCACTAGTGTCAACTCTTCAGGTCAGGGTGGTCAGTGACCTCCCTCAATAGCCTCCATACTAGCAGAAGAGAGAAGAAGCTTCCAGATTTCTTCCTGCTCTGGCCAGTAATTACACATGTTTCTTTCACAAGACCCACAGTGCTATTATGAGGAGCAAGATAAGGGATTCTCTGTTGTCTCCTGTCTTTATGGTTCCAGTGACTCAGCAAATAGAGTAGCTCACCTTACTGTGAGATTCTGGGCTCTCTCAAGGATTTACTCCCCGCTCTGAGCCCCCTTTAGTGCTCAGCCTTGGCCCAAACCTCAAGAGAGTCAGCACCCTACGTGTCAGCCCTGACATACTTTTCCAAGGGACCGCTGCCCACAGCTGATGTTCATCTAGCTCCAGGTTACAGTTGTCAGATTTCAAGTGAAAATGCTTTGTCACTATTCTCTAGCTTCCATCTCAAGGGGGCTTTTATCTGCATATACTGGAGACCTTTGTTTTAATGCTTCTTAGCCAATGTATGGTGGGAACAAAGCTCAGAGCACAGACTTTGCTGTAAGTAAAGCAGATACATTAGAAACTATACAACTTCCTACTAGGATGTTCCCTCTAACACCGTGTATAATAAGACAAATTAGAAGCAACTGTGATGTAAATCGACAAAGGAATGATTAAATAAATGATGGTTTGGCTATATCTTGGAATACTGTGCAACAGTGTAAAGAATGAGAAGGAAGAATTCCAAGACTGATGGGAAACATTTTTCATTAGTATTATTATTCGAGTATTTAAATAATAATGTTGATTACTGAGTAATTAAATTAATTCAGAAAAAATTTTTTTAATTTATTTGATCTGTTACCAAATTTGAAACCTGGGAGAGAGGTGGAGGAGCACCTTTCTAGCACCCTCTTGTAGAGAGTGTATCCTCAATGTAGAAACAGAGGCCCAGAGAAATTATTGCATTGGCCAAGAGGTTCGTTCGGTTTTTTCTGTAAGATGGCTCTAGTAGCACTTAGTTGTCTTTAATTTCATTCGAAACAATTTTGTTAGTTTGTATTGTGACAGCTGTCATATCAACATGCATTTAAAAAAACAATCAAAATTGGTGAATTTTTGTATAGCCATTTTAATATTGAAGATGGAAGAAAAAGAGCAACATTTCCGGCATAGTATGCTTTATTATTTCAAGAAAGATAAAAACACAATTGAAATGCAAAAAAAGATTTGTGCAGTATATGGAGAAAGTGCTGTGACTGATAGAATGTGTCAGAAGTGGTTTGCGAAGTTTCATGCTGGAGATTTCTTGCTGGACAATGCTCCACAGTTGGGTAGACCAGTTGAAGTTGATAACGATCAAATCGAGACATTCATTGAGAACAATCAACCATATACCATGAGGGAGATAGCTGACATACTCAAAATATCCAAATCAAGCATTGAAAATCATTTGCAGCAGCTTGGTTATGTTAATCGCTTTGATGTTTGGGTTCCACATAAGTTAAGCGAAGAAAACCTTCTTGACCCTATTTCCGCATGCGATTCTCTACTGAAACATAATGAAAACGTTCTGTTTTTAAAACAAATTGTGATAGGCAGTGAAAAGTGGATACTGTACAACAATGTGGAATGGAAGCGATTGTGGGGCAAGCAAAATGAACCACCACCAACCACACCAAAGTTTGGTCTTCATCCAAAGAAGTTGATGTTGTGTATATGGTGGGATTGGAAGGGAGTCCTCTATTATGAGCTCCTTCTGGAAAACCAAACGATTAATTACAACAAGTACTGCTCCCAATTAGATCAACTGAAAGCAGCACTAGATGAAAAGAGTCCAAAATTAGTCAACAGAAAACACATAATCTTCCATCAGGATAACACAAGACTTCATGTTTCCTTGATGACAGAGCAAAAACTGTTACAGCTTGGCTAGGAAGTTCTGATTCATCTGCCATATTCACTAGACATTGCACCTTCAGATTTCCATTTATTTCAGTCTTTACAAAATTCTCTTAATGGAAGAAATTTTAATTCCCTGGAAGACTGTAAAAGGCACCTGGAACAGTTCTTTTCTCAAAAAGATAAAAATTTTGGGAAGATGGAATTATGAAGTTGCCTGAAAAATGGCAGAAGGTAGTGGAACAGAAGGGAGAATACGTTGTTCAGTAAAGTTCTTAGTGAAAATGAAAAATGTGTCTTTTATTTTTACTTAAAAACTGAAAGCACTTTTTGGCCAACCCAATAAACTGTCTTGGCTTGTCAAGGTCATATTTATCAGAATCTGGATTAAGACCCAGGTCTGTTGATTCCTGTTCACACATCATTAATAAAGCCAACATGTTTTCTCCCAGAGAAGGGAAATATGGTGTTTTCTGAAAGCCTTTATACCTATCTAACACCCTGCCACTGCAAGGCCAACGCTCAGAAATATTGATGGCCTTAGGATCAAGGGGAGGCTGACACATAAATCATGCTCTGGCATCCTTGAAAAGGAAGATAATATTGCATATAATGGGATGAAACATGGTAGCTAATCACAATAAACACATTATCAGTTGGAGTCTTTAAACAAAGAATTATCTTTAAACAGTGTTAATATTTGGATGTGATAATCTTGCCAGGGCCAGAATGTTCTAAGCAGAGGAAAATACACATGTGGAAGTTCAGAAACCGAAACAGCTGATTCCTTTGGGGAACAGCAAGTTCTTCAGTTTAGCAGGGGAAAGGGGCATAGTAGGAGATGGAGAAGTGATCGGAAATGAGGCCAGAGGGAGGCATGAGCCAAGTCTTCTTTGCAAACCTAAGGAGTTTGAATTTTTATCCTGAAGTTAGAGGGCACCTCTTAAGGGCCAAGAAACTGTCTACAGCATGTTTCTTTCCATAATTACTTCAACCTTCATGACTCTTTTCAGGAGTCCTCTAGTTCATGAACTTCTATGACTCCTTGCTCCAATTAAATTCATTTATTTGAGAGAATTAAGGACTGCAATCTATTTTTTTAAATAAATTTATTTATTTATGGCTGCATTGGGTCTTCGTTGCTGCATACGGGCTTTCTCTAGTTGAGGCGAGCAAGGGCTACTCTTCATTGCGGTGCGAGGGCTTCTCATTGCAGTGGCTTCTCTTGTTGTGGAGCACGGGCTCTAGGTGTGCAGGCTTCAGTAGTTGTGGCACGTGGGCTCAGTAGTTGTGGCTCGTGGGTTCTAGAACGCAGGCTCAGTAGTTGTGGCACACGGGCTTAGTTGCTCCGTGACATGTGGGATCTTCCTGGACCAGGGCTCGAACCCGTGTCCCCTGCATTGGCAGGCAGATTCTTAACCACTGCGCCACCAGGGAAGTCCCTGCAATCTGTTCTAAAGGAAGAGACTTTTTGATTGAATGGCAAAACGTGTGTGTGTGTGTGTGTATGTGTGTTTGTATTACCATATATTTAGTATACCTTGCCATTAGGTGCTATTGGGAGAATAAATAAATAGAAATAAATATATACAAGAACACACACATATATACAAATTTTTGAAATAATTATTTATTTACCTATGTTTCAATAGCACTGAATGTGTACCATTAGATTTAAAAGTCTCCTCCATGAAGTAAGTCAGACAGAGAAAGACAAATATTGTATGGTATCGCTTATATGTGGAATACAAAAAACAAAAAAACAAAACACGTACAAATGAACTTATTTACAATACAGAAACAGTCTCAGAGACTTAGAGAATGAACTTATGGTTACCAGGGGGGAAGGATGGGAGGGAGGGATAGTTAGGGAGTTTGGGATTGACATGTACACACTGCTATATTTAAAATGGATAACCGACAAGGACCTACTGTATACCACAGGGAACTCTGCTCAATATTATGTAACAATCTAAATGGGAAAAGAATTTGAAAAAGAATAGATACATATATATGTATAACTGAATCACTTTGCTGTATACCTGAAACTAATACGACATTGTTAATCACCTATACTCCAATATAAAATAAAAAGTTAAAAAAAAAGTCTCCTCCATAAGGATCAGATTGTAGCCCTTAACTCTCTTCTTTATAGAAATTCAACAGCAGCCACAAAATAAAAAAATTTAAGAGAAAAATGCATTCATAGAAGGACTAAAAATCAGGAAAACGCCATCATCAAGCAGAAATTTTGAAAAATTCCAAAGAGAAACAGATACGGTTAGCTAAGTAGAGGAAAATACATAAGCAGGAAAGTGCTTCTGCTAAAGGTGGGATTGGCTTCGGGATTGCTCTGAACACATAGCAGTGACTGTAAGGAATAGAAAGTGTCCCTTCAGCAATCATTAGTATGATTGGGGAAGCATCCAGAATGGTCAACCAGATCAGCCCTGGCCAGGCAAGAGGAAGACAGCAGAACTGTTCCCTCCTAACTGGAACAGTGAGGGTAAGCACTTGGGCCAGAGGCAGGGCACTACGCTGGGTGACTTTTTACCCTCAGAAAGAAGCTGGTATTTCCAGAAGATAAGCTACTGTAACATCCCAGTAGGCATCAGATTCAACTCTTTCCCAACAATAACTGGTGCAGACTCTGTTGAACAGAAGCAGAATTCTCAGACAGGCAAATGTGGGATCTCAAAGACATAGAGGAACTGAAAACCAAGCATCACCAACAATTAAAGGAATAATCACAACCATGAAAGGGAAGCACTTAACTCAGCTAACATCTGTGGAAGTTGAATTTATAGACCAAGAGGTAAGAGTGGGTTGTAACCATGAAACAAGAACAGAATATTATGAAAGAGAACCAATGAATAATGATGGTAATGAAAAATATGATCATTGAAACAAAAACTCAGTAGATGAGCTGAATAGCAGAATGGAGACAACTGAAGACTGAATAAGACCTGGGGTATAGAAAAGAGGAATTATCTCGAAGCCTAATAATGCAAAAGGACAGAAACATGAAAAGTATGAGAAACGTTGAGAAATGTCTTATAGCCCCATAGATTTCACATTTACTTAGGTAGATCCTGAAACAGTGAGGTTGAATATATTCTTGTATGCTTATTTATCATTTGTATTTCTAGCTCGGGGACTCTTTTTTTATGCTAGGTTGAACTACTAAAACCGGGTGGATTTTAAGGATTGGTAAGAATGATGACTCAGACTTGTCTGAGTTTACCTTTGCACAAGGTCAAGGATAAAATATTGTAGGGATGCTCCTTTCTAATGCACCTCATAGTTATGAAAGCATGTCTAAAGTTTGGTCATCTCTGCTACCTGTAAGAATGTGGAATTCCTCAGATCAGGAGATCCCAGAACTGTGGACTTGTTATCCCTTTTTGGCTTGGGGAGGAAGAAATGAAAGTCAGGAATGTCAGCACTCCTGAGTCTACTTTATGATCATTTCCAGTACTACAAGGACATATTTCCATGTTTCATTTTTGCTGTTCCATTGGATCTGCTCAGAGTTTCAGTGCCAGAGACCTGCACATTGCTTTTCACACAACTTTTGCCATTTTTCATTGGGTGTTGATATTTGCCATTTCTAAATGTACCACAAACATCTATGTTTCCCCTTCCTCCACCAGAAAACAATCTATTCAAAATTCTGTTCCCTCTCCCTCATGTAACCTTCCTTTATCCTCCACAGGTAGAATGAATTTCTCTCAGACTATCTTAAGAGTTCATTTTTATGATAACATTTTCTGAATCAAGAGTCAATTCAGGACATATCATTGTCACATTGGTAAGGTTTGTTGAGCAAATGAACAAATATATTCTTGAAAACAACCCTGTTTTGGTAAAGCCCTGCCACAAACATAGTTATTCCATTGAATTCACCTTCAACCTCAGAAGCGTACCCATCATAATAATAATGATAATTTGTAAGAGAGAGACAGTGTGGTACTGAGAAGAGAACAGATTTGAAATCAGATGGATTAGCTTTGTGACCCTGAGCATGTTTGTTTTTTTTTTTTTCTGAGCATGTTTTATCTCATTGAACTTCAGTCTACTTGTTGTAATATGTGGGTAAATAGGTTGCAGGGTTCCTGTGAGATTTCTGTGAGCTAGCACATGAGAAGTACCAGGCACATAACAGGCACTCAGTAAATGCTAATTCCCTTGGTGCTTTATAGCATATTTTTCAAAGAAGTCCACATTGACTATTCCATTGGAGTATCACAATCCAGGTAACATTCTTAATTTTGGAAAATTAGTTATGGTACATGACTACTGGTCCCAGAATATATAATTTGCAAATTAGAATAAAACATAAATCTGTATTTTAAAAGGTCTTCCATTTAAATTGTCATTATCCTTATATCTCTCCCCCTCACCAATAGAGCAGGGTGGAGATGGCAGCAGAGGTGCAAACCAACTGGTAACTGAATAACTTCAAATTCCCTCTCCCTCCCACTCTCCCTCCCTTCCTCCTCCTTCTCCTCTTTCTCTGTCTGTCTCACACACACACACACACACACACACACACACACACACACACACACGCACGTGGCTTGAGGAAATAAAGAGAAGAAAGACATTCCAAGAAATAGTGTACATTTAGGACTCTCCAAGTGGAATTTCCTCTCTTTCCCTTCTTGGCTTTTATCCCTCTCAGCTAGTCAGAGAAAATGTGCACAGCTGGATGTGAGAGGCAGGGGAGTCCTGTGTACTCTGACTGCTGGCCCATCCCCTCCTCTGCCTGGGATTTCCCAATTAAGAAGAGATGAGGAGATGGAAGAAGAAATTTTTAAGGGAGGACAGAGAAGGTTACTCTAAACCAGGGAAAAGGAAGCAGGGAGACTCAGAATGCAGGCAGACGTCTACTGCTCTCTTTTCTTTTAGTTAATAACAGTTACTGCCAGCTGTTACTGCTGCATTCAGATCTTCCTGGGTTTTTAAAAAATGTATCTCAGGGACTTCCCTGGTGGTCCCATGGGTAAGACTCTGCACTCCCAGTGCAGGGGGCCCGGGTTTGATCTCTGGTCGGGGAACTAGATTCCACATGCAAGCCACAACTAAGAGTTGCATGCCTCAACTAAGAAGCCCACATGCTGCAATGAAGATCCTGGATGCCGCAACTAAGACCCAGCACAGCCAAAAATAAATAATAAATAATTTTTTTTTTAAATGTACCTCAAATTTTCCTTATTTCTGTCATCCTTCCTGGTGTGCTTGTGGTTATAAAAGTTCATTTGTAAAAGTGGCAAACATGACTTCTTAATTAAAATTGACTTTTTTTTCAAAATAGTCAATATATTATAAAATAGAATTATTTTATTCTTAAATATTTAATATAATTATAAGTGGTAGTGTGGCATCTCAGGCTACTTGCCACTACCAGCTCATGCCCACTCCTTGCTAACCTGGCTGCCCTTTTGCTTGGAACAAATTCCACTTTAGCTTCCTAAATATTTGTCTCTATGTCAGCCTTCTTGTTTCATCTTCTTTTTTGCCAGATTAGGGGTTTTTGGTGATTAGGGGGAGGGAGTGCTGCAGATAGGCGATTGTTTAACTTGTCTCTACGTTACGATTTTAAAAGCAATGTCAGGAACTGTCTCCCACCTCTCCAGACACATCGAAAGTCTCACTATTGATGAGTATGCCTTTCCATGCTGCTGTGTTTTTGCATAGTGATATGTAACTCTGGAGAAGTGTGAGTAACTTCTGAAATTTTTCTCTCTGACAGATGAACTTTTATTACTTCTTCAAAATCCTATCCAAATGCCATCTCTTGTGAAATGATCTTTGCTTCTTTTGAGCAGTTAATTTCTTGAATCATTTCTACTTCTCTGTTCCCATAGTGCATGGAACACATTTCTACCATGCATAGTATTGTATCCTTTTCATTTCTGTCTCCTCCATGTAGACTGTGATGGGTCTGAATGTTTTAAGGACTTTTAATACATAATACCAGCTTGCTCTCTAGAAAGGTTTGCACTAATAAACACTCCACCATCAGTATGAGTACCATTTTTCTTCCACTCCAACAAACACTAGATAGAATATTTTTTTAAATTTTTGCTAATTTGGTAGACCAAAATGGGCATCTCATTATTATTCAAACTTATATCACATTGTGGTGAAACATTGAACAATACGTTTTGTGTAATAATGGCTATTTGTGTTTTGAACTAGTCATATTTTGAGGTCGATTCAATTCTGTTATTTTATTATTAAGCATCCCACCCACCCCAACCTCTTACCCCATTCTGTTTAGCACTCCTGGGGATTATAGTACTTATTTTGCAAAACATCGCACTATGGTGATCTGATTAAGTTACTTCATGGGAAGGTACTATTAAGGCCATAACATTTTCCTGGAAAACAGCAGTGCTGACTTAATTCTTAGTGCTTATCTCTGCCCAGTCACACTACTTCTGAATTACACATCACTACCAGCAAGTCCAATAAAAAATTTATTCCAAATGACGTATCACTAATAAATCTGGAAAGAATTTGAAAAGTCCCTGGAATCAGTGGAAATATTTTTTTATGCTAATAAAATTTTATAATAAATTTTATGTATTTGTGTTGAAGAACCTTATCAGGGAAAGAGGAAGTGGATTTAGAAAATGGTTAGAAAGTTTGTCAGTATTTGATTTCACATGAATTTTAATAGTTCCCTGTTAATGACAATAATGATAGTGAACTAACAATAACAACAACAACAATAATAACTAAGATATATTGAGTGTTTAAAAGGTGATGGGCATTGGGAATTCCCAGGCGGTCCAGTGGTTAGGACTCTGCACTTTCACTGCCAAGGGCGCAGGTTCCATCCCTGGTTGGGGAACTAAGATTCCAAGCCTAGCAGTGTGGCCAAAAAAAAAAAAAAAAAGATGACAGGCATTATTCTAAAGGCTTTACACATTTTAGCAAATTTAGTCTTTATAACTTATGGGCATTATTCTAAAGGCTTTACACATTTTAGCAAATTTAGTCTTTATAACTTACTCTACCCATCTCCACCCTACTCAGTTTCCTGAGAGCTGAGGTTTACAAACAACATTGTTGGAGTCACTTGCCACCTGGCCTTCAGGGTGGCTGGCCAGTGGGAAACAGGTAGGAGATTGGAGGGAGGCAAGAGGAGGGAGGCTGGGGCCTGTATTTCCTGGCCTCCTTCCCGTCAGCTTGAGGCAATTATCCGCATCCTCTGCTAAAGGATGCAGCTCTTGTCTTGTAACCATTTGCGAGAATCTACCCTCTGCATGCTAGGAATTCATTCTTCCCTTTGTGCCCTGGTGGTAATAGGCTCTGCTCAAACCTTCACAGCCAGTTCCTTTATTAAAACTTCTCCATTATCCTCCTGGAGTGCACCCTCTCTTTTCCGGCCAGGATCCTAGCTGATATGCTTGACTGATAATTTATAGAATTCTCAGTTAGAAATTATCCTCCTCAGAATTTTAATGACATCACTTCATTGCATCAAGCTTTCCAGTGTTGCTGTTGAGAAGTCTGATGATATTTGGATTCCTGAATTTCTTTCTCCCCAACCCCAGAATCTTGTTAAATCTTCTCTTTGTCCCTGGTGCTGTGAAATTTCATGAAGTTGTATCTTCTTGAGAGACTTTCCCCACCATTGTTTTGGATGGTGGGCTCCTAGGATCTGGAATACTCAAATATTGGGAATTTTTCTTTTTTTCTCTTTTTTTTTTGGCCATGCTGTGCGGCTTGTGGGATCTTAGTTCCCCAACCAGGCAGGGATCGAACCATGTTCGCTGCAGTGGAAACGTGGAGTCCTAACCACTGGACCGTCAGGGAAGTCCCTTGGGAATTTTTCTTGATTATTTTGCTGCTTTCTCCTCTCTGTTTCTCAAGTTCTCTCTTTCTAACATTCATATTACTATATATTAGATGTTGGAGCTTATTGTCTTATCCTCTAGTTTTCCTGATCTCTTCTTCTGTCTTTCACACTTGTCTTTTTTGTTTGCTTTTTGAGAGATTTACCTAACTTTATTTTCCAACACTTCTATTCAGTTTTTCATTTCTGCCATCATTCCTCTCCCTGCTCCACCCTCCAACCCCCAGAGATTGCTTTTCTCCTCCTGGAATGAACCCTTTTAAACGTAGATATTTATATTTCATGGATGTACAGTCCTTTTGACTGTATAAGGATATTGGTTTGTTGGATTTTGAAATTTTCTTCTCTCTACTTAGTCTCTGTTGCCTCCAAGTTCCTTTTGTTCATTTGTTTTCATCACTGTTTTTTGTATTAGATGCTTTCTCAATTTCTGGTGACCCTTGAGTGTTTGCTCATACTTGAGAATTGGAAGTAAAAAAAAGGAAGACCCAGAGTACACAGGTGAGTCTTGTTGGCCGGGATCTTCATTTTAGGGTGATTTGGCCGGGCTGTGTTGTTGTGAAACATAGCTTAGGTCTGAGCTCTTAGACTGGTCCTATTCCCCAGATAAGAATCTTCCAATGACTTGCTTGGAAGAGATAGTCTGGCTGCCATACCTGGAAGCCGAGTGGGGAAAGAAACCAGGGCCTCATCATTCATTATGAAAATATGCACTTAATCCCTCTGTTTTGAGTACATTACTTCTGCTCTCTATTGTAACTGATTTTGTCCTGTCCAGAGATCCTCTATTTCAAAGGGGGAAAACAACTCTTGAGTCTTCTGTAGGAGGAGAAGAGCAGTGATTAAGCTGATCAGAGTTGGGGCATGGATCTGGGAGTTATAATGATTACTCAACACACTTTCAACCAATTCTCACATTTTTACCACTTATACAAGTATATGACACTACCAATTTTTGAGCATTTTTCTTTTTCTCTACAGTGTAATGGTTACTTCTCAGATTCCCTCACTACTAAGACAGGATCTAGCTTCCTTGTTCTGCTAAGGTAGTTGCCACTCTCACATCTGTTTTCTAGCATCCAAAATCTTCATATTAGATAAAGATCTTTTAAAATATATCCATTTAGTGTCATTTTAATGGGATTTCCGGAAGGAGAGAATAGTAATGCATTTGTTAAATCCACCATGTTTACCTATTTAAACCTAATTATAACTTTCTATGGCTGAAAAAAAAAGAGATCCATAATAGCTTGTTGTTTGCCTTCTATATACTTTAAAACGCTTCCTTCCCCAATATGTGGCTGTTTGTTGATTGCTAATGAAACAAGACCACTTTACAATTGTTGATACTGGTAAGTTATATTATTCTTATATGCAAATGAGTGATCTTGTGAAAAAGCAAGGTAACTCAAGAACTGTGCTCTGATATCACTGTGAGAATATCATATTAACAAGTTAATAATAGTCCACAATTTTGCCCTTAGCCATGGCCACCATGCAAACTGTGTCATTTTGTTCTAGCACTCTCATCTACCTTTTGAGAAATCTCCCAATACATGTATTTTCAGTGGGAGATAGTAGCCAACTTGGCCTTGACAGATTCAGGGGACATATGGCTTTGGATCTTCCTATTGGACACTGTTCTGCACTTTGTCATGCAAGGTTGTGAGGTCAGATTTATCACAGAGGCAGAGGCCTTGTTGTCCTCTTAGGTGACAATTGCCATGGTTTCTGTTGCTCAGCCTGGTCATACTGTCCACCCTGAGATTATTCCCATTTCTCAAGTGGGGCCATCTGGCCTCTCATCAATTCGGTCAGCCCTGATGACCTTCTAATAAATTTCTTTTTTGCTTAAGATAGCCAGCCATGATTCAGTCACTTGCAGACAAAAGCCTTGACTGATAAACATGGCAACCAAAGGAAGGCTATTTGCAAGTGCCACCGGAGGCTGGTTGCTGGGATGGATAGACACAAGTTCAGCAAGTCTTCAGAAAATAAATTGAAAATTCTTGCCCCATTAAGAATGGATGGCCAGTATCCCCTGCCTATGAAAATGATGGTCGACTTTTTACAATCTCTGCTGCTTACAGTCTAATAAGAGTAGATCAATGCTCACTTCTGTGCCTCTAAAATCCCATGTTTGTTTTACCAGAGCCAAAGAAAATGACTCACTAATGAGCACCAGATTTGCCTTTGTCTAAAACGCCAAGAGAGTTGTTTAGTGATATGTGGGAACAATCCCTGAAAAACAGCATAAATCTAAAAGAGTCCGTAATAAATTAGGTGGGAAACAAAAGTCATTTTTGGTCGGCCAATATTATATTACTCCTATACATTCAGTTAAATACATTCAATTTGACTTATGATAAGAGTTACTTGAGGTTGGCAGCAATCTAAAATGCACACACAGCATCTTAAAATATTGCAAGTACTAAAGAAATTCATGAAACGAGCTTAATGTAAAAATAACTTGAACAATACAGAAATATATAAAGTGAAACCAGAAAGGCCTCTTCCCTAATGCTCATTCTCCCCAGTCTACCTCCAACCCCATTCCCTCCCCATACGTAATGTATATGTTATTCCTACATATCTCTACACACCTTTGTAGATCTACATTTTTACGTTTGTAACCTTATTATATGTGTTACTCTGTGACATGTTTTCGTTTATCCAATACATCTTAGTGATCTTTTCATGTAAATACATGTAGATCTCCTCCATTCTTTTTAATGATTACAGAATATAAATAATATGGCTAAACACAATTAACTTTGTGAGTCCCACATTTATGAACTTTGGTTTTTTTTTGTTTTTTAAAAAAATTTATTTATTTATTTATTTATTTATTTTTGGCTGTGTTGGATCTTCGTTTCTGTGCGAGGGCTTTCTCCAGTTGCGGCGAGCAGGCGCCACTCTTCATCGCGGTGCGCGGGCCTCTCACTGTCGCGGCCTCTCCCGTTGCGGAGCACAGGCTCCAGACGCGCAGGCTCAGTAGTTGTGGCTCACGGGCTTAGTTGCTCCGTGGCATGTGGGATCCTCCCAGACCAGGGCTCGAACCCGTGTCCCCTGCATTGGCAGGCGGATTCTTTTTTTTTTTCGCATACTGTATTTTATTTTTACAAGAGATAAATGGACTGATGCCAAGCATTGTAAAGGGATGACCACAACAAAAGCAACAATGATTGCAATTACCAAACTGGCAGGCGGATTCTTAACCACTGCGCCACCAGGGAAGCCCAACTTTGGTTGTTTTGATTTTTCTCTATACAAACGCTAACGTGGATATCCTATGTTTTATATTTCTATATGCATTTAAGTTTTCTGTATGATAAACTATTCCCAGAAGTAGAATTGTTGGTTAAAGGCTGTGCATGTTTAACACTTTGAAAGATCCTTCCCCCCCCAAAAGATCTCCTATGACTTTAATTTGCATTTCTATGTTTACTAGTGGGTTTGAGCATCTTCATTCATGTCTTTGTTTGTGAAATTGCCTGTTTATACTATTTGTGCACTTTCCTGTTGGGTTGGTTATCTCTTTCTTGTTGATTCGATTGAATAACATATTTATAATGAACCATGTTCATTCTATGCAGGAGAAGTCTATAAACAAATGTCAGTTTTACCTCCTTACCCCCATTTGCCTTAACTGAAGCAATATAAAAGCCTAATGGCTTACTCAGCTTTTTAAACTGCAATGTCAAGGGGTCAATCAGTGCCAGCCATAGGCATTAATCCAACTTGTACTATATGTCTCAAAGTAATTTAAAAAGACAAAAATATGACTGAAATAGTATTCTCTAGATAGCTCTTTTAAATTAATATAATTAATTTAAAAATTAGGGTATTTGGAGACCTAGATAAATTTATTCTAAAATTTATATGGAAAGGCACAGTCCTAAAATAACTAAAAGCATCTTGAAGAAGATGAATAAAGTGGGAGGACTCACTCTATCTGATATTATGGCCTACCAAGTAGCTATAGTGATCAAGGCAATGTGATACTAGCTGAGGGGTAGACACATAGATAAATAGCAGCCAGAAATAGACTCACAGAAATATGTCCAACTAATTTTTTTTTTAATAAATTTATTTATTTTATTTTTGGCTGCGTTGGGTCTTCGTTGCTGCGTGCAGGCTTTCTCTAGTTGCAGTGCGTGGGCTTCTCATTGCAGTGGCTTCTCTTGTTGCGGAGCACAGGCTCTAGGTGCACAGGCTTTAGTAGTTGTGGCTTACGGGTTCTAGAGCACAGGCTCAGTAGTTGTGGCACATGGGCTTAGTTGCTCTGCAGCATGTGGGATCTTCCCGGACCAGGGATCAAACCCGTGTCCCCTGCATTGGCAGGCGGATTCTTAACCACTGTGCCACCAGGGAAGCCCTGTCCAACTAATTTTTGACAAACATGAAACAGTAATTCAATTGAGGAAAAATAGGAATAGACTTTTGTTACTGAACCAGGCTTGTTTTGCCTGATGCACAACAAGGTTTGCAGCAAAGAGAGGGTTTATTCGCAAGGCAGACCGAGGGAGGAGAGACAGGAGAACATATCTCAAATCCGCCTGCCCGAAGGCCGGGGGCTTGGATCATTTATAGGGTAACGAATAAAGAAACAGGGCAGTCTGAGGTATAGGGAGTGTGGGGAATGTGGGGAAAGGTGACTGGGAAAAGGTGTAATAATCGTGGTTCTGTACAAGCATGACTAAGCTATAGGCCTCTGCACATCCCAGAGGTCACCGAGTGGACACTCTTGCGGGCCCAATTGAAGGGTTGGTGGTCCCATCCAGTCTTTTTTTTTTTTTTTTTTTTTATTTTATTTATTTATTTATTTATGGCTGTGTTGGGTCTTCCTTTCTGTGCGAGGGCTTTCTCTGGTTGTGGCAAGTGGGGACCACTCTTCATAGCGGTGCGCGGGCCTCTCACTATCGTGGCCTTTCTTGTTGCGGAGCACAGGCTCCAGACGCGCAGGCTCAGCAACTGTGGCTCACGGGCCTAGTCGCTCCGCGGCATGTGGGATCTTCCCAGACCAGGGCTCGAACCCGTGTCCCCTGCATTGGCAGGCAGATTCTCAACCACTGCGCCACCAGGGAAGCCCCTCCCATCCAGTCTTAACCAGCTCAGCTGGAACTAGACACAGCTGACTCTTGGCTTAACTCAAACTAGCTGCAGCTGACTCCAAGTTTGTGGAATGATTACTCAGGCAAACATCTTTCTGTTTAGGCTATGTGCAGCTTGGAGGACATGCAAGTCTTTTGCAGCAACAATTAAAATCCCTTGATTAGTGAAGGCATGTTATAGGGGAAATGGATTTAACTAATGACTACCCCCAAAATGGTGCTAGAGCAACTGGATATCCATAGGTCAAAAAAGGAACCGAGACTTAAACCTCACATCTTATTATAAATTAACTCAAATGGATTATATACTCAAAGGCAAAATGTAAAACCAGACTTTTAGGGAAAAAACAAAACAAAAACAAAAACACGAGAAAACCTTCAGAATCTAAGACTAGGCAGAGACTTCAGGATCAAAGGACTAGATCTTAGATGGGACCCTAAAACACTATCTGTAAAAAGGAAAAACTAGTAAATTGGCCCTCATCAAAATGAAAAAAATTTTTCCTTTGCTCTAGGAAAAATGCTGTTAACGAGATGAAAAGACTACAAACTGGGAGAAAACTTTGGAATTCATATATCTGACAAAGGACTAGTATCTAGAATAGATAAAGAACTCTCAAAACTGAATAGTAAAAAACCAAATAATCCAATTAGAAAAATAGACAAACATATGAATAGAATGTATAACTCACTGAAGGAAGTAGATAGTTGGCAAATAAGCACATTTAGATGTTCAACATCATTAGCCATTAAAAAATACAAATTTATGGGCTTCCCTGGTGGTGCAGTGGTTAAGAATCTGCCTGCCAAAGCAAGGGACACAGGTTCAAGCCCTGGCCGGGGAAGATCCCACATGCTGCAGAGCAACTAAACCCATGTGCCACAACTACTGAGCCTGAGCTCTAGAGCCCGCAAGCCACAACTACTGAGCCCACGTGCCACAACTACTGAAGCCTGTGCGCCTAGAGCCCATGCTCCGCAACAAGAGAAGCCACGACAATGAGAAGCCCGGGCACTGCAACAAAGAGTAGCCCCCGCTCACCGCAACTAGAGAAAGCTTGCACACAGCAACAAAGACCCAACACAGCCAAAAATAAATAAATAAATAAATAAATTTCTAAAAAAAAAAGAAAATACAAATTTAAAACTGCAATGAAATATCACTATACATCTATCAGAATGACTATAATTAAAAATAATGACAACACCATATGCTGATGAGAATGCATATAAACTGGAACGCTCATACATTGCTGGTAGGAATATAAAATGGTAAGCCCGTTCTGAAAACAGATTGGTGGTATCTTATAAAATTAAACATGCAAAGACAACCCTCAGAATGGGAGAAAATATTTGCAAAGTCTGATAAGGATCTAGTATCCAAAATATATAAAGAACTCTTACAACTCATCAATAAAAAGGCAATCCAATTTAAAATATGAGAAAAGGATCTGAACAGACATTTCTCCAAATAAGATATACAAATGGCCAATAAGCACATGAAAAGATGCTCAATATCACTAGTGATCAGAGAAATGCAAATCAAAAGCACGGTGAGATACCACTCCACACCTACTAGGATGGCTAGAATTAAAAAGTCAGATAATAACAAGTGTTGATGAGGATGTGGAGAAATCAGAACCTTTATAACACTGCTGGTGAGAATGGCAAATGGTGCAGCCACCTTGGAAAACAAGGTGGCTGCACCATTTGAAGTTCCTCAAAAATTTAAACATGGAATTACCATATGACCCAGCAATTCCACTCCCAGGTATATGCCCAAGAGAAACACATATATATGCTCATGCAAAAACTTGTACATGGATGTTCTTAGCAGCATTATCCATATAGCAAAAGACAGGAAGAAGCCAAATGTCCATCAGCTGATGAGTGGATCAACAAAATGTGCTGTATCTATATAATGGAATATTATTCAGCCATAAAAGGAACAAAGTACTGATACTTGTTAGAACATGAATGAACCTTGAAAATATGCTCAGTGAAAGAAGCCAGTCACAAAACCCCCACATAATTACATATATATGAAATGTCCAGAAGGGGCAAATATAGAGATAAAATTAGATTGGTGGTTGTTTAGAATTGGAGGGTTGGGGACACTGAGGAGTGATAGCCTAAGGATGTGGGGTATCTTTTTGAGATGATGAATATGTTTTAAAATTAATTGTACTGATGGTTGCACAACTCTGTGAATACACTAAAAATCATTGAATTGTACAATTTAAATGGGTGAATTATATTTCAATAAAACTGTCACAAAAAATACCTAAACATGCAACCACTATATGACCCCAAAATTGTACTCTTGGGCACTTATCTTAGAGAAATTGGAAGTATACGTCACTTAAAAATCTGTACCAAAATGTTCACAGCAGCTTTATTTGTAAGAGCCAAACCCAGAAAGAACACTGATGTCCTTCAAACAAACTGTGACACATCTATTCCTAGGAGTACTACTCAGGAATAAAAAAGAATGAATTATTGTGAATCACAGCAACTCAGACGAATCTCCAGGGAATTATGCTGAATGAATAAATCAGCAGAAGTTCACATACTGTATGATTTCATTTATAAAAAAATTCTATAATGACAAAATTATAGAAATGGAGAACTAATTAGCCATTGCCAGGGGTCAGGGGGTGGGGTCGGGGGAGACAGAGGGAGCTGGGTATGGCTATAAAAAGGCAATGTGAGGAATCTTTGTGGTGAAGGGCCTGTCGGTTTCTTGACTGTATCAATGTCAGCATCCTGGTTGTGGTGTTGTACCATAGTTTTGCAAGATGTTCTCATTGAGGGAAACTGGGTAAAGGGAATATGGGATCCTTCTGTATTATTTCTTACAACTGCATGTGAACTATAATTTTCTCGAAATTAAAGAAAAAAAGACTAGGCACAATGAGGGCAGGAGTTTTGTACAATATTTAACAGAAAAATCGATTAGTAAAAAAATTATGGTAGATATCTTCAAGTCAACTATCTATTCAGAGAAGTTCCTTCTTGGAAAGGAAACATTCATTTCAACAACCTTAATTTCTTTTAATTAAATTAATTGTTTTTTTTTTTTTGGCTGTGCCATGTGGCTTGTGGGATCTTAGTTCCCCGACCAGGGATTGAACTCGGGCCCTCAGCAGGACCACCTAACCACTGGACCACCAGGGAATTCCCTAAATTTAATTTTAAATTTTTAGAGTTTAAAAAGTCAGACAGTTCTAAGGGCTTCCCTGGTGGCACAGTGGTTAAGAATCCGCCTGCCAATGCAGGGGACACAGCTTCAAGCCCTGGTCCGAGAAGATCTTACATGCCGCGGAACAACTAAGCCTGTGCAGCATGACTACTGAGCCTGTGCTCTAGAGCCCGCGAGCCACAACTACAGAGCCCGCAAGCCACAACTACTGAGCCCGCATGCCACAACTACTGAAGCCCGCATGCCTAGAGCCCATGCCCCACAACAAGAGAAGCCACCGCAATGAGAAGCCCATGCGCCTCAACGAAGAGTGGCCCCCGCTCACTGCAACTAGAGAAAGCCTGTGCGCAGCAACGAAGACCCAGTGCAGCCAAAAATAAATAAACTAAATAAATTTTTTTTAAAAAGTCGGACAGTTCTATAAGACAAAATATAGCGATCTCTTGCCTGACCTCTCTTTAATCTAATCTGCCCCACCCCTTCAATTCCTACTTTGAGTCAATCATTTTAGATACTTTCAGTAGTTTCTTTAGGTATTTACCTCTGCCTTTCTATTATAAAATGCTTATAATACTATTTCTTAAGCTTTTACTTTTAGTTATTATCCATTGATTTTCTACCATAAAAAATAAGGATTTAGCTCTCGTATCTCCTTCCTATCATCTCCATACTTCCCTACCCACATCCTCCCAATATAATTATACCAGAAATATAAACAAATATTTAAGTGCTTACACTATTGTGACTATGTAAATACTCTCCTTAGCTGAGCCAGGTAGTATACTATGGTTAAATATCCATTCTTGTACACGGTGGATATTTTCTCTGAAGATAACATCAATACTTGCCTTTTTTCCTGTTTAGTTTTCTCTGTATATATTGTTATTTCAGCTCTAAACTTCCCACAGAATAATAAGGCTGCTTTCAATATAGGCAAGCATATTAACTAAACTATCTGTTCAAATTTGCTTGGAGACATCTCTCCTAAAGCCCTCTGCAGAGGAGGGAAGGTCTGTTACCTGGCTGTGCAGGGGTGGTGAGGAGATCTAGTGGTCAAACTGCGTTTATGCAAGCCACCGACCTCTTGTTTTCAGCCTCATCTGTTTCCCACATTCAGAGACAACTTGTGGCTCTAATTTCTGGGCTTTGAAGGATTTGGCAGCCTAATCAGCATGCTTCTTGGCATCGTCCATCCTCCCTCTTACTGCACATTTCACTTCTTCTTCCTCTAAGTCAGTTATCCTAAGTCTGTTTTGTTAATGTCTCTTAGCTATTATCTCCTCTCCCATCCTCACTATGCTTGTAAATTTTTGAGGTTTTCTTTTAAAAATTTTTTTGCCATGATTTCAGTGAGATTTTTGGGTAAGGACAATGAGGGTCAATAGGTGTTTTGCTTTGCCATATTTGAATGGCAGTCCAAACTTCTTGCATTCTAATATGAATATAAATGGTGATTGCTTCCCAATGATCAAGTTTATGGAACGCTTACATTCTTAGGGCATCAGAAGACAACTGTGGCCCTGCCTGCTAATTGCTCTCCACGGATTTCTGGCCAATGGAAAATAAAGAATTGATGAATACTAATTCTGGCACATAGACATGGACAACGTGGATGAAGGAAGCACCCTAGAGATGGCAGAGCAACAAAATAAAAAATCTGGATCCTTGACACTATGATGCTCTCACTTGTGCTTGGAAAATTATGTGGGAGAGAGGTTTACTTTAACTTCTGTTTTATGCAAACTTCTCTCATTGCTTTTTATTTAGTTATTTGGTTGGTTTACTGCCACCAAACCAGTATCTTACATAATGAACACAATATTTTTTGCTAAGAAAGTCAAGGATATGAGAACAATCATGAAGAGGAAGGCAGAAAAAGAGAGGGAGAAGGAAAAAAGAAATATTAAGAATAAGTTTTTCCCCAAAAAAAGAGGATAAGCATATGGCAGGGCAGTGTGGTAGAAATGAGTCAAGTGGAGAGTGGGAAGCCCTTGGGGTCATAGAGACCTAAGTGAACCCCATCTCTGTCATTCATGGGCTCTGTGGGGCACAGTAGCTTACCCATCACAGCAGCACAGTACCATTCTTGGGCAATTCACTCAGCTAGAGTGTAG